>NC_072739.1:89935226-90242338 GCF_026930045.1 Uloborus diversus | reverse complement strand
GCATCTCTGTACCTGGCTTTTTTTTTTTTTTTTTTTTCTGGTTTCAATTATAATTCACGATTGAAAAAATCTTAACTCTTTGGATGCTGATAGGAACAATTCATTAGAGAGGTTTCTATTTTTAACAGAGAACCTTTTTTTAAGAAAATAAAAGTCAATATTAACCCAATGAATTGCAAAAAATATGCATGTATTTCATGAAAAATTTATTGAAAATATATAAAAAGTTAAAACATTTATCATGCAATGGAACAAGCATTTTAATAATTAAATATTTTGGGCATAAATATTTAGTGATCTTAAAATAAAAACTTTTCATTGACTTTTCTCTGTCATTTACAGATCTTATTATAATAGATCATTTCTCTTAAAAATAACAATTAATCTGAATTTTTGTCATTATAAAAGACAACTTCAAGAAAAATTAAAACAATTCTTGCAGCTGAAAAATACATTTATTTTGCATTTACCATACATAAACATTCAGCCCATTTCACGCAAAACTAAAAATTAATAAGCATCTCAAATAATATGAGGTATGGAGAAAATAATTTTTAACTGTTGAACATGAAAATATATTTAAGGTAAACATAGTTTTTGTGCAGGAACTTATACAGATATAAAATTCAAAAGAGATGGGAAATTTTCTTTTTTCTGAAACAGCATAGGAAATAAGCAGCATCACATCCCAGTTTGTGATTCAAAATGAATGAAAGGCAAAGTAAGTTGCATCTAAAATTTTGTGATGCAAGAAAAAAAAAATCTAGCATTTTTGAAATGAGAATGACAATGCTAGATGTCAAATGCAGAGTACTTAATGATTTTGGAAGATTATTTTTATTAATGAACAGGGTGCAAATGGTTTTAAATTTTTTAATGGTATAAATTTAATACTTTGAAATTTGCAGTTCTTTTAATATATAAATGATAAGTGATAGAAGTTTGTGACTGAAGTCATTGTTATTTTATTTTTTTTAAATGCAAACATGAAATATTACATTTCCTGCAAATGTTGTATCTCAATATCAGAATTTTAGGAGCAGTACTGCTTCTCAAAATGAAATACTTATTTTCCATACTGTACAGCAAGGGGTGTAACAGATGTTTTCCTGCTTTAAAAAAAGAGGGGAAGGGAAAATTCAAAACTATTCTTAAAATAAAATACATCATATTGTTTTGATATAAATATACAAGCAAGTTAGGAAAATTACAATATAATATTTTCTTGAAATTGGACTTTCAAATCTCTTAAATATTCCCTTTCTTATATGCTATTAACATTGCAAAAAACATTAAACAATTAAGCAGGACCTGTATTATGCAATCCAAAAATAGTTTTAGAAAACTAATGAGCAATCTTAGAAATAAGCGGTATAATAACCAAAAACTTGGATTCAAAGCCTAGATTTTGAAATCTACAATCCCAATTTGACACCTAAAGTTTTGGGTCACTTTAAAGCTTTTCTTTCCTAATTCATAATGATAGAGATCCGCAATTGATGTAAGGAATTTTTTTTTTTTTTTAATGATTCTAAAATACAATCAATTTTCTTTGAAAATCTCCCCCCCCCCCTCGTATAGTTTAGATTAAAAAATTCACCCAGTAATTTGTAGCATTATCCCTCCTATTTAATAACATTATTTTTATTCTGAGATAAATATATTTGATTCCTTAAGAACGGCACTTTAGTTGTTCGTTTTGACGCTTAAAAACTCATTCTAGGTGTTGTCATGACGCCTAACTTTAAATTCTTAATTTAAACACAGCTAATGAAGTATCCTGCATTAAATAAGAATAGAGATATCACACTTAAAGAGATTCTAATTATAATTTGATAACTTTGAAGGGGGAATCATCATAGAATGGCAAACGTAGCATTTTTTCAAAGTGTTTTGCCAAACGAGTCAAAATAAAAATCCTAATTTTGCTTATCAAATGTAGCTGAAATTAAAAATTAAATTTACAATTAAAAAAGAAAAGACTACAAGTTCTAATGAAAGGAAAAAATACCAGCTAAATAACTGAATTAAGCCATTATTGAAACGTAAAATAATCGGCCAAACACATCTATTTTTTTATTAAAAAATGTCAGGTCTTCTCTGAATTTAAGAGTAAAAATAACAACAGCAATAGGAACAGGGAATTATCATAATTCTCCCATTTTTTTAAAAAAAGCTCATGTTATTCTGCCTAAATATCAATCTCGAGGCACAAAACTATTACTTTTTAATTTTTATGTGTTCTGTTTCACAAACTCAATCTGTTGGAATTTTTTAAAGATCCTTTGACAAAAACATCACTTGTTTTTATATTTATAGTTTGAAAGGGTTCAACACAGATTTGTAGCTACTATATTTTGAATGCTCTCACCTTCTTAATTATAATTTAATCCAGATCAATAGTGGGGGAAATGAAATAAAAAAACTAACATCACTTAGGGTTCATACATAATTCACCACCTAGTTTTCTTTTTCTTCTTTTGAGCTCCCTTTGTTTGTCGTGGACCCTGAACATTAGGAGAAGTGGGTGTGGTAGAAGCTCCTGGTGAAGGAACATTTGCAGAAAGACTAGACTTAGAAGTGTCCTCAGAGCTTGCAACAGCACCCTGTGTCCCCTTCCCAATAGTAGCACCCCGTTTGTCTTTTTTCTTCTTGAAAGTCGATCTCTCCCGCCTAGGTAACCATCTTTCAGGATCTGGATCAACACTTGGGTCATAGTGTTTCGGCAGTTTCCCCTTCTTATGCTTCCTCTTCTTTTTGTGAAGAAGAATGTCCCCACTTTCTGGTTTTGTAGATGGAGTTTCGGTCTTTCCGCTTTTCTTGATGTATTTTGCACCCATTGTCCAACTTGCCGATTCCAAAGTGTCCACATCGACTTTCAAAGACACCTCAGAAACCGGAGGCAGTTGCTTGCTAACAAGTTTTGCCTTGTCTGGATCAAATTGCGAATAAGCTGATATTAACTGAGCTAATGTTTTCAAATCTTCGGGATCATCTTTTCTTAATTCTTCAAGCAACTTTGCTGCTTCTTGTGGATTACCATACTTCAATTCCAATTTGGCAGTTTCTTGAATAAGCGTATTCAGAGCAGGATCTTTCGGCAAGTTTTTCCGATACCACTTGATGGCATTTTGTAAAACAGATATCGCAGACTCTTTATCTTCCATGCTCAAATATAAAGTAACGAGTGCAGATATTACTCCTGGAGTATAAGACACATTTTCACCAATTGAGCGCAGTATGTCACATGCTTGACTAACATGCCCTTGCATCAACAAAAGCTGAGCAAGGGTGAATGAGATTAAGACAGATTGATCTGGGTTAGAAGCGGCAAATTCTTTTAGAACATCAACAGCCTTTTGAACTTTCTTTTCCTTACAAAACAATCCAGCAGATAAAAGGGCAGCTTCAGCAGCACATGAAGAAAACTTTTTCCTAAAACTCTGAATGGCACGACGGCACTGGTCGATCTGATTTGTATGCAGCAACAATAAACAATTATTTATTGCAATCATTTGTTGCTGCTTTGATGTTAACTTTGATTCTAAGTTATCAGCAGTGGCGATTTTGATCTTTTTCTTAGAATCAAATACATTTTGATCCTTATTGATGGTTACAACATTATTGCAAGCAACTGCAGCAACAGCTAAATCGGACGGTTTATTTTTAAGAACCTGATTATAAATCTTCAATGCTCGGTCATTTTTGTTCAGTAACTGCAGAACATACCCATGTTGCACTCGAATGACACCCAATTCTGCTTCAATTTCTTCTTCAGTGGCATCGTTTTCTTCTAATGTTTTTTTGCAAAGTTCTTCCGCCAGCTTTAACTTTTCAATAGCTAAATTATACTCTTTCCTATTAATAAGTATACAAGCCGTGTTGTAACAAAGTTCATAAGTATGTTCTCTTAACTGAGGAGCTTTAAAATCGTTTCCTTTTTCTGCATAAAGATTCGATACCACAGCAGATAAATTAGTTTCTCTTTCCTCTTCAAAGTCATCTTCTGAATTTTTTATAAGATCTTTATAGTAAGAAAAACATTCATCATAATTTTCTAATCGATATAAAACTTGAGCTAGCAGTTCCTTTTCTTTAATACCTGGATTATTAATCGACTTTAGAGCATTATAAGCGTCTGGGATTCTATTTAATCGATAAAAACAATAAGCTTTTTCGAAATTGCAATTACTCACATGTTTCTCTAAAATTTTCAGAGCGTCTTCAAATTCTGATAAGTGGATAAGGCATACGGCTTTGCAATGTTGAGCTTTTTTATCATCCTTGTCCTCGTGGAGAATTTTATTTGCGATTTTCAAGGCTTTATCGAACTCACCATTATCTCCGGCTCGAACTAACTCGGTATAATACGCCGTTATATGAGTATTTGGCGCCGTCATCATTGAGTTCAATCAATATTCTGTACAAAAACACACGGAACTGAACTTTATTCCAGCGATTTTGTAAACAACCGACAACAGAGTAAAGTTGAGTTGAGTATTACGTGGCACAAGTGGAAATCGGAAACGTAGGAAAACTAATATCGTGCTGCCATCTAGTAACAAAAAGAGTCAACAAATTTCTACTTTGGAAGGAAAAGAGAAAAACCAACTAAATCAAAGTGAAGTGAATTCAAAACGAGAGAAGTCGGAATCCCTCCCCCCCCCCTTCTATTTTATTTTTGATGTTGATCCGTACCCCGTGCCTTTAGTTCCATAGTAAATTTGAAACTGTTGTAGTTTTTTTTTTTTTTTTTTTTTTTGACAACTATTAAAAATTAGGTTTATTTGTGTAGCACTCTATTTTATCGTTATTTATTCCATTATTCAAGGACATATTTTGGAGGAATTTTTTGCTGCAATTAATTCTATTGTTTGTTTCTTCTGTTTTTGCCTAATTACTGAAATAAAGCTTCATCCGCAACTATTCCTGTTTAAAAAACAACAACATTTGGAATTTAATGAAATACGATGACAAAAAATTTGATATCTTTTTTTTCTTTCTTTTTTTTAAAATTGAGTCGCTTATTTTCTCTTCACTCGTGGCTTGAATAATTTTTAATTGTTTTAGCATTTGCTTTAAAAAAGATACATTTGAATCATTTTGGAGCCTAAGACAATCGAGAGATACTACTCCTGCTAGAAAATCGGCGTTGACAAACAGGACAAAAAGAGGATTTGATAAGTTCTGGGTGAACTTCTAGTCAAATGGCTCTGGCACAAGAACGATGTCTTATTTTTCGTTCGTCTAATTCCCAAATTTTACGTCTTTAAATCAGTCCCGTAATTTCAAAATTTTCCAGAAATGGGGTAAGGGGAAGAGAACGGGTTTTAATTTAAATACGTATGGTACAAAAAGCAAAAAATTCGTCCAGAACTCATAAGACTACTTTGCTGTACATGAAAATCGATTAGCTAAAAGCAGCGGTATCTTTAAAAGTCTGCCTGTTATGAGTTGACTTCTGATGGGCTGAGGGAGGCTTTAACGATTCCATTCGTTTAAGTAGAGGGGTTGACAGCCGGTTTTCGTTACCGATAACAATTTTTGGCATTGTGCCAATCTAAAAACTTCCTTCTCCTTCAACCCAAACACACATGAGCTCTTACAAGGCCAAGCTTCTTTTTCCCATAGGCTGACTGTAACCAGGGCCTGATTACCAGGGGGCCCTGAACGCCTCCAAAAGTTATCGATAAACAATTTGAAAAACAAGAAAAGGAGTTTTTTTTTTAAATGAATTCAACAATATTTTCAAAAAAAGAAGAAAAATATTAAATCCAAATTTAATTACCATTAAAGTTTAGTTTGATAAATAGTTGTCATATATAGTCATTCATAACGCAATATGACGGGCTATTGTAACTTAGTAGGACATCAGTTGTACAATTCAAAGGGGGGGGGGGGCTTGCAAAAGTGCCGGGCCTTGACTTAATGACTCAAGCGTCTCAATGGGATATG
Organism: Uloborus diversus; assembly: GCF_026930045.1. Classification (NCBI taxonomy): domain Eukaryota; kingdom Metazoa; phylum Arthropoda; class Arachnida; order Araneae; family Uloboridae; genus Uloborus; species Uloborus diversus. The sequence continues at coordinate 90,236,383 of NC_072739.1, read as the reverse complement.
CAGTTTACAGTCTGATTCTGAAAATGACTTCCGAAGGGGACAGGGGCTAAAAAACGATTTTATTTGTTAAAACGGGGTGAGGAAAGTTGGTTTGCGATGGCGTTAACGGTTATCGATGTTGTGCCATTATAGAAATTTTTCCTCTTTCAACCCAAACATTAATGAGCTCGTCCAAGGTCGACGGTCTTTTTATCAGAGCCAGAGACAAAAGGAAATACGTTGAAGAAGTACACAGCACAAACTTATTAGCCAGCGTCAACTTTTGTTTGAAAAATACAAATATTCATTTTTCAGAAGAACTGCGTCTATTTAAATTCAAATGAAAGACGCTAAAAAGTGAGTTAAAAAAAGGAAACATTAAAACAAAAACAAAAAAGAAATCCATAGAGAAGAGTAGACCGGCCAGTGAAAAATCACATCTCAGTGAATTAACAGCCGGTCATTGGCGGTTCGTACGGGGGGGGGGAAGCAACTGCCTCTCACTTCCAATAGTAAAGGAGCCTTGCCCCCCCCCCCCCCGTCGACCTTTTTTTTTCAGAGTTCAAGGTTTTTTTGTTTTTTTTTTTTTTTTTTTTGTTTTTTTTTTTTCCAGAGATTAATGATTGATTGAAAGATGAGTTTTTATAGGGTGGATTGAGTCATTTCACGAAAGTAAAAACTAAAAATTCCCAAATAAATGAACCTTTCTCGTGTTATAACATAGGAATGGAATTTTGAATTGGAAGGTGAGAAGTCTACGGTTGTCATCAGTCCCGCGATTTTTGATGCCATATTCCAAATTTTTTGAAGTTATTAAAATATATAGTAATATTTAAAAAAAAAAGCCAATAAAGAAAAATTTTACAAAAAAAAAAAAAGGACAGCTTCAGGGGCCACGCCCCCTAACCCTGCATTTATTTTGGCTCCCGACCTTTTTATTGCACCAGCCGCTAATGCAGCTTAAAAAAAAAAGCTTCAGGAGCCACGCCTCCTAACCCTACATTTCTTTTGATCCCCGACCTTTTTATTGCACCAGCCGCCTATGCAGTCACCAATTTATTTAATTTATTAAAATTGAGAAAAAAAGTCAAAAGGGTCGGACATGATTTGCTCGCTTTTCGTGGGAATGACTCACTTCAGTTTTCGAGATCAAACTGAAAAATAGCGAATTAAGTTACCTTTAGTATGTTCACCGTATGTGAAAGTTGCTCCCAGGTCCCAACCATCTAAGGAGAGTTGCACCAAAATCACGCCCGTCAGAGTAACCAGCAGCAGCAACAAAAGGAATCGCCTGGATCTTGACATAATTTCCTCCACGCTGTAGATAAAAGTAAATAAATTAAGAGCTAGTAACAGAAAATTAAGTCAAACAATATATCACTATTCAAAGAAAGATAAATTTTCAAAAGTAAAACTTCTTTAAATTTAACGCACTTGTGCAGGGGTTCTCAAACTTTTTCGACCCGCGGCACCCTTTGAAGAATTGAAATTTTCTCACGGCACCCCAGTCCATTATTTGAGATAAATGCTTTAGTGCGCCAAATAAGGCTACTCCCCCTGAGGTTCAAAACCTAATACTTCGCTCCTTCGTGATTGAATTGCTCCAGCTTTTGCACATTCATCAGGCGACTCATAAAAACTAAGAAAAAATAAAACTAAGTGAAAACTTAAGGTTTAATTTTGTTTTTTAGCATTTTTTGCAGAAGCAAGGGGTTTTCTCCTTTATAGGAATACGGGCCACAAAAAGAAAACTCTTAACTTAACCTAACATATATATTGATAACATGGACTCTCCGCGGCACCCTTTGCCTCTTTTTACTACACCCCAGGTCCCCAGATTGCCGCGGCACCCAGTTTGAGAACACCTGCACTGGTCGAAACAAAAACATACACGTTGATTTTGAATGTCACTTTTTTAGACTTTTTTTCTTGCCGGCTTTTCCTTTTCAGACGTTTTATGTGCTTGAATATTATTAGAAATGTTTAGACATATATATATATTTCAACCGTATTCCCCCTGAAAATAAGACCCTGCTTTATATTAATTTTTGTTGCAAAACATAGACGGCGAGTTCGGCAAAATAGTGGGGGTCAAAGATGTGCGTGGGGGGGGGGGGAGTTAGAGGCCGTGGCACTGATGCTGATTTTTTTTTTTTTTTTTTTTTGTAAAATTGGGCATATTGGCTTTTAATTTTATTGATTAAATTTCTTCTGTAAAAATGTGGAAAAAGGGCAGTGAGAAAAATCTATTTATTTAGGATCTTTAGTTTTTACTTTCGTTAAATAAAACAATCTTCGATATAAAATTCATTTTTCAGTCGACTGTAAATTTTTAACTCTGAAAAATGAGGGGGCAAGGCCCTTTCACTTTTGGAAATTGGAAGTGAGAGCGCAGTTGCGCCTCGGCACAAGCTGCCTATCTTGCAAAAGTTACGCTAAGACTTTATTTTTTCTTTATGCATCATAAATCCGCTCTTCGCTCAAAAAACATTTATACTCGGGTTCAAAAAATACATTTATTCAAAGTTAAGAAGTATATTTGTTCAGGTTCAGTACCGTTATCCTGGGTGCGTTGCCCACTTTTCAATTTTATCTGATGTAGAGATTTCTATAGATATTTAATTATAATTTTAGCCAGCATATTTTAGTCCTCATATTGAAGGATTTTTACAAAAATGTCGATTAAAATTAGTATAAACTAATAATTAATCGTTAATTAATTAATTTGATTTTTAAATATTGCATCATTGGGTCACAGTTCGCATGCCAAATTTCAAAAGAATCAATCACAGAAAGTGGGTGATCACTGAGTTCAAGATTTGAACAACATATAAACAGGGTGTTCCCGTTTAACTTGCAAAACTTCTATTTAGTTAAGATATTGAAAATTCGATGCAAAAAAAAATTAGTAAAAAATGCAAAATTTAAATTTTTATGCGAGCCCTAGGTGTCCTATTTTATGTTTAGGGCAAAAATCTCCATTGAAAAATTGTAACCCATTGCTCTGTGGTAGGAGAAACATTGATTCAGTACTAATCAAAGAACCACACGAATAGTGTAATAATGAACAAACTTGAAATAGATGTTAATCGAAGAAGCATATTGAGACATGTTTTTGACGCAAAAATTATCTGCCCTCGTCCCCCGTATCGAAATATAAGGTCTTAAAATTTGACGCAATTTTGAGAAGATTTCCAAACTTCAAGACCACGTGATTTCACTTTTGAGCAGGAATTAGTAACTGGAGGGAACAGGCCTAATCATTGGCTCAGAAAACGCTTAGGCAAAGATCCCATGTCACGTGGTTCAACTACGACGAATGAGACACACGTTTTAAGTGAAACGAGTGAAAGAAACCAGAATTATTCCAATACATTACTTTAAAATACAGTATCACGGGACTTGAGACATTTGCTTCAAGATATGAAAGCTTCACTCTCTCCATCTTTTATTCCTTTTCAATGGATTTCCCCATCGGCATGTGGCAGGGCATCTGCAAAGCACGTCAAAGATGTCGCCAACTACTCACCGAAACCATTGAGAAGAGATAAAATGGAGGAAATGAAGACTTTCATTAGTGAAGGAAAGACCCCAAGTCACCTGTTAGATTTTAAAGAAAAGCATTAGAGGCAGATGTGCCCCCTCCTAAGAGCAAGGGCCCACCATCACCCCTAAATATCGCAAAGACCCCCCCCCCCCCAGGTGGACACCCCTGTTGTAGGAAATCACGTTTCCTTCTCTAGTTTCAAGCAAAACGTGTCAACCTTTCGTCGTTGTTGAGTCACGTGACTTGAGCTCTTTGCTTATGCTTTTGCTTAGCCAACGATTGGACTAGCTCCCTCCATTTACTAATTCCTGCTCTAAGACCGAAACTCACTAAATTTGGCACTTTTCTTAAAATTTTGGCAGACTTTTAGAGCTCATATTTCGATAGCGGGGCCGCGAGGGCAATTCATTTATGCATCCAAAAATATGTTTTACTGTGCGCTTTCGATTGCTACTTATTTCGATTTTTTTACATAATTTCCTGGTAAGAGACATATTTTACAAGTCAAGAAACTTAAACTTCCCAGCACGTTTTGAGCAGTCAACCCAGATTTAGAGAATCGACTTCGGGTGGCATCCTGTTCTTTTAGCATTGACATCCACATGTTGCAGTGATTAATCAAAAAAGTGAAAAGAGGTTTCTTTTGTCGCATCTGTGTCTACATACAAAAAGAAAATGTTCGTCGGGAAGTTTTTCGTTTCGCGGAAATGTCAAAGCAGATTCCATTGCGCACATTCTTATCAATTCGGATATGGTCACGATGACAGGTTTCCGTATCGTGTAATGGAAAATATTTCGATAAACGCATTAGAAATAAGAAGCACTGAATTTTGTTCGAGTTTCTTTTTTTTTCTTTTTTTTATACCCCGCACCTCATATTAAGATGACTCTCGCGACCCAGAATATATATAAAATATACATACATAATATATTAAATTATTTTCTTGATAGCTTGGGAAAATACAGAAAAGGAAAGAAAATTACAAACATTTAATTGGGTTGTTTCCGAAATTTTAAAAGTTTTTTTTTTTTTCCTAAAAGAGCATGCTGAAAAACATATGATTTAACCATTTTTAAAATCAATTGACAAAGTTTAATATTTTTTTAACAATTATTTTAATCTGTCTGCAGACTAAATTTCATTTTTTACGTTTCTACACATGATATCAGGTCTGATTCTCAAAAAAGTTTTTTATTTTATTCAAGTAACTATTAATTAAATATGGGATTAACTGTAATACTTTGATAGTATATTAAAGCATATTATTCCCCAACAGCATTATTTTTTAAAGGCATTGGTTAGCTAGAAAAAATAAAAAACTGACACGGGACATGTTTTCGAGAATCGCCCATCACAAGTGATGAAATGCCATTCACTGATGTTATTAGCGCAGAGCGCAATATTTAATTCGCTTCTTTACTCACATGTACTGGCAACGATATGGTTGATAGCAAGCGTATTAGAGCGCAGTTTTAATTCTCTTCTTAATTATCATAAGTTGGAAACGCGGTAAACGGAGTACCGCGCCAAAATATATCACTTGTGAAAAAAGCCCAATTAAGATATCAAGGGGTCCAAGGCCAAAGAATTTTTCGTGGCCCCTCTATTCAAGCATTACAATTTTAGCCGTTGGATAAAAAAATTTTAGCCACTGACTAAAACAGTTTTTGCCATTTGGGGGCTCCAAAAAAGCGGGCGCCTGGCCCACGGCCTAGTTGGCCAATTCAGTAAACAGGCCCTGCTTGTGACGTCCTAAAGACCACGCCTTATTTCCAAAATCTGACGTTTTGGAATTAATTAAAAACTAATTAGAATTTAAACGATGGGAAAATGAAAGTTTTTTCTCGCTCCATGGTAAGAATAATTCTTAATACCAGATGGGAAATGATCATTGTTTTGGAAGTTTGTTGAATATCATTTTTGATTCGTAACATTGAATATAACAACGGGCTATTTGGATCAGTTTCGCGCGCCCATGTGACCCACAAGCCATAGGTTAAGTACTACTACTGTAGATTGTCATTAAGTTTCAGGGTACGAGATAATAATTGAAAAAAACATTTGAGTTTTGACGTCTTAAGTTCAAATTATGTTTCTCACAATCACGAATTGCAACAGGACCCTACTCGTTGAGTTTCTTGCTTCAAAAAATGAATGGAATCGAAGTGGCTAAAAAATTGTACTCGTCATATTATTACTGGTGCTTTTCTAAAATATTAAAGATAAAGATAAACCGCCGATATCTACCAGACACATCACTCATTATAAAGTTTTTTTTTTTACAGTGTATAACGATTTTTATTTCTTATCAATCATAAATGATGAGAGAAAAAATCCGTCTTTTTTTTTTTTTTAATGTAAAGTCTGCTTCAGTTAAGCCCTGAAAAAAATATGGATAACATCAAACCAAACACGATTTGTAAGTATGACAGCGAAAATTTCGCCCTCTAAAAAAATATTTTAAAAACCGTTGTCATGGCGATCGGAAAATCAGAGCAACATCAACTTCGGTCAAGTGATAATAATAAGCAATTCGTCATTGCTCCTTCCCTCCGTCCCCCCCCCCCCCCAAAAAAAAAATGTCATGCTATGATTTTTCTAATTGGTACGCATCATTGGTGTGAACATTTTCAGATTTGAGCTTTATGATTAACAAAAAAAAAAAGCTAAATTATTTTTTTTTTGTTTTTTTTTTTTGTTTTTTTTTCGTATTTTTTTCCTTTTTACTACTTACCAGAAAACCTTAAAAACATTTTAAAAAAAATTTATATATATTTTGAGGCAAAACTGCTTGCAGAATCTAACATTTACATCAGACAACCAAGTGCAAAAAATAAGAAGAAATTCTTCAGAATTAAACGTTAAAAGAAGATTTTCCGCGGTGAAAAATTGATGTTTCTTAGAAATAGTAAACCATAACTACACTAGTTAGGAATAATTTTTAAATGCAGAAATACTGTATTGCAAATCGGCATAAGGCCTCGAAAAAATGTTTAGCCAAAGCCCCTCAACATCTTAATCGGGCCATGCGCAAAATAATTAAATTACTGTATTTCTACACACATCACACACACACAAACAACTCTCTCTCTCTCTCTGGGCTTATACTTTCACATCAAAAATTCCTAAAAATACCAACATTTTCGCCTTTCATCACTAACGTAAAAACTGTTTGACTAAATTCGTCTTCACGATGTATTTTTTCCTTTCTTTTTATAAATGTAAAATTAATAAAAAGCTGTATTATTGAAGTTAAAAATATTCGGCAGTTGAAAAACGTTAATCAGCTTTATCTAGCCTTTAATAATTAGCAATTTAATTCATTATTAAGTTCATACAAATCCTCTAACATGTGTGGTTGAAAAAATATTCATACATTATTAAAATTATATACCAATAGAAAGCCCTGATTTTCCTGCATGATATGAAATTCTTTCAAATTTTCTAAGGTAATAAGTGAATTAGAAATGTTTTATACTAATTTCAAGCTAAAATGGAGGTTAGCCTTCAATTAGAAACAACAGTCAATGTTAAACGCGGTCATTATTGCACAATTCTTTTAATCAACGTCATGACGTTTCATTGATTTGATTGGCTGCTACGACAATATCATTAAACTTCTCTATCTCTACTAATAATAAAGCTGAAAGTCCTTCTATCTGGATCTCTGTGACGCTCATAGCGCCTAGACCGTTCGGCCGATTTTCTTGAAATTTGGCACAAAATTAGTTTATAGCATGGGGGTATGCACCTTGAGGCGATTTTTCAAAAATTCGATTTTTTTTCTTTTTCTATTCCAATTTTAAGAACATTTTACCGATCAAATTATCGTAATATGGACGAGGAAATTATTAAATTATTATAACGTGGAACCGTAACATGGGCGAAAAAATGAACAAAGCAAACTGGCAAGAAATTCATCATCCATTATTTGTAAATATACAGGCTAAACAAATGACCTTTCAATTTTCTACTTCGGGGAAAGTCGTGCGGGTTCCTTTAGTTTATAAAAAAGCAAAATAGTGTCACAAATTCCGTAAATATTAGTTATTTTTGTGATTAATTTGTCGTAATCTAGCTAAATTTGGCGTTTATGAAATTATCTTTCATCTAAAGTTATTGTAATAACGTAACCTGTAAATAGATTCCTGTAATGAATACACAGCCCCTATACATTCGATTGAAGTATATGTTCCACCTATTTTTCATTGATAAGATTCGTGAATAAATAAAAAGAAGAAATAAAATAACGGTCTACTATTTTCGAGAAGCATTTGGAATCTTGTAGAATATTTGAGAGTTCTCCTTCGGCGTGTATAAAAAGCGTTATGCATGATAAAAAGTTAGTTTCGATTGAGAATTAGTACTGAGAGTGTATTAGCTCTGTTTATTGCGAGGCATTTCGCTGTGTTGTTTTTCGTATTTGGAAGTAAATACGTGTGTAAGCGTTGAGTGTACGGTGTTGTGTGATATTTGCTTAATTGCTGATGATTAATTTAGCAGTTGTTGACGATCTTTCCTGTACATAGTGTAAATAAACTTCCTGTGTTTTTAATCAAGAACTGTGTCGTCCTTTCAAGAAAGTTGGAAGTCGCACCGGATCCGTTACAATTGGCGAACAATGTGGGGCTTCTTCTGGATTTTCTTGGAGTAAGTGTGACTTTGGACATTTTTTCATAAAGACTTTGAATTTGGGACTTTATTTTTTTTTTTTATGGTGATTACTCGCGCAATGGATGACCAATTAAAACAACTTCTGGAAACAATTAATGCTGTGAAAAGTGACTTGACTGAAAGTTTGGCGGCTAATCAAGAACAATTTAAAAATGATATGCGGCTAATCAAGAACAATTAAAAAATGATATGGCGGCTAATCAAGAACGATTAAAAAATGATATGGCGGCTAATCAAGACCAATTAAAGTGATCTGACTGCAAGTATGTTGGCAAATCAAGACCAATTAAAAAGTGTTTTAACGGTGCTGAAAAAGGACTTAACGTCTAACTAAGAAGAAATTAAAAACGACCTTATTTCGGTAAAGACTGTGATGGAAAATAAATTTAATGACATGGAGCATCGAGTTGATGCTATTGAAGAAAAATTTGATACCGTTGAAAGCCGATTCAATGCTGTAGAAAATAAATTTGAAGAAGAAGATAGAAAATTTCATCTACTTAAAGAAGAGATTTTTAAAGATATGGAAAGGAAATTGACGGCCTCTGGAAGCGGTGCTGGTGATTTTCTACCTTCAGCTGCACGACCGTCAATTAAGCTCGCCACATTTGACGGCAAGTCCTCCTGGCAAGTGTACAAGACCCAGTTCCTGATAGTTTCCGAAGCAAATGGATGGGACTGTTACCAAGGCCTGTCATCTTGCAGCTTCCCTGAGAGGTGACGCAGCGCAGAGGCGTAGCTAAGGGGGGGGTTGGGGGACAACCCCCCCCCCAAACGTTAGTCTCAAAAAAAAAAAGAGAAAAAGAAGAGAAAAGAAGAAAAAGAAAAATAATCAAAACGACTTTTTTCTGAGTAACAAAAGTCAAAAATTCACTTTGCTCAACCCCCCCCCCCACGCCATTGAAAATCTGCTCCATGTGTAATCCTCAAGCATAAAGACGCCTCCCTCTGCTGCGACAATTTTTTGATAATTGAGTAAAATTTGACACTTTGCTTTAGAAATGAGATTGATTTGTTAAATCAACGTATAAGCAGCCTTTCTTTGTCATAGATTCTGCAAATTGTTAAACATGTTTAACTGAATGAGCCGCGCAGTGGGAATATTGCATACAGTCGAATCTATATTTTGAATTTCACATTAAAGAAAAAAATCGAGATAAAGAGGTTTTGAGATACTGGGGCTTTAAGAAACCTTTTATAGAAATTTGAAATATGATGGTGAAAATTTGAAATCGATACTAAAGACAATATGGGCTCTTGATTAAAATTCATCTTTATTAGTTTTGTTTGGTAATTATTCTATTATTACATTATTAAGTGCTTTATGGCGAGTTTAAGAAATCATTTTGACAGTAAAAGAAACTTTAAGCATATCTTTTTCAAGAAAAAGTATTTTACTGCTTTTTGGTCCCTGATTTTTTTTTTTTTTTTAATTCATTATCTTGAAGGATCTTGAGGTTAGCAATTGCTGCAAATCTAACTTGGCCAGTATTCTACGATTTTCCTTTTTTCAACACTTGAAAAAAATTATACTTTCTTTTCACTCCAATCATTTCGGTTTTCTAAGGAATCACAATTTTAAGAAAGAGAGCAACCAAAGAACAGTACTAATCCAGATAACAGAGCGAAATGGCTTTTAACTTGAATGACCTTTAACCATGAACTTGAAATGTTCATTTTACATGTCAAACCTGTGAATTTCACCCCTTTACTCTTCTTCCAAGAAAGTGCGCAAAACGACTGCCCTTTGGTTAATCTTCCTGGAAAGCCTATTCGTGGGACACATTTCTCCCTTTTTTCCACTGCCTCCTCAGCTCTTGAGGACCATTCCTCTGTTTCTGAGTTGAAGAAAATGTTTTTGTTTGTTGCTTTAAAGATCATTGGGCTTCGAATCCAAAAATGATAGCATAACTGGAATTCGAGACGATAGAGGTTTTTGTTGGTCTGGTCTCGTGTGTGTCATAGGTCACAGTCAAAACGACCTTTGCCAACCAGAGTATCCATTGCAATTACATTGATTTTTCAGCCAGTATTTACTGCGTTTTCTTTTGGAAACGTACAGACTGTTTAAAATAGTACATTCTAAGTGAAAGTTGTTGCATAATGAAGCGAGAAAAACCAATAACAAGCTTTTTTCAATCCAAAGAAAAAATTAAAATGACGAAAAGGATTGCTCTAAAAAGAGAAAGTTAACGTCGTGTGAAGAAAACGAAGTACAGTCTGCAAAGCAGCATTAGTCCCATCGGACCCTTCTGAAGGTAATTTTATTTTAATTCAAAAGAAAAACTGCATAGCATTACATGAATAAAATGTTTAAAAACGAAATGAATCTAGATTATTTCTACTAGCTTGGTTCGGATTAAAAAGTAGAAAATAAAAAAGACTTCTGTTTATAATACCCGAAATTGCTGTTGTTCTGTCAAAAAGATATTTATGTAAATTCTAAAGCAGCTAATAAAATTAAAAATAAAGACTTGAAAGGAGAACTGATGGTATGATGTTGAGCGAATAAGTTTCTACCGCCAATATTTCTTCCCTAATTTTTTATTCAAATTTTATTAAATGCTTAAGAATTAGCATAAATGTAAATACATAAAAAGCAACATATAAATATAACGATATGAAAAGCAATTTCACTTTTGCGGGTTATAATTCAAGAAGTCTTTTTTTATTTTGTTTCATACTTCTAGTGAAAACCAAATTAGTAAAAATAGTCTTTATAGTCTGACCATCGATGAGATTGAAAGTCAAACATCCAGTTTACAGGCGGAAATATAAGTATCTATTAGCTTTCAAGGGATGCCAGCTTTTGTAGATGTGTGTTAGCCTCTAAATTAAACAGTCACACTGAAATGAACGGAACACGCTCATCAGATATTTGATTTCCCCCTGATTTGGATAGACTGGTTTTGACAAGACGTTGCTAGAAAATTTCACTTTAAATTAAATGGAGGGAAAAGAAAAAAAAGTTAAATTTTCTACAACATTAAAAAAATAAATTCTTTGCTTTTGTTTTGTTTGACACAAGTATCGGAATTGGGGCACCCCATTCCAAAGTATGTAAGATTCACCTCCCTCTTTTTTTAATACTAAAAAAATTTACATATATATATATATATATATATATATATATATATATATATATATATATATACACATATATATATATAGAAAAGAAGAAACCCCCCCCCCCCGAAAGTCGGGTCTAGCTACGCCTCTGACGCAGCGGACATTCTCCAGACCCTTCCGGACAGCCAGCGCCTGGATTTCGCCGCCCTCACATCTGCGTTGGAGCTTCGCTTCGGTGAGAAGTGCCAGAAAGATTTCAGCCAACTCCAGTTGAAGTCCCGTTTCCAGAAAATCGGGAAAACCCTGCAAGAGTTAGCGGCGGACGTCGAGAGACTGTCTCATCTTGCTTTTTGCGACTGTACTGCGGATGTTCGAGACAACCTGGCACTCAACTACTACATCGACGAGGTTCGAGATCCGGAAATCCAGAAAGCTCTACGGATGGCGGATGTCAAAGACAAGAAACCAGAGGGAAGGACACCTCTCCCTCTCAGGTTCAGGAAAACTAAGCCATGGCAATCTCGCGGGGCGGAGGTCGCCAAAGTGGAATGAGCCCCATCTTAAAGTTTTCCAGATTTCATCGACGAGTGGCGGCAGTAATGGACTGTTTGTTTACGCATATGTAAACGGGTTTCCCTGCGAACTGATTATTGACACTGGAGCCAATGTTACAATCATTAGAACAGATGTGACTCGTCAATTTGGACTCAACATTCTATGGACGCCGCCCTGCGTTACCCTCCAAACTGTGACAGGTGACAAGATCGAGATTGAAGGTAAAGTAAAAGTTAGAAATTGTGTTTGGAAATGCCACTTACCATCATACGGCATTCGTTGCTGATATCACGGACCCCTTCATTCTCGGATTGGACTTTTTAAAGAAGTATGACTTCAACCTCGACTTCAAGACTAATGAGCTGCACTCGACGAGAGAAGACATAGCCGTTTTCCCTGCAGAAAGTGATGTAAAATCCGCTCATCAAATAATAGCCCAAACAGATTTATCGATTCCCTCAAGGTCAGAATCATTGATACCTGGCTCCATTGAAGAAAACAATAGCTTTAGATTCGGCCTCATTGAATACCCTAACATAAACAATAACCTAAAAGGAGTGCTGGTATCTACGATTGTGGATCTTTCTAAGGATGTAATTCCTGTGAGAGTCGCCAACGTGAGTGAAAGGCCAAGGAATATCCGAAAAGGTGTAGTGTTGGCAACTTGTACTCCAGTAAACTGCATCATTAGAAGAATCAATTCCCCCGAGATTGTGTCTTCTGAGTCCTTGACATCGAAGTTAATTGGGAGTGCGTCATTATCGAAAGATCAAAGAACTGCTGCGGAACAATTGGTGGACGACTTCAAGCATCTGTTTTCATCTACATTGGAGGATGTTGGCCGTACGAATTTAACGCAGCATAGGATCTACACTGGAGAACACCCCCCTATTAAACAGCATCCAAGACGACTACCGTTCACCAAGAAGGAAGAGGTTGAGATTCTCCTGAAAGAGATGCAGGAGAATGATGTCATCGAACCCTCGTCCAGTCCTTGGGCCTCTCCCATCGTCTTGGTCCGAAAGAAAGATGGCTCCAACAGATTTTGTGTCGATTACCCGCGGCTAAATGAAATCACCAAGAAAGACAGTTACCCTCTTCCACGGATAGACGACACCTTGGACACTCTTTCCGGACACAAGTGGTTTTCAACCCTGGACTTGAAGAGCTGCTACTGGCAGGTTGAGATACACCCTGATGACCGAGAGAAGACAGCGTTTACAACTGGACAAGGCTTATGGCAGTTTAAAGTGATGCCCTTCGGTCTCTGCAATGCACCAGCTACGTTCGAGCGTCTTATGGAGACAGTGTTAAGAGGACTTTCCTACGAATCCTGTCTGGTCTACTTAGACGATATCATCATCGTGAGACACAGTTTCGAAGAACATCTGGCAAATCTTAGGAAGGTGCTGCAAAAGCTTAAGGAAGCCAATCTGAAGTTAAGCCCGTCCAAATGTAATTTGTTCCGCCGGGAAGTGAACTATCTTGGTCACATCATCTCTTCTGAGGGTGTACAACCCGATCCAGAAAAGGTCCCCGGTCCCGAAAACATCCATCAGCTGCGAAGTTTCCTGGGGCTCTGCACGTACTAGAGGAAGTTTGTGAAGGGTTTTTCCAACATTGCACGACCTTTGCATAAGCTGACGGAGAGCAAGCAAAAGTTTGAATGGTCCAAAGAATGCGAAGATGCATTTCTACGACAGAAGGAGGCTTTAACATCAACGCCTATTCTCTCATATCCTCAGGCTGGAAAATCCTTCAACCTAGACACTGATGCGAGCCACGAGGGCATCGGAGCTGTTTTATCCCAAGAAATTGATGGCAATGAACATGTCATCGCTTACTGGAGCAAATGCTTATCAAAGTCGGAGCGAAATTACTGCGTCACCAGAAAGGAGTTACTGGCCATAGTGAAAGCTGTAGAACACTTCCATCATTACCTCTACGGCCGAAAATTTCTGCTTCGGACAGATCACGCCTCGTTAACTTGGCTTTTGAACTTCCGGAAGGCCAGATAGCCAGGTGGATACAGCAGCTCCAGGAATATGACATTGAGATCAAGCATCGAAAAGGGTTATCTCACGGTAATGCTGACGCTATTACGTAAACAACCATGGTTGAGAACATAAAAGTTGTAGATAATTTTTTTGCTTTTAATGTTTGGTAATATTTCTTGTTATTATTGTGTTTCCTATGCATTATTAGTTATTATTTAATGTGTGTATTTGTGAACTTGTGATAGAAGTTTGGCACCCTTTCTGGGGATTGTACTGCCCGGGACGTGCAGTCCTTGGGAAGGGGGCAATGTTACAAATTCTGTAAATATTAGTTATTTTTGTGATTAATTTGTCGTAATCTAGCTAAATTTGGCGTTTATTAAATTATCTTTCATCTAAAATTATTGTAGTAACGTAACCTGTAAATAGATTCCTGTAATGAATATACAGCCCCTATACATTCGATTGAAGTATATGTCCCCCTTATTTTTCATTGATAAGATTCGTGAATGAATAAAAAGAAGAAATAAAATAACGGTCTACTATTTTCGAGAAGCATTTGGAATCTTGTGGAATATTTGAGAGTTCTCTTTCGGTGTGTATAAAAAGCGTTATGCATGATAAAAAGTTAGTTTCGATTGAGAATTTGTACTGAGAGTGTATTAGCGCTGTTTATTGCGAGGCATTTCGCTGTGTTGTTTTTCGTATTTGGAAGTAAATACGTGTGTAAGCGTTGAGTTTACGGTGTTGTGTGATATTTGCTTAATTGCTGATGATTAATTTAGCAGTTGTTGACGATCTTTCCCGTACATACAGTAAATAAACTTCCCGTGTTTTTAATCAAGAACTGTGTCGTCCTTTCAAAAAAGTTGGAAGTCGCACCGGATCCGTTACAGTACGAAAATTTCAACATGAAAAGTTTAGTTTTTCAATTACTAGTGTTATGTAAGCTAAGAGCCAGCGGGACACGTTTACATTCTTTTCAACCTGCTGCGCTCTTCATTTTCCTATTCCCTTTTATTGCTGTTAGCATCTATCTTTAAGCGACCAAATGAAAATATATTCCTGTTTCTTTAATGAGAGTGAAAGCAAAAGCCGCTTTTACATTGTAAAAATTCCATTATACGAATAGCTAAAATCAAAATGCAACTCATTAGTTGAAACTCTCCAATTTCATATCTGAGAATCTTAATTTCCTGTTTAATAAAGTTATAAGAACTTTAAGGTAAGCAATCAGAGTAATAATATGGCAAAATAACTTTTGAAAGCATTCTGAAAATATTTCTGCAAATCCAATTACAAACTCAATACAAACGATATGTTGCTATAATTTCTTCTTTACTACAGATCAAGCATTCCATACCTTTTTACTTCAGTTGATAAAGGACGGAATTTCTGAATTCCAATCTTTTCTTAAAACATCTTTTAAAAGGTGTTTTTTTTTTCAAACCTCAAAACTAATTATCGTTTCGCGAATAGCATACGTCTTTGTGCTCTAATACAGCGTTTCTTAAATTGTGTTCCGCGGAACCCCAGGGTTCCACGGAGCTCTCTCAGGGGTTCCATATGAGATTTGTGTATTTTCGTTTCATACCCCTCAAATTTTTAACTTAAAAAATCGACAAAAATAACGCCTTTTCAAAAATACATTTACTGTCACTTTCGCATCTAATCTAAGCATTATTACCCATCTGGGATAGTCACTATGGGAACAATTTTATTTCTCGCCTGAAATAACGCAAATTTTTGAGTATCGAAAATAGCAAGAAATGGTGCATTCAAGGCTTTAACTTCGAAATTTTTTCGAGATCCATCCCAAAACGCCTATTTTTTATGTAAATGTCTCCAAAGATAACATAAAACTGAGTTTTAAAGTCTTCAATTTTGAAAAAGTTTCGGAACAAGCTATTAACTCCCTAGTATCGCCCCAAAAATAGTTAAAAAGTTGCTTCATTGTTGAACAAATTTCGGGAAAGCACCCAAATCCCTCTCTTACAACTTTACCGAATATTGCCATAAATTACAATTTTTGGCATCAATTTCAAATATTTTGCCCTTGATACTAGCCACTCTGCCAGTACCTAAGGCAAGGCCGTGGTGGCCTGATCGGTAAAGTATCGGACTTGTGACCCGCAGGTCCGGGATTCGATCCTCGCTGGTCCAAGATCCACCGTCTTCACTGATGGTGAATGGAGGACGGTAAATATGCTCGTAGTCACCAAGTCCTCCAAGTGAAACGATACCTCTGGGGGTGCTGGACCAGGGGTTGCTCGGTTACTGGTATGGTTCAAAAAATCAGAGCTCTTTTCAGGGTTCCATCCAACTGATTAAGCCACGAATAGTGCAGTGGCAGGTTCGGGGGAATCTGGAGTGAAAACTGAAAAGTATATATGGCAGCACTTGAAAGGACAACTTAAGCATTTAACGAGAGATGATCAATTTAAGGAGAAGTACTGGTCACGAGGGTCTAAATGGTTTAGTTCTGTCTAAGGTCCCTACATATACATCGACTCTAGTTGTGTCTGAGGGTGTTCTATCCCAGTGACATCAAAATCTCTGATTTGTAAATAAATAAAAAAAATTTTAAAAATAAGAGTTATTTTAAAATTTTTAAATTTTAAGGTTTAAAAACTTTTTTTACGTAAATTTAAATGAATTATTAACATTTTTGTAGGTAAAGCACATCAGTATTTCTTTTCCTGATTAAGAAGATATTTAAATCATATACCTCATGCATAAATTCTGAGGTTATTTATCCCTTTTAAAAATTCTGAGTATTTCTCAGAATCACAAATTGGAGTGTACTGGTATTTCACAATAAGAAATAATAATTAGCAATCATCAATAAATAAAATGATCTATAACTATGTACATTTCATTAGTTAATGTGATAGTCTCTTTGAGGTAAGAACCCGGGCATTCTCCGAAACAGAACACTGGCTACGCCACTGCAAACTATTGAAACACCAGGGGTTCCACGAAAAAGTGAGCATTAAAAAGGATTCCACTAGTCAAGGAAATTAAGAAACGCTGCTCTAATACATTGATACAATACGAACCACCAGGGGTTCGTGAAAATAATACTCTAATGGTGGAATTTTAGCAATGCTTACTTCAGTTTTCTCTGTAGCTCTTTATAGGAAAATAGTACATTAAAACTAGATAAGAATGCTATAAGGAGTACATGTAAAAGTCTGAAACATCTTTAATTGACTTTCGACGGTTATAACAGGACGCGACGCGCCCTCCCCCCCCCCCCCCCAAGAGCAAGGGCGCACCCCGTAAATATTGCGAAGACCCTTCCAAGAGCCCCACCCCAAAGTTTAAAATACCCCTCAAAACGACCCCCCCCCCCCACCCCTAAAAGTTTCAATGACGCAGTCTGCGCCATGACGACCCCTAGGTGGGCGCCCCTGAATTATAATCTGAACCGTTTGAGCCAAAAATATCAGCGGAACATTATCAATACATATTTTTTTTCCCCCCAGAAAAATTGCCAAGGCGAAAATTGTCACAGTATAAGATATGCAGTAAAAAACTGATTATGGAATAAAATGACCCAACATAATTTGTATGTGTGTGCATTGTTATATCTGAGAAAGGAATTCATTTTATTTGTACTGCAAAATACTGTAGCAAGGGAGAATAAAAATACTTTGGTAGTAAAAATTACTTTTCTGTGCACTAATTAGATTTAAGTACTACCTTCTACAAAATTGTTTGTTCAAAAAAGAGGAGAAAAAATGTTTTCATTACTTGTTATGAGCTTTTGAGCAACTTAAAACAAAAAATTATTAAAAATTCATTGTTTTTATTCTTATTTTTGTTTATTTTAAAACTTACTGACTACAAGGGGTTCGCCAATTTCTTTAATATCTTGTTAATGTTTCGCAACGGGAAAAAGGTTCGGGAACCTCTACGTCTAATAAAAAGCACATTGCATTTATGTTTCTCTCCGATATACTGAGATACGCACATGTAAATCTTTCACTATAGCGAACGCGAACAAATCTGGACTTCGAAATTCGGAACGTTAGGCCACGACGGAGCCTAACACACGAGGCAGTTGGTTGAATCAACTTTTGAAAAAGTTGTCAACTAGTTAACTGGCGTTTTCGTTGTGTTCGCACGAGGCAACTAAGTTAACTTTTTTTTTTCTAATAAGCCGAATTCATTCGAGCACCTGCTCCACAACGCTGTTGTTCCATATCTCTCTTTATCTATATATGGGTGTTCCGTTTTAACCTGCAAGACCTTTATTTTCGCAACCGTTAGTCCTAGATTTATACATACTTTCAATGGCAAAAATGTTTAAAATCAGATGCAGAGTTAAGATATTGAAAGGTTGAAGTAAAAATAAAAATGAGTCAAAACATTCAAAATTTAACTTTTTATACGGGCCCCAGGTCCTCCAACTTATATTTACAGAAATGATCTCCATTGAAAACTAATTCCAACATAAAAAGTTTGAAATTAGTACGATCAATACTCACCGAGATATGAAACGCAGCGTTTTGTGACTTACATTACTTTTCACTCGCCGTCAATAACTTTTTTTTTTTGGGGGGGGGGGGGGAATATAGCGCTTAACAAGTGTTTAAAATTATACGTGTGCATAGAGTGTGGCTTTTCGAATTGTTAGAGGTTTTGTAGTGTGTTTTTGCGTATCATGGCATAACATTTGCACTTATTTTTGAATAGCAATGAAAAATACTAATACCTTGTTTTTCTTACTTTGATGACCTGTCATTCGTCTGAAAGGACGTTAAGTTCCAATCTCATCTTCTGTATGGTCCCGAAAAACTTTGAACTGAAATTCTCCTTGAGTTTTGGTAGCATAAATGCCATTGTCTTTTGTGTCAGCAATAGTTTTTAATGGAGATTATTTCTCTAAATATTAGTTAGGGGACCCAGAGTCCGTATTAAAAGTTAAATTTTGTATTTTTTGACTAATTTTTATTTTTGCTTCATATTTTCAATATCTTAACTCTGCGTCTGAATTTGAACATTTTTGCAGTTGGAAGTATACATCTAGAACTTACGGTTGCGAAAATAAAGATATTGCAGGTTAAAACAGAACACCCTGTATACACAGTGGGGTACCTAGCATAGGTGACATCCGGCTATAATTTGTGGCCCCCTACGGAAGCAAAAAAAAGAAGGTAAATATGAAATGTATACAATGTTCAGAAAAAAATACATACTTTTAGAACGAAATTTTAAGTAGGCTAATGCACAGAAGGAAAAAAAAATGAACACTTGCCATAGACGCCTATGTGCAGGGCCGTCGCAAGGTCAAAAGAGGGGGTTAATGAAATTGATCGCTCTTCAATTACTTCAAACACAGGAAAAGATAAAGGATTTCAGTTTTTTCGTTTTAAGGGAAGTAACTACTAGATATAAATACTGACAATATGATTCTAGTGCTGTGTTTAATAATCACTGGATGATAGGGGTGAAGGGAGAGGGGGGGGGGGGGGGTCTGGTGGTTTTTCCCACGGAAAATTTTCAAATTTGTAGTATTAAAAATGGATTTTAGATGAGTTTTTATAATGTTTGATTCAATGGGGGAGAAGAAGTTCGTCGTGGGACGAACGTAGAGTTACGTTTGTCGCGTTTGGTTAAGTAAATATAGTTTAAAATATTGGAGGAAATTTTCTGAATTGAAGTAGTTATATTTTTCAAAAACTTGCAATTCCACTTTGGGTGTCACCATTCAGGCGGGTGACCCCCGGGGCGAACCGCCCCCCCCCCTCCGTAGCGACGCCACTGATATATATACAGTAACTCCCAAAAGTGTTCGTATACACTTACGATTTTCAATAAAATACGCACCTATCCATTAGTTAAAATTAATGTTTTAGGAATAGGTATTTAATTATAAGATCTGTGATCTATTTTAAACAAAACTAGATGAAAATTTTTAAATAACATAATAAAACTTGATTTTAAAGAAATCAATAATCAAAAAGTGCCAGAAACTTAAGTTCACAAAAGTACACTTTGAAAAAATATCTATATTTTAGTAAATAATCTAACATTTTACTAAGTTGTTACTTAGTAGAATATAATGCAGCATCAACAACAGCTTTTAAACGTCTAAGAATAGATTTCATTGTTTTTTCTTTTTTCTTTTTTTTTTTTTTTTTTGTGCAATTTCTGAGTTATAAGTGTTCAACCGCGCTTTGAGTATTACTGTTTCTAGTTCGCTTTTCGTTTCAATGCTGTATTTTCGTAATCTAGTCGCCAGATTTCTCGAAGTATGTTACATGAAATTTAAATCTGGTGATTGTAGAGTTATTTCTAAGCTTAAGGACAAATTTGGTGGCACCAGAAGTGTACGTTGAAAAACGTGTGCTTCTTATCGTAAGTTTGATTTCAAAAAAAAAAAAAAAAGTTGTTTCCGTTAACCAAATTTTGGGCTAATAGTTTAAAATTGCTTTTTAAAACATTTTAATGAACAGCATGATTTTTTATTTCATCAAAAAATTCTACAGTAAAACTACCAAGTCCTGATGCTCATCCTCACACAAGATCACCTTCACCGTCATGATTAACTGGTCCAACTAAGTTCTTAAGATTAAATTCCTCTCTTTTTTTTTTCTTCTATTTAACCAAAACGGTTGAATTTCTTTTCATCTGTAATTAAGACGTTATTCCAAAACGCTTTGAGCTTATTTATCATTGATTTTGCGACGGAAAAGTAAGCTTTCTGTTTCTCGCACGAACAAGAAAATTTCTGCGGGAAGAGGTCCCATTTAATCTCACTAATCAGAGACCTTGGCGAACAATTTTAGGTGAAAATTAAACTTAAAATTGTTCATTAAATTCTGCGGAAACTTTTACAGCACTCAAATGTGTATTTTTAATAATTTTTCTAAGCGTAAATCTCCGATCACGCTTTTGTAACTTCGCCGGTTGACCTTTTCTTACCTTGTTTTCGATCCAATTTTCTGTAAAGCGATTTAACAAGCACTTTACTGTAAAATGACATAAATTAACCAATTTAGAAATAATTCAAACCAATTACCGCTACTGTTAGGGAAAAAATAATTACATTTCGAATGCTGGTTGTTGTTTTTACGAATACCAGCCATTTTAAAATTATAAGCAGAATATTAAGGAATAAATAAACAAAAAATTAAAGACAAATGACTTTACAGTGTCAACACAATGCAAAAGTAATACAAAAAACGACATCTGAGGCAGTGTGAGAAGCTAAGGGATGCAAGTGGCAAAATTAAACATTTGGAGATAACCAGTACACATGTTAGGTGAACCTCTCCTCTGTCTTGAGGCAAGAGATGGTACTAGTAGCCCTGGTGGTTGCTGCTATACAGCATGATTTAGAAAAACTTTTCAATGAAAGCCTACCTGGGATGTTATCTTTAAACGTGTTTTACTCAAAACTTGAAGCTGTCCACTTACATCCCGTTGCTTCTCACTTCCTCATGTGATAATTTTAATCATGAATTTATTCAAAAATATTTCAGTGTACGATGACTTGTGTGGCGTATCATTTCTCTGTCTCCGTTTTTTTGACAAATTTCAAAAATAAAATCAAGCATCATTTTGAAAAAAACTATTGGGTGTTATTTAGAATGGCATAGGAATGATGTGAAAAAAAAAATTGGACTTCGTATTCGAATTCAGTTTTGTGTTATTTTTGTTTTATTACTACAAAATTTCAAGGTGTACGAACATGGGCGCCCATATGCAAAATTTTAAGGGGGGGGGGGGCTCACAAATTTTCCCAATGGTTTAGCAGAACATTTTCCCCCTGGAAACAGATTTCACTAGAAATTAGAGATAGTAAAATTTGAAATTTTTAATAACTTATTCATCGATGGATAGAAAAGAAATATTTTTACATTTTTGCAAAAAAAAAAAAAAAAAAGCAAGGAAGTTCTCATCTCAAAGGGGGGCTGGAACCCCCCTTGCCCCCTATATAGGCGCTCTTCTGTACAAACACTTTTGAGAGCCACTGCATATATATAACCAAAAAAAAAAATTGATTTTTCATTGACCAGCCTAAAACTGATTCAAATCTATTTGTCCTGTGCGCAATTCGCAGTCAACTCCATGTGTAGTAACATTGACAAATCATACAACAAAGTTAACAATCCATTAACGAAGCACTACTTTTATTTTATCTCAGTTTTTTTTCCCTCCGACTGTGCCTAAAAAATGAGAAAAGGGAACAAAAAAAAAAAATAGTTTTATTTAAAGGATCTTTTACAAAAGAGTAAACGAAAAAATGTTTCCTCTTGTTAATTTAACGGAACGGGAAGTGGTAAAGAATAACATCACAGATCTACGAACAAGGGATAGATATCTTTTTGAAAGAGAGAAAAATAATTCCTCTTGTTAGCCACCCTGTAAAATATTACACCTTTGGGGACAACAATAACTCACTGAAATGAGGTAGGCAATTTTAGTCTTGAAAATGAATAATGAACAGCGGTTAAAACGGATGCAGTCCAGACAAACGTGCTAGAAACGCAATTTTATCATGCCCTTAAATTATTATGATGAAAAATCGATCTTTAATGACGCAATTTTATTGTGTCATAGATGAAGGACAGTGAAAATATAGGGGGGGGGGAAAAGAAAGAAAAAATTTGTAAAAATTGATGGTCTTATGACAGAGTGAAGCATCATTTATAATGTTTATTTTTCAATGAGAAGATTCAAAGTTAGATTAATATATAAAAATACACATAACACTTATTTGTACAGTCGAACTCGCTCATAGCGAGCCCTGTTTTAACGAGAGCTCGGATTTAGCGAGGAAATCAAAAAGATTTGGTTGGGACAACATTAGGTCTATGGGGAAAAAAACTCGCTTTTAACGAGTAAACCCCGCTTAAAGCGAGCAATATTTTTGTAATTCTTAAAATGTCTGTAGATTTCCTCCTCAGACAAAATATTTCTTCCTCTTTTTTTTTTTTTTTTTTGAAAAATTCTATTAATATTTTCAATTTAACCGAAAGTCATGAGAACATGTTAGTGATGAAACGGCCCCTTTTTTTTGAAATTCGTAGAGTAGAGGAGCATTTGAAGATTATATATTTGTTTAAGATAATGTTGTCATTTCCGAGATATACTTCCGAGGATATTGTAGCTGAAAGTCAAGAGAGAGAGAAAGAGAGAGTGACCACCACAACGACAAATGTGAAGAATTTGAAGTCAAATAGCCCTCGATATACTCAGGACCTGATTACCGCACAGGCCAACTGGGCCTAGGCCCCCTAAGGAAGATGAGGCCTCATCTTCCTTAGGGGGGGCCTCGTCCTCTTTTTAAAAGGATAATTATGCATAGCATTTTATTTTCCTTAAATAAACTGAATAATGAAGCTAAAACAACTTTGCAAAAGGAATTTCTTGGTAAATGGCCTATTTTTTCCTTTGCATAAATGTCTGTAAGGGGGGAAGGGGTAGAGCAATATGCTTCTCCCTATTTAATTGTGCTATGAAAGTATTAAGTTGTGCAACGGATATAAAAAAGCATTGGTGGTGCTAGGCGTGTGACTTAAAGTGGTGAGGGGGCCTCCAAATTATTGTGGGCCTTGGGCCTCACTTTTAGTTAGTCGGGCCCTGGCTATACTTGGCATACTAAATTGCAGATAAACTTCAAGCTATTTTGAAGCCACGGATGAAAATGACGATGTTTTTTGGGCAACACGTTCCTCGAAAACAATAACAAAAAGAGACAATAAGACAGTTCAAATAAAATAATCAACTTTTTTCGTTCTGTACAGAAATACAAAAATAAAGCAAGTATGTATACATTTTCATGATTTTTTTCGCGATCCCGTTTTGTACGAGCACTCGGTTACAACGAATAAATATCGCGATCCCTTCACGCTAGTTTTAGCGAGTTCGACTGTATTTTATAAGCTAGATAGGAAAGCAGTAATACCAAGTAATACTTGAGATGCTTGTATTTAATTAATTTAAAACAGATCGCAAAATTTGCAGCATATTTACATGTTAAAGTCGGAACTTTAAAAAATCACATAATTCAATTTGGCATAAGACCATCCTAGTTTCGACTATCCTTGCCAAAGTCAGCCATTTTAGAGTGAGCTATGACTGGGGCGGGGCAATTAAAACACACACAGACACACAAACAGACTATGTTTACTGCTAAAGATCATGTTTAAACTATTTCAAAATTTCTGACTTATTTGTGTAAAATAATCAGTAACGTGGTATGTTTGTTTCAGCAGCTTTCTTTTTCTTTTTTTCAAATATTTCAAATGCGTCTTTTTTTTTTTTTTTATTGCTTATGAAATTATTTTGTAACGTTTATGCCCTGTTAGGTGCCTTATTCCTGACTGATTTGGTGCTTTTGGTGCTTTGTATTGGCACCCAAGCAGTTTTAAAAATTGTTCATATCCAAAACCCCAGGTTCGTTCATGGAGGGGGGGGGGGGGGCTGTCATTCTTTGGCTGGACCCCCCCCCCCCCTAAAATTCAAGTCTTTATCCGTCCCCGATATCAGCCTAGTCGGAAATCAGGGGCCTGGCTTGGAATCGGAGTAGTCTTACGGGGAGGAGGGGCCCCGGCAACCAAATTGACTAGGTACCCGCCTTGCCTCTCCCTTAGCCCTTTTGATTATAGAATAAAAATTACGGCGTGACGGGGTGTACATGAAAATTGGAAGCAGGAAGAGTAAAAAAATTCTCTCTTTTAGTTCATGGAGAGGGCAGGGATCTTCTCGCATTGTTTCTTGGCATGTTATAAAAACATTTAAAAGTAGGAAATCCTTGTGAAACTTATCGTTAAGCATGACTCATAGCTTCACAATAGCCTTAAGGTAGACGTCTCAATAGCATCAAATGAAATCATAATTATAGAAACTAAGTATCAAAGTCAAGAATAGCAATTTGTTGACGCCATATTTCGCGGCCAAGAAGGTAACAAGAAAAATGACGTCGTCATGAGCGTTAGGAAATCAATGGCGAGAAAAAGGAGGACGCGAACTCTGACCTCGACCCGCATAACCAGTCTCTTGTTGAACAGGTAGAGTTAATATTCGGAAACTATCGAAGCTCATCCCATGAAACGAAAGCTCGGAAACAGGATTTTAACTTCATTGAAACGAAACTTTCGTTTTCGCAGTTGCTCATTATGTCGTACAATGTACACACAACAGTTGAGAAACGAGTGCGTCATAGAACATGGAGGAGAGAGCGGAAGAGGGGTTGGTCGCGAATTATGGTTTTTGTTCAATTAAAAAGTGACTAATTGGTAAAGGGAAAAATTAACTATGGCCACCGACTGCCGGGCGACTAAATGAAGGAAATGGCTGTTAAAAAACCATCTTTCAATCGTCACTCGATCGCGACATCAAAAAATAATTTAATGGGCTTAAAGTGAACAAAACAAAAGGCAGCAAATAATTGGTAAAATACTTTCCGTAAAAATCAAAAAGTAATCTTCATTAATTAGTTTATAAAAAATATATTACTTACATTAGTTGCATTATTAGTTACATTAGTTATTAATAACTTCAACAATTAAAAAAAAAGTTTCGCAATTTGAGTTTAAAAAAATGTCCTCTATTTCAAAAAGTTGATTTCATTTAAGCCTCCAAAAACTAAAAAGATGGGGAGGAGAAAACATGACACAGAACCATAGAAGTTGTCCAGCTATTTTACTAAGCGTGTTCAAGTGAAAAGGTACCAATCGTTACAACAACGTAACCGTTAACATATTTGCATATGTCGCTATGGGAGAACATAGCGAGACATCTAGGGATGCAATTGCAATATCCAGCGTGCATCGAAGCTTGCGCGAACGCTCCCATACGCAGGAGAGATCAGAGGTTCTTACAAAGAGCGCCGTCCAATTGACCGTTTTTTCGACATACGAGGTCTTCTACTTGCTGAATTCCTTGAGCACAGGAGAATCCTCAATTCCAATGCGTACTGTCAGACACTCCAAAGTCTGCGCAGGTTCAAGAACAAAAGACCAGGGCTGCTCACGAAGAGTGGTTCTGCTCCATGATGACGCGCGCCCACACGTCTCCAGGGCCACCTAGGCGGCACTGGCTAAGCTCAAGTGGAAGCAGCTTGACCATCTGCCCACAGTCCGGACATGTCGCCCTGCGATTTCCATATGTTTGACACTTTGAAAAAGCAATTGAAAGGAAAACGCTTCAACTCGGGCGACGAACACAAGGACACTGTGATAGACTGGGTCTCGTCAAAACCACAAATATTCTGGGAACAAGGAATCCTTGGGATCGTGGTGTTCATGACTATGGTGTATACTTTGAATAAAGTCTTCATTTAGACCCACAGTATCATTTGGTACCTTTTCATTTGAACAACTCTTGTAATTTTGTTTCTAAAACCACATATAAAAAAATAAAATTTTCAAAAAATGTCATATGTATCAACAAATTACTACAGTTTGTAACGATATTATTAGTTTTTGAAAGTGGAATTGCGTATAGAGTTCATTTACTGTCCACAACTGAGACTGTCTACAACTGATATCACGCATTGGAGGGGGAAGAGGGTTTATGAAATTGTAACAGTTTGGGGCTAAGGGAAGAAGAGAGGGGAAACAAGAGTGATATCAAGCACTTTTTGGCAGAATATGTTTTGAAAAATAGAGTGACATGTGACAAAAAGGGAGAAAGTATGGGGGGTGTGTGAAGTTGACGGGGAGGGGGGGGAGGGGGACAGGAATGGGACATCATTTACGGACAGTCACTCAGATGACTCAACATCTGTTTATTGCACACTTATCTGTTTATTGTTGTGCACTTTTGCATCAAATAAAAATAATGTTCAAACGAAATTGGGAGTTTGAAAATTAAAAAAAATAATAAAAGATTTACAGAAAATTAAATAAAAATAAATACATAAACATATCTTTTTTCATAACTTTCAGAGCTCTCTCGCGAAATTCTATTAGTAGAATATGAAATGAAATAATATTTTCTCATTTCTTGGAAACTTTTAAGTCTGCCGCGCCACTTCCAAACATAACTGGACCGATATTGAGTAAGAGTGCAATGAATATTTCAAATACGTGTTTCCATTGTCTAGAATATTTTTTCATTAACAATGGAAATGGAGCTGTGGGGAAACTTAAGCTCCTTGTCTTTCAGACTAAAGAATTATCTTCGAAACATCCATGACACATGACTCCGAAACAAGCATTCCGTGCTTTTAATTTTAATTCGAAATGTGTAGTTTGATACGTTATCTTCACGAAATCTGCAGTCGCGGCCTTTTAATGCGTCAGATGCTTATATCGAATTATGAGAGGAAACATGATTCGGGTGGCCATTGGTGGAGATTCTTTTTTTTTTTCAGGGGGATAGTTTAAGGGTTCCCCTCAAATCCCTCACAATTCTAAATACCAAACGCCTGCTGTTTTAGCCTTTTGTAGAAGATATCAATGAACTTTTTAATTACATAATCATGAAATAACAATTAGTTTGTTCAATGACCAAAATAATAATAATAATACGCACTAATGACATTGAAAATTCTTTAACTTGAGAACTTACAGCAAATGCAAAATTTACTAGTAGAAATAAACTTTAGATTCGAATATTTATGTTTTGCTTTTTTTTAAAGCACAATTCTGCTTTAATTTCACCCATCGTACGCAGGGGAGTCTCGAATTTAAATTTTTGGGAGAAAGAAAATTCTCAATTTGCCGAATGGAACTTCAAATTTCGGCGACTGATGATAATTTTGCCGAATGGAACAAATTTCGCCGAGTGATGATAAATTTGCCGAATATAACTCCAAATTTTGCCGAGTCGTTAGACAAAATTTGCAGAATAGGCATCTTTTTTGAAGGTTACAGCTACCACTAAATTATTGTGTGATTAATGTGTTCAAAAAATGTTCGAGATAGCGAAGGGAATCTTTAAAATAGACTAAACACAAATTACAAATATTACAAATAAAGGGGGGGGGGGGGAGGACTTCCCAAGCTAAGAAGAAAAATAAAAATATTATCTAGGAAATCCTTTTTGTTAAAGTGCAACGATGCAAAAATAATCGTGATTTTATCAAACAATCTTTAAAATTCATAATTCGCAACTCCAGAGCTCGAATACGCTATCTTGCGGTGATTAACAATACAACCGAAAAAGGTAAAACATTCCATCCCACGTGTTTTCTTTGGGGTAAATTACAGGCTTCAGGCAGTTTATGGTGTAATGTAATTTCAGAAGAATAGAAAAGAAAGCTTCCCACAAACACGATGAAAAATTGCTGTCATTCACTAAGCGTCAAAGCAAGTTATAACTTACGGCATTTGTTTGTTTAACCTTTTTCATCCGCCATTAGACAGTGGCTGCAGCGCCCCTTTAGTTTATTGGAGTTGCGAATTATTACAGAAGATAAAAATGAATACAATTGAGCACACACACACACATCCGACTAAGCAATGACCATGACAAAGGTCACATCAATGTCAAGCAATTAATCCATAACAACTCGTTTGCTCTCTAAATAAATGATTAGGAATTATTCTTCCAAATATGAGTTAATTCAATTTTGAAAAGTAGCACAAAAGACTACAACAATTCGTATTAATAAATATTTGTCAGAATAATACTTCGCTAAAAATGAAGAAGTAAAGTACGATTTTTGATTTCAGAAATGAACAATTTGTTTCAGTTGCAACTAGGTTGAAAGTTAACTTCATCTATGTTTTTTTAAATCATTAACAAATGGAATAATTACGCAATTTGACTTGGAGACTTCATTCAATCACTTTCAAAACTCGAAAAATGTTAAAATAATTTATTTTACAATACTGTTACAAAGTTCACATGTCTGAAACACAAATATACGTTTTACGCATATTAATAGTTTATGCATTTGATTGCAATTAATTTCATATTCTTCCTTTGCAAATGGCCATTCTTTACTGAGCTTTGCTTTTGGCTCAAAAACCTATTTTCTTACTATGTTTCAAGACCCTTTCAAGTTATTAAAAAAAAAAAAAACAATAATAATTGCACATTGAATGTAGCTTTTGTGTGAAAAAAAAGTAAATTGGAGACATTGCCATTTATTATTGACGACAGAAATCAAAAAAAGTTCTGAAAATCTTTCCAGATTACCAAATCGCAATCAACAGACTGATTAGTACATAGCATTAAGAATTTCGGTACTGTTTCGGCAGCGTTTACGACTCGAACTTAGCATTTTGCTGTCAGGACTGGGTTCTGTGTTAAAGCACTGGCATAATACTTACACACTACCACCAATAATAATGACGATGTCACGAAATTGTTATAATATTAGGGGACAGCTGCTCGCCTGGGGATAGTTTTTTTTTTCGGGGGCGGGGGGTTCAACGTTTTGATGCTGATTAATTATTGTCAACATTTTACCAGGTAATCTTCACTGCTTTAAACTTTGCCTGCATGATTATACAAGTTTTAACCTCAGATATAATATTAAAAAAAAAAGATATTTTACGCTTTGTCACAAGGTTTACAGTACGTCCTGGTGTCTGATTAAGCACATTAAGCGCAGTTAAAACAGGGGTGCCCCCCCCCCATTGAGCAATGGCGTACCCCACCCAAAAAAAAATACTCCTCAAAATTTTACCCTTCAAAAATTTAATGGAGCAGTCCGCGCCACACCCCCCCCCCCCTCTCTGGTGGGCACCCCTGGTTAAAAATAGGGAGTGAAAAGTTCCATAGTTAAATTAAAACATTAGTGGAACTGCTTGTTTAGGAAACGAAGGATGTTTAGACATGTTTCACGAAATAGTTTGAGATAATGCATAAAAATTTATTGTATAGTAAATGACCAACCAGCCTGATTTGTATAATAATAATATTAACAACAACAATAATAAATAATAACAATAAATAGCAATAATAATAAATTATAACAACAAATAGCAATAATAAAAAAATAACAGTTAAATATAGTAATAATAATAACTACTGCCACTACAACTATTCCTACTAATGAAAATAATAGACACAAATTATGAGGTATACAAAAAAAATGCTTCAAACAGTATTTATTTGTAAAAATATTTTGAATAAAAGTTAGCTAGGCATAAATTGTGTCCCAAGGTGCCCCCACCTCCATATGTCCCAAGGTGTGGGTACAGTCGACTCCCGCTACAACGCGATCCGACTTACGCGAAATGGCTATAACGCGAATTTTTCACGAGTAACGAATTTTAGAGCTAACGCGAATTTTTCGCCCACAACGTGAATTTTTTTAGAAGGAAGTATCAGCTTCGTTATTGGCTACTAAATATTGATTTCGTGAATGTTATTACGTCTCTTTGAGCATCACTGACAGCAAAAGTTCCCACGCCAAACTAGTCTAGTGCATCAAATAACCATCATGGCACCTTAGTGTCACCTTCATCTAAAGTTTGAAAATGTGAAGAAAAAGAAAGTTTCTGATAAAAAAATTTAAAAAGACTAAGATTCTCGATATGCTTGAACAATTACAAAACGTCGAAGGTAGCGCGACAATAAGTATGAGTGAATCTTCCAGTACAATTAAAAGTCAAAACAAAAAGATGTCCGTAAAAGTTTAGAACTTAGTTTCAATATTGAAGCTTGCAGAGCGGTCTAGCAAAGTAAAAATTATGAAAATGGAAGCTAAGCGCGCTCTTGCATTGTGGATTAATAAAAAGATCATGTAGAGATCTAGCCACAAATTGAAACGTTTGAAATAAAAGGTGAAACGTATTTAAAAATGTATTAGATAAGAATAACGATCTGATCTTGGAGCATAAATCATCACTAGTATCCTCCTTTTTTAACTCGTAAATATTGCTAATGTATCTATTGTACAGTACTATTTTATGCATCATTTAAATTTTATAGAATGCAGTACGTACCGTGTTGTTTTACTTTATATCTTTTATTCCCATCGGTCATTCATTTGGTGCATCTTAAGTATTTCATGTTGAATAACAGTTTTTTATTTTTTAAATACAGTAAAAGTTCAGTTCTTTATTGAAGAAACTGTACTGGTTAAGGAATGCTTTAGAGCAGTTTGAGGGGTGTTTATAAGTGCCTAAAAGTATTTGGTATGCTTTAAAAAAATTGTATGCATATATTTTTCCGCAACGCGAAATTTCAACTTACACGAGGAGTCTTGGAACGCATCCCTCGCGTAAGTCGGGACTCGACTGTATACCACCTCCACATGCCCCAAGGGACATACTATACTCACAATGAAATTTTAGGGCATCACGCTAGTATAGTTAGCACTAAAACCTTAAGATATAGACTACGTATAGAGAAAGCTTTAAATTTCAGTACATTACATTTTATTTATAAATATGATGAACAAATTTCCACAGTAAATATCTAGCATAAACATGAAATTTATCATACATGTTTGCAAAATAAATTCTTACCTGCTTCATGAATGGAACCAAAATTTATCCGAAACTTAGATAGAACTCCCATGAATCTTCGTCTGGAAAAACCATTAAGACAAAGTTTGAAATCTTGGGCAAATAGTTAAGCTGTTCCAAGATGTAAAGTGTCTCGAAATCGGTCGCTCTCCTTTCTGTCTTCCCAAATTCATACTTTCACATTATTTATTTTTTATTCATTTAAATCTCACCAATCACCACTGTGCCTACTTTTACTTTGCACAAGACAGCACAAATTGTAGCAAAAATTTACTGTTTTCACTTGAATAGCGTAATAACAGTTAAATAAATTAAATTCCAGGGATACAGAATTGATGTGTTATGAAACATCAAGTTTTCACTCGTGAAATTAACAACACCAGCATCGCTTGTGGTCAAAATTCAACCAATTGTGTTTAATGTAACCCTATCCGTTTGTCAATCAATCCGACCCGTTGGCGTTCTTCTTGGATGTATAGCACCTTTCGGAATAATCACTGATTAATGGAGCCCAGATAATATGCGTTAAAAAATCACTAAAATACTCACTAATAATACATAAAATACACACTTAAACTTGAAAAATATGCACTAATAATTCTGTTGTCAATGAAGAAGAAAGTTGTCACAATGCATGTAAAAAACGATCGCCCTTTCTATTTAAAAATTTTGTTACTAAAGCGAGAAATACATATTAAAGCAATTATTCACACAGAAAATGGTATGACTATTAATTGCTTTTACTACAATAAGTCTTTATTTGATTTCAAGATTTTTCTCTAGTTAGGCATCGCCTTTTATCATTTAAAGTAATTTGTGAAGTTTTATTCTTTTCTTATTTCGGCCAACGAAAGAGCAGTATTTATTTCCACGAAATAGTTTTCCATTTGTCATTCGATTTGTCCTTCTTTGTGAAGAACAAAATGCTTACTTTTAATTTTTTTCAAGTTCAAAAAAATCAAAAATCAAGTGAAAAATGCAGTAATGAGCATGAGGGTGCCCATCCCCCTCCAAGTGCAATGGCGCAAATCCCCCTCCCCCAAATATTTTTCAACCCTCTTTTCCTTTTTTATTTTTTTAGCTCTCTTTTTTTATTTTACTTATTTTTTAAAAAGATTTTTTATTTATTTATTTATTTTTACTTATTTTTAATTATTATTATTATTTTATTAGAAAAGTTCTGACTTCTAATGACATACACACACACAACTAAATAAAAAAGTGAAATAAAATATAAACAGAATAAAATAAATTAAAACAAATAATTTAAATTAAAAATAAATCAATAAATAAATTTAAATAAATTAATTTAAAAAATAATTTAAAAATCCCCCCCCCCCAATTTTGATGGCGCAACTTGCGCCATAATCTCCCCTTGTGGGAACCCCTAATGAGTATTTATTTTAAAAACTTTCCGTTTCTGAGCACGAGTGACAAAAGAAGCAAAAATATTCGATTGCATGTAAGAATAAATTGCAATTGAATATAAAATATTCAATTGCATGGATTATACATCCGAGCTAAACCATCACAACTCCTACAACTCCCAGTATCCTGGTCATGCTCATTTTAGGTTTGCAGTCCTATGGCTTTCTCTTACAGGGGCCACAGGTGGTTCTGGTTCTGACTCAACTGATTTAAAACATTTTTACAGATGAACTTTTGCAACGTTGCGAGACTAAAGTAACTAATTTGAAATAATTATTTCTTAACAAAATAGTGTAGCTGTGAGAAGGAAGTGAAATGGCATAGAGCAAAGGTTTTTAAATTAGGTCCTCTAAAACTTTGTTACAAAGTGACCACTACTTGCTAAATCAAAGCGCAAGAATTTTAGTAAAATTTTCATTTTTATAAAAGATCGAATTCTTCAAGGCGGTTTATTGCTTGCAAAATTGAACACGAATGATATGTTTTTGACGTAAAAAAGCAATGACAACCATTCATTAAAAACATTTCCTTTTTATTAATTTGTTATGATTTGAAACATTGATTTTTAAGATGTTTGTGTTGGGATAAAATAGAGATGCAATAATTTTGTAAATTTAAGTAAGATTAAGCATGGATATCTTATTTTTTTCTGATTTTTAATTAAGAGGTTTCTACAAAAAAAAAAAAAAAAAAAAAAAAAAACTGTAAGCTCAAAAGGTTTCCCCAAGTGTAAAATGGTTGAATACCCCGATATAGACAAATGCCTTGTGGGTATCGGAAAGTTTTTCTTAAAATTACAAAACTATTTAGTTCTCTCATAGGGGAGCCTTTAATATTTTAATTCTTTCGTTTTTCTAGTAGGCTTCGAAGCTTCGAACAAGTTTATCTCTGGTTAAAATGAAGGAAAAAAATAATATTTCGATTGGTGTAAAACTTTATAGATGTTAACTGTAAAAACATTTCGGAAGATAAGCAGTTTTCTAAAAAGAGACTCAACCTGCAGGAAAGAATAAAAAATTCCCACATTCTCCTGAATTTTGTCATCATATTACTGATTTCGAACAACTGAAAGGTTGGGAAACGCTATTCTGTGTCACGCATGCCCAGATCCAGGGGCGGACTGGCTGACTTTGGCTCAGTCGTCTGAAAAGGCACATCTTTAGGCTTCTATATTGACAACATAGGAAGGACACGAGGAAAGGGAGGAATCAGGTAAATTCCCCCGGAAATTTTTCGAAATTGCTTGATCTGGATAGGCATAAGGAGAAAAGAATTGGGAGAAGGGGTTTTAGTTCCCTTCCAAGCGATATTTTCAAAGTTGATGTCAAAAAGCGTAATTTTACGATATTTGGTACGTTGAAGACAGGAAAAAGAAAGGGTTCCCCCACGATTTTGTTTTCTTAACTTTTTTATTTTTTCAAAATTTAAGTCTATTTTTGGCTATCTTTGTTTACAAATAGAATGTCGAGGGCTCTTCCCAAAAATTCTCCAAAATGGGAAGTTTTAGAAATACATTTTTAGGTTACCCTTGGTAAAATTAATGGAACAGGGAAGCATCGGGAGCTCTCTACGAAAACGTTTCGATTTTGAACTATTAAAAAACGAAAAACTATCATTGGTAACCCTTGAGAGAGGAGGAGGCCCAGTAATCTCATTTGGAAGCATTTAAAAATTGAAGTATACTCTACCCAATTTTAAACTGCATTTAGTTACTATAAGGAATCCAATGGCTCTCCTTCTTAATTTTTCGACATTGGAATTTTATAAAACATAATCTTATAATGTGTTTGAAAACATGAAAAGGAAAGGGGACAGGTTTCTCGAGTGTTTCCCCCAGAGTTTTTAGGAGGACACTGTGCCCTTCCGCTTTTAAGCTAACTTTTGAGGCATAACTTGATCATTCATCCTTGCACCTTAAAAGTATAGACAACAACTGCAAAAAAAAAAAAAAAAAAAAAAAAAAAAAAAAAAAAAAAATTCAAAAGGTAATATAAGCCTGTCCTTGAAACGTCACTCTTTCGTTTCAATAACTTATCTACAAGATTCTGATTAGAATATATTTGAATATTTTTTGCATTACCTTAAACTAAACATCAAAAAGCTTTTCAATATTTTAAAAATAATTACTATGGAAAACACTTGAACATTGCTAGAAAACCAAAAAGTAAAAGAAGCACTTTTTGTGTTTTACAAAAATTCTCTAAACAGTACCCTTTTATCTGAAAGTGCATTGCCCCTTTTTTGGTCTGGGGAAAACACAGGTTCCCTCAGGGCATTTTTTCTGAAACTGAATTCAATTTTTGGCTATAGTGCTTATAAAAGGGTTACGGAGCTCTCCCACGAAAATTTCAAAATGTGAAATTTTAGCTATCTTTAGTGACTTCATTGGCATTTTTTCGACATTTAAATCTGAAAAACACATTTGAGGACCTTAATGCAAGAACCAAGAACTACGTAAGTCCAGACTCACTCATTTTTGGTAAGACCAACAAATAACATCAGTGTTCGGTAAAAAGGCTAATATCTTTCCCACATTATTTACTAGAAAGCAGAGGTCTGATCTTATATTTGGTTCCCGTTAGCACCAATCGAAACTTCTATATTACCGGTCACACGCAAAAATGAATTAAAAAAAAAAAAGTTTGGACTGAACTGGTTCTTGCATCTAAGTCATCAATTGTAGACTTAAGGCTAGTATCGTAGGTGACTTTTAGACTACAGAGGGACCTCATATCTGAAATACTGAAATACCTTAGGTACCCCGTTAAGCATAAATCTAGCCCTGATTACAATCGAAGACTAATTTATCAAAAGGGAACATATTCATTTTCCAAAACTGTTCAGGAGGTGAGAAAAACGAGTTAAGGTAAGAGCAAAATAGTTTTATCAACTTCTCTGGGTACGGAAGTGAGCACAAAAGCATAGCAAATCAAAGGGCCAGAGTAAGATGTTTTTGTAAAAAAAAAAAAAAAAAAAGAGATATCGCCATCTTAATTTTGGATATGTGCTGCCCTTTTGAACGAAAACCTGAATGTTAAAAACTTCAATTTCAACAAAACTCATATTTCACCTTCTCATATTCTCTTATCGAAGTACACAAAGCTAAAAGTAGTGGATTAAAATTTGAAGATTTTGGACATGTGTTCCTTTGGATCTAAAAGTCTTCGTACTACGGATTCTTTCAGGATGTGTCTTGTTCAAAATAAAACGGGCAGAGAACGGATTTGTTCTCTTTTGATCAAAAAGCCACACTTTACCCTGAAATAAAATAGGATTTTCCACGTTCAGACTTCTTGAAAGTAAGTGATTTGATAAAGGTCATCTGAAAGATTTGGAAAATATAAAATGAATTTTTCTAAAAATGGGGGGACTTGTTCCCTTTTGATAAATTACTCCTCAACTAATGTAGCTCAAAAAAAAAAAAAAAAAAAAAAGAAAAGAAACCTTGCCCTCCCCAGCACCTCAGAGCTCAGTCCTGAATCCACCTGTATTCAGGAGCTCTCTCGAAGTCGAAATTTTGTTCTGTTTCAGATCCAGTTCATCGTAGTTCAGACTTGCTTCAGCTTTCTCGTATGCGATTTGAAGATGAAAATACTCGTATAGCGATAATTTACAATAGATCAATGAAATATCTTACCAACTGACAGCATTTAGTTGAATCTGTCACAACCAGTGAATACCAGGGGCGTGCACAGAAATTTTGGAGCATGTCACAAATGACTTTTACGGCCCCCCCCCCTCTATATTGTTTACCCCCTACGTCCCTACATATATTTCACCCCACATTTAAAAAATCTCGGGCCTTCTTCAGGATCGGAACCGGGCCAACAGCTGTCCCTTCTCCCCCCTCCCCGTGTATGCCCCTGCTCGTGTTCATGCATCAACACCCCAAAGCATGATCCACACAATTATAGAAGGGCTGGGGCCGCTTTGTCTAATGGTGCAGCTCCGTTCAATTTTTGTTAACAGACGTACAAATACGAGTTTTAACCCGCTTTTTTCATCCCGGGCGCTTTTCCAGGCCGCGTCAGGTCCCAATTTCTCTGGCCCCCTCCCGTTTCTTCAATGTGGGAGCCATGGCCCCCAGAGCTCTAAAAACTAGAGAAAAAGTGGAAAAAAGAGAGGAAAGCATTCGTACGTAGTGAACTTCGGCTATTTACTTTGATCTCTGCTTAGGGTGTAAAAAAAAAATAAACCTGTTTCCAAACGCTTTTTTTACATAGATTAAACGAATTACATGTTTTTTTTTATTTATTTTTTAATGACACTTTAAAAAATGTTAGGTGTGAATTTAAATGTATTAAGTTCAATAAAAAAAAATGCTTGAAGTGGCCCACCGGGCGGTTGGCACAGTCGGGGATCCCCGACTAGCCGACCTGGCCAGTCCGCCCTTGCCCAGATCTATAAATTTTGGGTCTTTTGCGATAATTCAGCAGGGCCCCCAACTGTCTACAAGACTTTTATGCTACTGAGGGCCACGGACCCCCCAGTTCCCATGAGCCCACACATTGCAGGGTCTGCGGGTACGTAGATCCAAACAGCCTCATGTCACGGTTTAACTGAAAATTGTATGATCCTATCCCAATCCGCCACCACTCTTACTGCTTTATCTTCATGTTTTTGAATGAATTTTCAACCTGAAACTCTACACAAACTTTGATAGAGACATTTATTGTAAAAAAAAAAAATGGAGCTATAAACATAACGCATGAACTATTTCAAATATCAAATCAGCTCATGAGTTTATTTCTCAAACAGCAATAATCGAATACAGATGTTACCTTACACATAATTTCAAGTTGGACATTAGCCAGAAGTAAAAAAAAAAAAAAAAGATCATACAGTGCCTTATTCTATTTTTCCTGACGGGAGAAGACATTTTAAAAACTCGATCGTCCTTCAAAATTTGAAAGGTTAAATTGCTTTTATCTTCTATACATATTACTTGTTTATTTTTACCCACACTTCGATGGAGTAGCGCCAGAATTCATCACTTTTGCCACAAGCGAAAATATGAAATGCATTTAGGAATTTATTCCGCCATCAGTTGAATTTATTCACACATCATAAAGAGCATTGGTAGAATAAATCACACAGATGGGTTTTTGAGGTCAGAAAGTTAACGTGAAATTTGATCAAGACTGTTCGAATACAAATCGATTTTTCACGGTGCTGCATTTATACCGAAAGGAGACTTTGCCAACGAGGGAATGGTATGATCTAGTTTTGTCAGAAAAAATATATATGTAAATAAAAATCTTATACATATCGAGGGCGCTTAATTCGATGATAGAGGTCTAATTCTTCTCAAATTTCTGTTTTCGAGACATAAGCAATTGAAATATAGCATACAATGGTAAATTTCAATGGCGTAAGTATCAGCGTCAGGGCTGGGGGACAGGGCTGGACAGGAAAGAGAAAACTTGCAGCTTTTTAAAGGCGTTATAGAACCTCCCCCCCTCAAATTCCACGGAGCGCCTCCCAAAAAACAACGACCCCCCTCCCCCCCCCCCCAAAAAAAAAGTAAAAAAAGATCAAAAATCCTGTAAAATCAACCCCGCCTAAGAACTTTAATGGCGCAGTCAGCGCCATGAACCCTTCTTCGTAAGCATCCCTGCAAATTGTATTTAATCCAAACTAACTAGTTAATCAAGAGCACTGGTTTCAACATTTTAAGTAAAATAACACTTTTTTTTTTGAATATTTCAGCAGAAACTTCAGAAACTTTTACTATAAGTAAAATTAGTTGGGAAAAGTTCTTCAGCTGCTGCATTTTGGTGATTAGGTTATCAAGGCTTCAGGTGCACCTTCACCCTACCAAAAATTTTGG
Organism: Uloborus diversus; assembly: GCF_026930045.1. Classification (NCBI taxonomy): domain Eukaryota; kingdom Metazoa; phylum Arthropoda; class Arachnida; order Araneae; family Uloboridae; genus Uloborus; species Uloborus diversus. The sequence continues at coordinate 90,197,913 of NC_072739.1, read as the reverse complement.
AAAAAAGAAACATTTTCAAGGCTCTCAACTCCACAGTTAGTAAATTAAAAAAAAAAAAAAAGTCGGCAGCTTATTTACGTTTTTTAGAGTAGGGGGTGGAGGGGGCAGCTAATAAGTACCGCGGGGCCTTTTGTGACCTCTGACAATAACCCCCAAGACGATAATGCCTCTGGCACACTCTATAACTTGGGCGCTACTTATTTTTTAAATAGGCCCAATTTAACTGGGCACTACTTATACGGTTTAAAAAAAAGGCAACCAATCCAGCAATTGTTTCAAAGAGTTAGATAAATAATAAGAGTAGAATACAAAAGTCACCAAATTGACAGGAATTGCTATCTTCTATTCCAAGAGGGGGTGCACTTATAATTTTCCCGTGACCTCTGCCGCTGTTACGCATTAGAGGTGAAAAAAAAAGTAAGATAATAAAGATTTAGAGTTATGCAGTGTTTTCCAAAATCGTCCCATTCTTTCCCTCTGCGCTTTAAGACAAGAAAAACAGAGAAAGAAAAAACGCTTCCGTTTACTAAATTACATATATTCAACAACTTTTAAAAATAAGTAAGTTTATTTTTGAAAGAGGAAGAACATTTAAAAAAAAAAAAAAATAATAATAACGTCAAAGAAGAATCGAAAAAGAATAAACGATTCATGAAAGCAGGGCTTCGGAGTAAGAGTCGAATTATTTTGGGGTAAAGGAGTCGGAGACTGAGGTTCTAAAATTCACGGAGCCGGTCATTTTCCCTACGAAACCGCAGTTATGATTTGTACGCCTAAAAATCAAATCTTTAGTCAAGGTGCACATTTTCTTACTGGAAGGCATTAGCCGACATAATTATAAGATTACATATACAAAATTTCCGACTGAATATTATTACTCTAATTGAAGGAAACCAGGGCAATAGTACTTAGCAGGAAAATTTAATTCATCCAAATGTCGCAAATACGAAAATTTTCAATGTTTCAATGTTTATGAACCGAATACTTTCTTTAAGCTAGAATGGCTCGCCGAAATCATCTTTGGGTTAATTTGAACCCTTTAAAAATTTCGTGTGTCAAGACGCAGCCCCCGCCTCCCTGCCCTAAAGTTCGAGACCAGTTTTCAAAATCATCCCCTGAAAATTTTAATAGCGCAATCTCGTTACGACCCTCCCCCTTGTAACCTTTGTAATTTTTATTTTTAGGGGTCGCCCGCAAACGATGTCACGCTTTGAGGGGGGAGGTTGTTCGCGAACAGTAGCGCAACTATGGGGTCTAGCGCCCCTGGCGAACTAAAGAAATTGCGCCCCCCCCCAGGGTCGCCCAAATGGGAAGTCACCGGAGGTCATTGCGACCTCCAATTTTTTTTTAGCATTTTGATTAATTGATTCGACGAATAGGAAGCAGAATTGTTTTTTTTTTATTATTATTATTTTATTTTTTAGAATTGCTTTTAATGATGCCCAATGTTCCTTCTCAGTAGATGTAAATATATATATATATATATATATATATATATATATATATATATATATATATATATATATATATATATATATATATATATATATATATATATATATATATATATATATATATATACGTTTTTTTTCTAGCTATTTTTCTTGCGGTTTTTTTTTTTAAATTTTTTAAAGCTTTTTCAAATTTTATGATCCAAAAAAAAAAAAAAAAAACCCTCTTATTTTTTTTTTTTAAATCAGTCGAAATGTCGCCCCCCCCCCTCCCTGGCGAGAGCCACTCCTGCCAAACCCTAGTTACGCTACCGTTCGCGAAATTGTGACAGTTAAGTGTTGAGGAAAAGATAACAAGGAACGTGAGATCAAGCATTTTTTTCCAATAATATTTTTTGTAATACGGCATGACCTGAGACAAGGGGAAGGGGTTAGGCGACGTGTGACACAATTGACAAATGAGAGAGCGGGGTCTGATATGATGGAAAAAAGCTTGCAAATATTTATGGACAGCCCCGTAAAAGAAAAAAAAAAAGCAAATATGCGTTCTGTTGTTTCCAGGGGCGTAACTAAGGGGAGGGTTTTGGGGACAACCCCCCCCCCCCCGAAACGTCAGTCTCACAAAGGAAAGAAAAATTAAGAGAGAAGAGAAAGAAGAAAATGAAAAAAAAGAAGAAAAAGAAAAAAAAATCAAAACGACTTTTTTCTGAGTAACAAAGGTCAAAAATTCACTTTACTCCCCCCCCCAATGCCAATGAAAATCTGCTCCATGTGTGACCCTCAAGCATAAAGACGCCTCCCTCTGCTGCGACAATTTTTTGATAATTGAGTGAAATTTGGCACTTCGCTTTAGAAATGAGATTGATTTGTTAAATCCACGTATATGCAGCCTTTCTTTGTCATAGATTCTGCAAATTGTTTAATATGTTTAATTTTATGAGCCGCGCAGTGGGAATATTGCATACAGTCGAATCTGTATATTTCGAATTTCACATTAAGGAAAAAATCGAGATAAAGAGGTTTTGAGATACGGGGACTTTAAGAAACTTTTTATAGAAATTTGAAATATGATGGTGGAAATTTGAAATCGATACTTTAGAAAATATGGGTCTTGATTAAAATTCCTCTTTATTAGTTTTGTTAGGTACTTATTCTATTATTACATTATTAAGTGCTTTATTGTGAGTTTAAGGAATCATTTTGACAGTAAAAGAAACTTTAAGCGTATCTTTTTCAAGAAAAAGTCTTTTATTGCTTTTTGGTTCCTGATTTTTTTTTTTCTTTGGATTCATTATTTATCCTTTTGAGGCTAGCAATTGCTGCAAATCTAACTTGGCCAGTATTCTACGATTTTCCTTTTTTTATCACTTGAACTTATACTTTATTTTCACTCCAATCATTTCGGTTTTCTAAGGAATCACAATTTTAAGAAAGAGAGTAACCAAAGAACAGTACTAATCCAGATAACAGAGCGAAATGGCTTTTAACTTGAATGACCTTTAACCATGAACTTGATATGTTCATTTTACATGTCAAACCAGTGAATTTCACCCCTTTACTCTTCTTCCAAGAAAGTGCGCGAAACGACTGTCCTTTGGTTAATCTTCCTGGAAAGCCTACTCGTGGAACGCATTTCTCCCTTTTTTCCACTGCCTCCTCAACTCTTGAAGACAATTCCTCTCTTTCTGAGTTGAAGAAAATGTTTTTGTTTGCTGCTTTAAAGATCATTAGGCTTCGAATCCAAAAATGATAGCATAACCGGAATTCGAGACGATAGAGGTTTTCGTTGGTCTGATCTCGTGTGTGTCATAGGTCATAGTCAAAACGACCTTTGCTAACCAGAGTATCCATTGCAATCACATTGATTTTTCAGCTAGTATTTACTGCGTATTCTTTTGGAAACGTACAGTCGATTAAAATAGTACATTCTAAGTGAAAGTTGTTGCATAATGAAGCAAGCAAAACCGATAACAAGCTTTTTAAACCCAAAGAAAAAAATTAAAATGACGAAAAGGATTGCTCTAAAAAGAGAAAGTTAACGTCGTCTGAAGAAAACGAAGTACAGTCTGCAAAGCAGCATTAGTCCCATCGGACCCTTCTGGAGGTAATTTTATTTTAATTCAAAAGAAAAACTGCACAGCATTACATGAATAAAATGTTTAAAAAGGAAATGAATCTAGATCATTTCTATTAGCTTGGTTTTCATTAAAAAGTAGAAAATAAAAAAGACTTCTGTTTATAATACTCGAAAATTGCTGTTGCTCTCCCAAATAGATATTTATATAAATTCTAAAGCATCTAATAAAATTAAAAATAAAGACTTGAGATGAGAACAGATGGTATGCATTTGAGCGAATAACTTTCTACCGCCTCTATTTCTTCCCTAACTGTTTTTATTCAAATTTTATTAACTGCTTTAGAATTAGCATAAATATAAATACATAAAATGCAACATATAAACATAACGATATGAAAAGCAATTTCATTTTTTGAGGGTTATAATTCAAGAAGTCTTTTTTTATTTTATTTCATCCTTTTAGTGCAAACCAAGTTAGTAAAAATAGTCTTTATAGTCTGACCGCCGATGAGATTGAAAGTCAAACATCCAGTTTACTGGCGGAAATGGAAGTATCTATTAACTTTCAGGGATGCCAGCTTTTGTAGATGTGTGTTAGCCTCTAAATTAAGCAGTCACGCTGAAATGAACGGAACACGTTCATCAGATATTTGATTTCCCCCTGATTTGGATAGACTGGTTTTGACAAGACCGTTCTTAGAAAATTTCACTTTAAATTAAATGGAGAGAAAAGAAAAAAAAAGTTGAATTTCCCATAACATAAAAAAAAAATCTTTGCTTTTGTTTTTTTACTTGTTGACACAAGTATCTGAATTGGGGCACCCCATTCCAAAGTATGTAAGATTCACCTTCCTCTTTTTTTTTAATACTAAAAAAATTTACACACACACACACACACATATATATATATATATATATATATATATATATATATATATATATATATATATATATATATATAAAAAAGAAGTAACCCCCCCCCCCCCCGAAAGTCGAGTCTAGCTACGCCTCTGGTTGTTTCAATGTCAAAGGACAAAATAAATAATAAATACAAAGGAAAAAAATAACTTGCTGATTGTTATCGTCCGAAAATTCTTAAACGTACACAATATCACCATATTTTAATAAACACGAGTAAAAAAAACCTTGTATTTTAAAAATTTTTACACAGTGTGTTTCGTTGAGCTTAAGAAACATAACAATATAGTTTTTTCCCCCCCCCGCCTTACATTTTTTTCTGCAACGCCCATACAAAAAACATTCCACTGGTTTAGCTACACATTAAAAAATAATAATAATAATAGTAATAAAACTCTTTTTGAAAAAAAAATCATAAAAATATGAAGAAGAGAGAAATGATTTAAAATACAAGGTAGTATTGCAAGCAAGGAAATGGAGTTCAAATACAAAAAAATTTTGACAAGAGCGTAGTTGAAATTAGAGTTGTCACTCCCCCCCTCCCCCATGAAATGACTCCTTTCATGAAGCTTTCAATGGATGCTCTTTATCTTATTATGGTGAGACTAAATGCATGCGAATAAAAAAGGAATTCATGAAGTAATTTGCACTACCATATGCACCGAACGAAGAAAATGGTTCATTTTGAAAGATTATATGTTTCTTGCAATGGAATGTTTTATGCTGTTTGAGTAACTACGACTATAGCAGATACTATAGTAGTTTTAAAAAATATATATATATGCAAATTATAAAGAGCGGTAAGAATTTCTGAAATTGGAAACCTTTCGAAAAACAGGAAATAGAAGAGATGAAATTATACTAGTCACTGAACTCTCAAATTGCTGCGCTTGTTCGTTTTTTATGTTAAGACTTCAAATTTAAAAACCATTCAAGTGTGAGAAAAACTTGAATTGTAAACAAGCAGGATTATTTTCGGCAAAAATTTTCTCCACATTTGCCTTGACGAAATAAATTTTACAAGAAGGAAAAAATAAATAAAAATAATCCAATGTTGTGTCCACTATCAAATATTCATCGAGATAAAGTGGTAAGTTTTAAAGAAAAAGGAAAGAAGGTCGCAACTCCAACTCAGTTTTAAAAAAATAAATGTCATGTTCTGTTGTTGCTATGAATGTTGAGTATGAGTTGAAAATACAGTGAAACCCCGATCTTACATTGCCCAAATCTATGTTTTCCCCGCATTTCCCATTTTTTTCATCAGGTCCCAGTTTTTCCCTATACTAATACAGTCGAACTCTCTTATAACGACCCTGATTTAACGCGAATCCGGATTTAGCGAGGAAATCCGAAATACTTGGTTGGTACAATGTTAAGTTTATGGGAGCAAAACTCGCATTTAACAAGCAAACCCCGCTCAAAGCGAGCAATACTTTTGTGATTCGTAAAATTTCTATTGACTTCCAGCTCAGCTTATCCGTTTTTGGCAAAATTTCTTTAACATTCCAAAGTCAACCAAAGTTAGTGATAAATCTTCAATCCTGAGAACAAGTGATGACAGCACTTTTTTTTGTGGAGTAAAGAAACATATTAAAATTATATATGTTTGTATATGTGTATTCATCATAAGTAACCCGCCTTCCCCTAGTACGGAACTCGGAAGTTGTTTGAAATTATAGTCCTTCTCTCTCCCTCAAAAAAAAAAAAAAAAAACATTTTATGCTATTTTTGGTCAGCTGAGGGCAGAAAAAGCGGTTATGTAGCTCTCCCCAGGAAATACATCGAAATTGAAGTCCCACAGTTGCTGTAGGTTATCTTTGGTGACAGTTGGAAAGAGCGTGGGAGTCGAAGGTTCTCTTGGGGGGGGGGGCAGTTGCCTTTCCCTACCCCCTATGGCAGAATAAATGAGTTCTCATAAGCGTTTTGATGATTCTTCGAGACTGGGACTGTTGCGGAATAGACTAACTACAAGTGAAGTCCCTTGAAAGCAACCAGTGACATTCCAGGGATCCATTCTGAAGACTGCGGTTTACCACAAAATATCCAAACACGTTTCAAGACTACGATACATGTTATGCAAGATAATTATTTCATTTTACATTCACGATTTCAAAAGAAAGTGTAGCTGCACCCTTGTGGCAAAGTAAATATACCTGTGACTTGTATAAATCGAAGCGGACTTTTGGGTTAAAACCCTTACAAAGTTCAAACCCTAAGTTGGGTCTCATTTCAAAGGTTTTCTAAATCATGTAGTGCAGCAGCACTTATCAAGGCGAGGGCTACTCTTATCCCCAAAACTAATGAGATTTTCTACTAATATTTGCATTAGTTATTTTCAAATTTGTAATATTTATTGGGTAACAGCTTATTAATCTATTGAACTTGCATGAAAATTAGCCTCGAGAAAATCAAATGAAATCTAAGGCAACAATTTCTACTTTAGTCACAATCATTCCAAAAAAAAAAAAAAAAAAAAACCGATTCCAGCAAATCTGCACAAAATTTTAATGCATAAAAAGACTTGTTTCTTGTGTTTCGTTTATTGCAGTATTTTCGTTTCTAAGGCACTTAATTGCAATGATCAGTTGTTAAACTACTACAACAAAAACTTCTCGTACACCGTGACTGGAATCAGAAAACACTCTATCACACACGCCATTTCACAGGACATATTAAAAGAATCCCCGAAGATTTGACTTCGAGGAATAATAATTAGGCTTTTGATCTCTTCTAACAGTTAGCAATAAACGAGTTCAATATTTCTTTTTCTTTTTTTGGATCTACACTAGAAAAACACAACCAACTACTTAGTGATACAAAAGTTTTTGTAGCAATACTTGCTGGTCATTTTTTTCTTGTAATTCAGTAAATCTCTTTAACTGTATACCATAACAGTGGAACATTAAGTTATTGTTCTACGCAATTATGTGCACAGAATATTTTCATTGTGTGAGTGTTTGTTTAGGAAAGAAGGGTTGAGGGATTTACGCACTATCGAACCCGTAGGCTCCGCCGGCGCTGGAGTCCTCCCCCCCTCCTCCTCCATCAGGAGACTGAAAGTTGAGCATTTCTCAGTTTTTTATAGGGCTCATTTAAAAGTTTGAGGGAAAGGCCCCCTCCTTCCTCCAAGTCGTAAACAAACAAGTCAGGCGAAATAAGTTGTCAATACTGAACACAGGGACACCCCAATGGGAGGTCACTGTGACCTCCTAGAAATGTCCTTATTCGGTATATTTTGTCGGACGATTCGTCAAAATTATCATTATTCGGCAAAATTTGGAGTTCAATCCGGTAAAACTATCATCACTCGGCAAAATTTGGAGTTCCATTCGGCAAAATTACCATCATTCGGCAAAATTTGAAGTTCTATTCTGCCCTCCTAAAAGTTTAAGTTTGGAGCGCCCCTGACTGTACACAGCTCCTTGTACAATCCAATATTTCTGAACTTGTCTGTTTGGAAGATACTCTTGAATGCTGATCTGAAGTTGTTGAAATCCCTCGCCCGACATTGTAATATTCTATACAATTTTTAAAAATTATAGAAATATAAAGGTGTCGGGAAATAAAATTGGAGAGTTGTTTAACAATTGAAAAAAAAAAAAAAATCCATGTGCAAAGTTGTGCTCCTACTTTAAAAATAATTTATTTTATGTCACATTTCCGACATGGTTGAAAGTTACCCAGAAAATTAGGATAACTTTGAACCAAGTAAAAAATTTTAAATGATTTTTATAATTATTCCTTTTTAATTCTGGATAACCATACAATACTTGACTAGCTTTTCTTCAGTTTTACTCCAATCGATGCAAAAACACTATAGGAACCCATGGAGAGGGTGGGGAGATGTCCCCAACTTCCTTCTATAAACTGGTATTGCCATTCTTTTAAATAAAGTTTGAGCATAAATATCATTCGAAACATTTCAACGCAAGGCACTAATGAATGTCTTATTAAAACCTTTTTTACTTTACAATTTTTAAGAGTTTCAATCTGTATTGATTTGGTTTTCAGAATTCTAACAATGTATAGCATATAACAAATGACTATCTATCTACTGAAGAAAACAAAGATAGGAATACCCCGAAAATGGTTTCAAGTCCGTCAACATTTCAAAACAGAAAATAGTCACGAATCTAACTTTTTTCTATTATCCGGTCCCCGTTTGTCCGGATCTTCGGTTAATCCGGATGAATTTTTTTACAGCATACAAAAAGTTATATTAATTTAATTTCTAAATTACGATAGCGAGAAAGGAAACATAAGTGCGCCAAATATTCGCTCTTTACTTCATAAAATTTACAACTCCCGCATAGGTCGTGTAATAAAGCCCTGGATTCCTAGGAGCGAATCAGCGAATCGACGATCTTCGACGTCGCTCCTCGCCGTGACGCTAAAATCAAAGTCAAGTGGATTCCGGCGTGGCCATTAACGACGTCGATTTAGCTCGGGCGCGCATGCACGGAAGAATCAAGTTTTCCCCTCGGCGAGGAACGACGCCGACGATCGGCGAGTTCGCTTCTAGGAAACCAAGGCTTAATTGTACATCTAATAAACAAGATGCCGTATTTGGTTGTGATTGTCCGATACACCTGCACCTGAACTATAAAGTGTTTGTGCGAAACGGTCCTATGCATAATTTGTTTTTTTGTCGTTTTTTGCTGTGACAAAGAACAAGTCTGCTTATTTAAGAATTTGTTTTGCTTATTAAGCTTATTACCTAGATTACCCGGATTTTCGTTCATCCGGATTGCCTCTGGTCCCACTTAGTCCAACTAACGAGGTTCTACTGTAATTTGTAAACAAAAGAATGTGAAAGAAAAGTTTTTTCTCTAAATTAAAAAAAAAGCCTCGAAACATATAAAATTTCTTAGCTCCATCTAAAATTACACATATAGGCGCCTATGAAAAACAATATTAAAATATGAGTTAAAAACAGAGAAATTATTGATCAAAGTTCCCTGAATGACTGTACTTGGAACAGATTCAAAATTTTTGTCCACTGAAGAGCCCTTGAAGGACAAGGCAGAAATTTAGGTTAAGAATTTTTACACCTTAATAGGTGGGCTCTACCCCCAGCTCGCTGGCGCTCACCAATCCTCGAAGATTGCTACATTGATTCACAAGGATTTAAAATTGTGTATCAGAAAGAATCAGATTAAGAAACGCGTTATGTGTTCCGTTTCGAACAAAACGAAAATCCCACTCTCTCCCGTAGAAAATGGAATTAAAGTAAAAAGCTCATAATTAGAGCACAAACCCGCTCTCACCCGAAGACAAAAAGAACTCGATAAAAATATGCATGACTCAGGAATTGGAAAAAAAAAACCGCTTTGAAGAACACCCCTTTTTCGGGTTCCAAACTGAACTGTACCCATTTGCACAAGGGCTAAAGGGCTCTTGAGCATTGCAAAACAATAGTTTTGTGCGTTTGAAAAGTCGCTTTCAATTTCATGGTCTCTAGTAATGTAGTTTGCTGTTTAGCTCCGGACTTGAATTGATTTTAGCCTAGGACTTTTCGCTAAAATAGAGACTCAGTAAAATCTGTAAAGTTGACCACCCTTGTAAGTTGACTACCTGTCTAAGTTGACCGCTATTTTCAGGCACAGAATTATATCTATATCATATAATTCTACCTCTGTACGTTGACCACTAAAGCAGTGCACCGCAAGTGGTCAACTTACACAGGTTTTACTGTATCTGCTGTTCTAATTAATTGAAAAAAATTGGAACAAGCTTTTAAGAAAAAAAAAAACCTCTTTCAAACAACAGCGGATGCTAAGGGGCGTGGAAAATCTTTCATCCCTAAAAAGGCAATTCATGTGAAATTTTAGCTTAAAAAGTTAATTATTAAAATCTAATTCGATTTTTTAAAAAAAACGCCAGGTGCAAATCCCCAAAGCTCGAAGTAGTTTTGCACAAAATTTCAAGGTTGTAGGTGCTATGAGGTCTCCTGGATGCAGGCCCGTTACACACATCCTTTCACAATTTCTTTGACCTTACTATTTTTTTAGTAAAAGAAACATAGTTTGTAAGAAAATTCATCAAGCTTAACATTCCAAGCATAAGTCCCTTTCGCTTAAGCCTCCAATCCATCAAATATTTATTCCAAAAAAGATCCGAGTTTTAAATTACATGCTATTGTTTCTTTAGCCTTTAGGTTTCTTGATCGTTCAGGTTTCGTTCTTTGCTTTCACCGTTTCCTTGCGTGATTCGATTTCGATTATCGTGAATGAGTATAAAAAGAAATCGTTCGGCTTCAGGGAAGTGGATACAACCGGTCTCAAACATTGTCAACACGCAAGTATCAAAAAAGAAAAAAAAAAAAAAAAAAGAAAAGATTTGAAGGTCGCCAAAAGACAGATATCAAACTGAGGACTAAACCATCGTGAGCTAGGTCATTAGCGATGAGGTTGTAATGAACAAAAGGGAAATTGCATAATGCACTGGAGTTAGTAAAATAAAGATGAAAGTTGAAATGTAGAATTTAACATCAATGTTAATGCGAATCTTCTTTTAGGAATAAAATGGAATGTGCAAGCAAAATCGCAAATTTTACCCTCTTTGGCAATTATATACAGTGAACTCTCTCTCTAATTTGAACATTCATGGAACCGAACAAAAGTGTTCAGATTAAGGCAAGGGCACATGGGGGGGGGGCAAGTGGGGGCTCAAGCCCCCCTTGGAAATTAGAACTTCCTTGCTTTTAGTACTTTTTCTTCGCAAACATGTAAAGGCATTTCTTCTCCAGCCATTAATGAATAAGTTGTTAAAAATGTCAAATTTTAATAACCACTAATCTGTACTAAAATCGGTTCCCATGGGGAAAATATCCTGCTAAACCATGGGGAAAATATTTGAGCCCCCCTCCCCCTTTACAGTTTTGCATATGGGCGCCCATGGATTATGGGGTTGTTCAATATAGAGGGAGACTGGATAATGCATGTATATGTATACTATTGCCTTAGTGGACTATGCTCAGTACCAGCAACTAAGGAAGAGGTGTTGAATTTTGGATTGATGGCTAGTGCAATGTCTAATTCAACTCGGAAGGACCTAAACTCTTGCATTTGTTTGTTTCATTTTTATTTTTAAAAGTTTAACGTAACATTCAACAATAAAATATCACAATACAGCTATCGGTACAATACCTGAAAAAAGAGTTATTTTTAATCTATTTTTGCATTGTGTATCCTCAAGCAAAATGTATATGCTCCCATTTAAGTGAAAATGTTGCCGGGTGATTCTCAGCCGCATTTTGCTTGAAGGTAATTATATTTTGAAGGTCTTGAATATAACTTGGTACAATGGTAGGATACTTGAAAGAGTTCAGTGGCAGAAACTTTGGTGACTGGGGGACGTTAAATATGCTCGTGGTTACAAAGTCCTCCAAGTGAAACGACACCTCTGATGGGGGTGCTGGACCTCTGGACCAGAGATTGCTCGGTTTCTGGTCTGGTTCAAAAAATTCAGAGCTGTCTCCAGGGTCCCATCCAACTGGTTAAGCCACAAATAGTGGTAGGTACGGGGGACTCTGAACTGAAAAGTGGCAGAAATTTCAGGTTCATGTTGCCCAGCTGAATGAATTTATGTGATGTAGTAATATCCAGGATAATAATTTTTCTTCTTCCTCTATCCATTTTCTCTTTTATGCCATTCAATCAGAGATAAAATCGTGAATGTATTTAAGCTTTCCAATTAGATTCATAGGAATTCTCGAGTACCGATTGTGAACATGTTCAGTATATAGAGAAGTGATAATTGATGGGGATTGAAAATAGCGTTCATAATACTGGGGTGTTCACATTATAGGGTGTTCGTTCAGAGCACAGAGAGGTCAGCCTAAGTCTTTAAAATTTCGCCGGGACCATCAAAATGTGTTCAGAATATCGGGGTGTTCACATTAGAAGGTGTTCAGATACAGGGAGTCCACTGTATATAATTTTTCTAGCCTGCTTTTCTAACGCTCCGTGTGGTCTTCCTTATTCCTTTTTCATATTCCATGATTTACCCCTCATTTTAAAGCCTAACGTGCCGGCTAATGGCAAAAAATAGACCCACGAAAAAAAAAATTTCGATCAAAAAAAAAAAATAAATAAATTCGTTTTTTTCCTTTTCTTTTACCAATGAATAGCACCCGAAAATGCAGACACATTTGTTCGGTTGGAGGGGAGCGTCGTACTATTGCTGGGAAGGGCGTGAGTTCGAATCTGGGCCGGAAAATATCGCTTTAATGGTTTTTTTTTTCTTTAGCGGAATTCTAATGGAAGTTTCCATTTGTGAAAAAAAAAACTCATAGCTGGGTTCTGAGCTACAGTTCAGTTGTTGAAATCACGAAACAAAACATTAATTTTAACATGGTAAATAGCAGCTTTCATTTAAAAAAAAATATTTTAGCAAAGTAGAAGCGTAAATTGCAATTTATTTTGTTGATTTACTACGCATTCTTTTAGCATCTTCAAGCACCAATGTGAGGGGGGGGGGGCACCTGGTATTTTATATATTGAGTTAATATTAAGATTTAAAAAAAAATCCTATCATTTCTCATTTGCGAAGTTTGCAGTAGCAGCAAACTATTTCAATCACAAAAATGATTTCTTCTTTCAAAAAAAAAAAACTCTGAGAGAACAATAAAATATTATAAAAAGCTAATGACATTTGTCAGACGTCTTTTCATTCAAAGGCTCACTTGTTTCGCATTGAATAAATGGGTTTCTTGCAACCCGAAACATATGTATGCAGCTCTCTGCAATTTCGTGGGAATTCCTGTTGTAATATTTCCTTTAACTATAAAGATGTGATTGAGTTTCTGGGTGAAAAGTCATCCAGAAGCTCAAGACTACTATTTCGGGATTATCTATAAAGATGTGAGCTTTCTTACGGGGTCTGGAGAGTTTGGGTAAAACTTATCCAGAAATTTAAAAGTTAATGCATTGAAAAAACGGTTCCTCATAACCCTAAAACACGAGTATACAATTGTCACTGCTTCTTGTGCATTCAATAATACTTTTTTTATTTATTACTTCTGCACAACACATAAGGAAAGGTTTTACTTTCCCTTCAAATATGTTTTCATCATTAAGCTTAATCTGCAGGTCAGAATGCGGTTCTAGTTTGAAATTTTTAATAATGTTTTAGATGTTTGGTTTTATTTGCGTAAAAACTTCAATAATGATGCATGAAAATTAAACAGCTAAAACTAACTAAATTTGGATAATGTATTTATAACCATGAAATACGGTGATGCCAAAGTAAATTTATTTTTACCAGCAAAAGATTAAATCAATGTAAAGAATTAACAAACCGTACCGAACTACTGAGTTCTGAACAACAATAGCAGATATGTAGTGCAGTCACAGTTACGTCCGCATTAAATAAATAAATAATAAAGCATTCTAAACTATTTACACTCGCAATTTTAAAATTAGGACTTGAAAACCAAGCATTTAACGCATATAAAATCATACTACGTGAAACAGTAGAACCATAATCGTAAACAACCTCCATATTTACGACGTTGAAAACTCGGCAAATGTTATGGTTTAAACATCCTTTACGACTGTGAACCACAGCGGAACGAAAAAGCACCAAATAACTGCTAAATAAGATACGGTTAAAGAATTTTCTAGAATGTAATCATGAGATTAATCATTTATTATAAATGAAAGTAGCCATATAAATGAGCGAAGTAAAGGATCTTGGTCAAATATGTTTTGCTTCAAAACGGGTTTTTGTGCCCTGTTATCCTCATAATCATTTATTTTTCAACCTATAAACGTTTCGAGTAGAACTAGTGTTAACGGTGTTTTCAAGTGTGAAATTGAGGTAGAATTCACCAGGGCTGTGGAGTCGGAGGGAAAATGACAGATTCCAGCTCCGAGAATTTTCGAGCATTCGACTCCGACTCCTTTATCTCAAAATCAGTCCGACTCCCACTATTGGAATCTTTAGCACCCGACTCTGACCCTTTTACCCCAAAATCGGATCGGTTCCGACCCCTGGCAATGCACCCCCCTCAATATTGCGAAGTCCTCCTAGCCCCCAAAAAAGCAAGACCACCCCCCAAATGAGAAAAATACCCCTCAAAACAACTCCCCTAAAAATTTCAATTGCGAAGTCTGCGCCATGACTTCATGACATGAGAGGTGGGCACCCCTGTCAAATGAAGAGGTACTTTGAAAAGGAATTCACCCCAAACGAATGAAGTGCGGGAGCCAGGAGCGGCTGCAAAGGAAGGGTCATGGGGGTCATGAATCCCCCCCCCCCAAACCGTTGATAATATAATCCACCCACATTTTGCTGAAACAGTTTATGAGTAAAATGTAAATGATTGCAGAAATATTTTCAACTTATTAGTTATTTTTAAAAGCAAATATTTTAAATACTACTTCTTTTCATTGCTTATAAAATTAATTTTCAACGATTATACTGCATTATTCCTGGCCGATTTATTGACACTCAAGCAGTTTCTGAAATTTTTCGAACCCAAAACCGTAGGTTCGTTTATAGCGGTGAGGGGGACACTTTTCTGTACGACCCCCCCCCCCCCCCAAATGATATTCGACATCCGCCCCTGGCGGAAGCTCTGTTGTCCTCTGAACCTATTTAAACAATCTGGATTCCCTTAATAAATAAAAATTCCCATAAAATCGGAAATAAGTGCAAGAACTGAGCTCCCATGCAAATTAAGCTCTTTATGTAAGGACTAGGTCTCTTCCATCTAGGGGCAACGACACATCATGCTAAAGGCCTTCAACTACATTTAAAATACACCGTCAGCTCAGTCATTCCTTCCGAGTACTGCAGTTTTGTGCTTTTTATCACTCATCAGCCCGGAATAGGAAGTAACTGAGCTGGAGGTGGAAAACCTCTTAAAGGAGCCAAGAAGGCCAAACAAACTGGTAGCTAATGTAGAATTAGCACACCAGACGAGTGACCGCAGCAACGGTGCGGTTCAACTCAAAGATTGAAGGCAAAGCTAGGTATTGTCCGTTTTTCACCAGAAGGCACTTCGCTGCGCCTCCTCGAACGCAGAGTTCCATTTTACGCGAAGGTGATCGGTAAGCAATCCACGCGTTTCTAAATGAGACAACCAGAGAGCCTTAACTTGGGCTTGCATTTTAATGCCGCAAAAAAGTCTTAGTGTCCTTAACATCACTTGCTTCACTTGTCTGTTGTCATTTTAGTTATTCTTACATTTTAAAAACTGCTGCTTTTACAACAAAATGCTATGATTCGAAAAAATCTTCTGCCGAAAAAAGCGAAATAGAATCATCGGATACCACGTGACGAGGGAGGAGTCAAGTGCCTTCTCGTGGAAAACGGACAATATTCTGCAGTAAAAGTTACCGCCTGCCTTACTGCCTTCATCCATTTCGATAAATAATTTCCATCGCCTAAAGTAATGGACTATCTATGATAACCATATAATGACCTTTATCACTGAATAATCATTAAGTGTCGAAAAAATATTACTAATAACGGTACTCATGATAGCGAGTGCAAAGCGACGAATAGATTTAAACGTTATTGAACCGCTGTGTGAGATGAATCTGGATACGACAGACTGACAAAGCAAGAGACGGATTTGACTTTCAGTAATGAAGGGAAGTCATTAAAATGATATCCGATATCACTGCCCTACACCGGCTAGTTCGATATCTGATTTAGTCTGTTTAGCTTTTCAGCTGTGAATGAAAGAGAGACCCTGTACTAAAGTTTCGCTTCAAAAACATGTATAGGACAGAATCATTTACTGAGGGTCGAGTGGGATAAAGCTGTAAATGAGTTTTTTTGTGGTAGTCCTATTATAGCCTTCAGGACTTATTCCACTGCTTATTCTCGCACACAAATAGTCTGGATTTCCACCTAATATGCAAAAGATTACATGAAATAGCTAAGAAATGCTAGAGCTGAGTTTTTATAAATTCTTATACAAATTATAAGTCATGCTTCATGATATAGTTTTAAAATATGTTATCAACATTTTATTTTGTCGTTTATTCAGTTATTTCAGAAATCTTACTCTTTACAATTAACTATCATTTACCATCAATTACTATCGATCATTTATTTAGTTTTGCACAGTCGAATTCTCCGTTTTATTGAATATAAGAGGTTATTTGTGTAAGCTGGGAAGGCCTATTAATCTATGGATGATTCTGATGACCATGAGCCCCGTTTTGAACGGGATTAAGTTAGGAGTACCCATCCCTCTACGAGCAAGGGTGCACCAGCCCAAATATCGCAGACTCCTCCCACCCCCACCAAAAAAAAAAACGAAAAATACCCCTCAAAACACTCAACCCCTTAAAATTGAATGGCGCAGTCTGCACCATGATCTCCCCCCTCAAACCCTAGGTGGACACCCCTGTAAAAGTAAATTTGTGTGAGTGGGAAATCCTGCAATTTCATTCTCATTGAATCTCATGTATAGTATACTCAAGCAAATTTGTCCGTGTCATACCACATTAATAACTCTTTTTAAAAGTTTTTTTTTTTTTTTTTTTTTTTTGCAATAAGCACGAATTGTTACAACCTAAAAAAACAATAATAAGTAACAAATGCAGTCGCCTAAAACTGTTAATGTCCCGTTTTGTGAAAAAAAAAAAAGACGATAGTCGCCTCAAGTATGACTAACTTAAGTTAAAACATCAACTTTTACAGAGACATAGCAAATTTGTTGCTATGTCCCATTTTGTGAGAAAAAGGAAAATGAAGAAGGTCACCTCAGGTATAACTAATTCAAGTTAAAATGTCAACTTTTACCGAGACACTTTTCACAACACTCTTCAGCGACTTTTCTCTTTGCACAGCCTCCTCTATAAATGCTGCCACCTATTACCTCCAACATAAATCGCTTTACTGCTTCCCATAAATTCCTTTTATTTCCTTTTTTCTCCAACACAACTGATTCACCAGAAGCGTCACCCCTCTCTCAGTACACCATCAGAACTCCAACTGTGGGCTCAAACTCATTCTTATTCCGGTAATTGTTAAAAACACATCAGAAGACACACATGGCTAATCCTTCATTACCATCCTCATAAGCTTTGCTATTAGAAGTCGGATTAGTCGTGTTTTCCATAACATCACTCTTCCGAAAGCACTTCCGCGTTTGTCACAAGAATTAGCCTTCCGAAGCACTAGACTCAAGAAGCTGGAGACAGGTCTGTGTAAAATGATGATTCATTTAGAAAGATGTACTGTATTTTTTCTGCTTAGTCATGCGAACAGATCAATCTTGTTTGTCTTTGCAGGTAATATTTTTAAAGACTTGGTCGAAGATACACTATTTTTGAAGATGAGAGTTGAAAGGAACCGACAAAACAATCTCAAGGCAAAATCAATTTCTACTTTCGCTTATTTATAGTGGTACCTTTTTTTCTTCCGAGGGACGTACCTCAAGCATACCAACCTTCCAAGAAAAATAATTCAGGAGATTTTTTACTATCAATTTAAGCATACAATCATACCGAAGTTTTTAAAAATTAATTAACTGAAACATGAAACGGAGGAATAAAAAAGTTGAATTAATGTTAAACTTTTTCAGTTTAAACATCTTTTTGATGTTTAAACTGTATATATTAAACATTAATTCAACTTATCGAAATCTAGCAACGTTATCAATGCTCATAATAAGCATTGATAATGTTGCTATAGACTTCGATGTAAAAGTTTGAAATTTAGCAGGAAGTTTTCAAACCATGAACCATGTAGTACATACGTCTGGACAATCTTGACAGACACAATTTTACAAAGTTTTTTTCCTCACAAAATTCCCTAAATTTATTAATTGCATATGGCCCCCCCTTTTGGAAGGTTAGAGGGTACAACAGTAATGGGATTCAGGAAGAGAAGAGTCTTGGTATGAGAAGAGCGATCTTAAAATGGACTTATGTATGCATATTAAAAGCTTGACAAAACAAAAAAGTGACCCGCAGCATGATTTGGAAAGAGGACCCTCTGTAATATATATGAGTTCTATGCTATTATAATGCAGGGGTGCCCACCCCCAAGAGCAAGAGCTCACACCCCACATGAATATTACGAACCCCCCAACTCAGAGTGCGCCCCCCTCCCCGAAAAAAAGAGAAAAATACCCCTCAAAACAACCATCCCCCAATCAATTTCAATGGCGCAGTCTGCGACATGACCAATATGGTACTTTAAAATATAGTTTATTATTAACATAATCTTATGCGGTGTGTAATCTACACAAAATGTATTAAATTTTGATTTTTGATGAAATTTTATTGTAACTTTTTCCAGTTTTTCTGCAATAATAGTCAACCTTAAGGCGCGAGCTGAACCTCAAGATATTTTTTTCTGTCGAAATCCTTTTGCATGACCAAATATTTCTACAAAAGGCAAATTTTCAGCACTATTACTTAGCGTTTATCAGATTTTTATGTTTTTCCCCTCCACACTAATGACCACCTCTAGGAGGGCACCCCTGCATAATGAATAGCCGATTTGGCTAATGTCGTGTTTAATTTGCTGCATGCTCACAAAGCGTAGAAAAAGTTGAAAAGATTTGCGTTTGGCATGTTCTAGAAAGGAAACTAGTATTAGACTACATTTTCAAAGGCAAAAGAATTCGTGAAATAAACATGAAATACATGCAATTCGCATCATTATGTGATGAATAAATTGCTATTGTTTTGTCAACAATACGTAAATTACTTTATTGAAAAATAATATACAGAAGAATTTGTGCCTAATGGAAACTTAGCAACGAATGCGAATGAGAATAAATCATTCCATTTGTATTATGGAAAGCAAAAAGAACTAATCGGGTTAAATAGATCCATTAAGATAAGTTCTTATTAAAATACGAATAGTTTTGTCCTTTGTTTCGTCCCAAAGTCGCTCGCAATCGTTTCGCATATTTTTATCATTAAGAAGATATAGAATGGAGGGAGTGAAGACTTTCATTCGCGAAACAAGACCCGAAGTCCTGTGATAGATTTTAAAGCAAAGCAGAAGAAATCCGGTTTCTTCGCTAGTTTCACACAAAACGTGTCCACCATTCGTCGTTGTTGAGTCACGTGACTTGGACTCTTTGCCTCAGTTTTTGCTAAGCAAATGATTAGAATTGCTCCCTCCATTTACTAATTCCCATTCCTGTACAAAGATTTTTATTCTCGTGCGTGCTAACAGGGCCTTTAAGAGGAAACGCGCCTTGCCCTCATAAAACTTACAAAATTTATTTTTGTACTCCGATTCCGAGCCGGGCCCTTAGTTTCCGACTAGGATGACATGGCCTCTCGTCAGCCCTGCGAGCCCAACTTTAAATGAAATATTAGCTTCTAGATTGATTTCATACAATTACATTGCTAACATTGAAATGTGTGCCTCTAGTTTTTTACTGATTAAACTACAATATTATCCCTCATTCAGCCGTTCTTCCCTTCAGTGGATCGATAAAACAAGTACCAAGCGTACTTGGGACCCAAACACTGGGGGTTCCGCGTTAGGCTGACCACCCAACCGGAACATCTGTCTTTCACCCCAGAGCCCCGGAAAACTTCAACAGTTAAATCTGAAAAAGACAATTGTAAGCCAACTTTGCTGAGGGAGAGGGATGGGAGCTCGTTCAAAACATTTTAAATTGAAGTCTTTAAGAGGCAGTTTTAGACTTTTTTTGGTAAGCGATCAGGGAACTTTCCCCAGAAAACTTTTCGATTTTGAAGTCTTAAAAACGCAATTTAATACTGTATATGGTAAATCACGGAAAAAAAAGGGGTGGGAGGGGTTTCACGACTGATGTATTTTTTAAAACTGGAATCAATTTTAGGCATCTTGGGGAATCTCCCACGGAAATTGCTGAAAACGAAACTTAAAGCTATCTTTGGTGATGGGGAGGAATCACGGGCTTTCTAAGGGAACTTTTCGACGTTGAAGTTAAGAAAACGGTATTTTATGCTACCTTTGGCGTCGTTAGGGGGATGCCGTAACTGGTATGTACGTTTGCTCGTATTTTATCATTCGGTAAACTGAGAATTTTCCCCAACCAAAAGTTTAAATTAGGAGCTGTAGTGGAGATGATTTTTAAAATGTAATCTATATAACCCATATTTTCTCTAAATTAAAAAGTGAAGCACACAATTGTTTCCTTCATCAAAAGTACTACTTTTAGTCACTGAAATTGGTAGAATAAGTCAAAATAAATAAATAAATAAATAAAAGGACACAGAAAACACCTATATTTTTCCAACATTTAATTTTTCATTCTTTTTCTAAAATGTCTGATTTTTAAACCTAGATGTTTCATCGTGTGACGCCACAAGTGATGAAAGTCATCTTGAATCGGAGCGCGTGGTTGTCTTTTCTGACAAGATATTATGGACCGCGAGCAATTTGGAACGAAAAAATTGGCGGAACGAGAATCGTTAGTTCAATAAAATATTCGTTTAGCGAAGTTTGGCAGCGTCTCGAAACTTTATTCTGGTAACCTAGAGCCACTTATAGATAGGCCGACGCATCATCTTAAGTTTAGTTATTTTGGATCGGATTTTTCATTTCTGCGCTGCTAGGGTTACCACAGCAAAGTTTCGGATTTCGCCAAATTTTCCAAAAATAATATTTTATTTAATAAATAATTCAAGTGCCGCTAATAATTGCTCACAGTGAACAATCACCAAACACGATAACTCGCCAGAAAAGACAACCACTCAAACACGCTCTCCGATCCAAAATGGCAAATCTTAAGCTGATGCGTCGGCTCGTATATATAGGGGCCTTATGGTAACCACTCTAGCTATTTACTCACTTGTGACGTCAACAGCAAAAATGAAAACAACGGCTGATTGTCGTTTAACATTATTTAAAAGTCAAAATTAAGAAAAAAAAAAAGTAACTTACCCCCATGTCCATGCTCTTTCTGAAAAAATATTTTTTAAAATTGGGAAAAAAACAACCCCATTGCTTCAATGTTTAGCAAGGACGGATACAAGGGAGGTCCGATCCCGGTAATTTTTTCCGAATTCAGGTCCTAAAAAACGAATTTGTGGGCCCTTTGATACGACCTTTAGGAAAAGAATCGGGTTCAACTATCCCTTCTGGAAACTTTTTAGAGTTGAAGTTTCAAAAAGGCAATTTTAGGCGATCTTTAGGTGATGTTAGGAGAAGATGTTTAGAAGCTTCACCCGGGCATTTTTCTAAATTTAAGTCTTTAAGATAGGCTTGCCAGACGTCCCGGTTTGACCGGGGCAGTCCCGGTTTTCAAACAAAATCCCGGTGTCCCGGCCGGTTTACTTCACGTCCCGGAAAAAGATAATTGATTACAAATGCACAAAAAGGTCTAAAAATAATTATCTGTAAAGGATTTTCTAGGATAATCACTTTGTCATTTGTAACATTGACTTGTAAAGTTAGTACCGGATCCGCTTGTGAGCTTTTTTTCAACAGGATTAAAACCAAAAAAGACTTTCTAAAAAAAAGTTCTATAAAATGAAAAGTAGATCTGAATATTGTTCATTTTTTGTTCCTCATACGGTGTTTTTTCCAACTGAAATAAATTGTAAATATTTAAATATGCTATATATTATCTGCTAAGTCTTTTTTTTTTTCTGTCCCTGTTTTAGGTTCATAATTATAACCATTTATTCAAAGCATTGAGAATAAACTGTCCAACACTGCAAAAATCAGCCACAAGTGTGTACCCTTTTGAATACTAGCGACACTGGGGGGGGGGGCATTCCAGTGTCCCGGTTGAGCATTTCAGAAATCTGGCAAGCCTACTTTAAGATGAGATTGTAGACATCTCAAGTAGTGTTAGAGGATGGAATGAGTTCAGTGACTTTCCTGCGGTAATTTTTGGAAACTGAAGTTCCAAATAGCTCAATTTTAGACAACTTTCGATGATGTTAGAGGGAGGCTGTTGATACGTTCCCCCAGAAGTATTACAAAACTGAATTTCTGAAACCCAATTTTAGAACACCGCTATGAATGGAAGAGAAAAGAAAAAGGTATTGGGAGCTCCTTGGCTAAATCTCTGTAATTTAGTTGTTTCAAATAAAAATGATGTGCCACGCCCCCTCCCCACATCAGATGTTAATCAGATATGTAGTAAGAGGTCGGGTAAAAGACAATCGCCTCCTCCTTGAAAATTTTCCGGATCCGTCCTTGATGTTTAGCTATTTTTGGCCGTAAGCAACAAACGGAAGTTTATGACATTGGGTTAAGAGATAATACAAGCGCCGCGCCAGTGCAGTGTACAAGTAAGATTGCATGGTATGCCGAGTTTGTCCTCTCTCTCTCTACTCTTATTAGCGTTCGATAACAGTTTAACAGCAAGAACAAATGAGAGATTAACCACAATCAATGTATAACCATGAGTCTGCCAGCAAAATTTCTTTCAGCAGTCAGCGATGCAGGTTAAAAAAAAAGAAAAAAAAAGGTTGGCAAAATGGACCGACATTAGATTAATCGTAAAATCTAAATCAGCACCGAGCAATGTTTAAAAAATAAAAAGATTAAGTTAAAAATACAAGAAAATACTATCAGGGGATTAAATATCCCAGAAAATACGCACAAATCTTTACTCGCTGAAATTTAAAATTATTTTTTAACTTTTTCACCCCAATTAAGAAATAGTCTGCAGACTCTCTCAAGGATCTGCGACATATGCCGCAGCATCGCGCTGTTTTTGCTACCCGGTCCATAAGTAATTATTCCGACAACAAAAAAATTTTTTTTCAGAAAAATTCAATTTAAAAATAATACTGGCGGCAAAAAAATCCTCTAAAAATGCTTCCGACACCAAAGACTCCCTGAATTCAAATATGCCCACCGTTTTCCTCATCATCCTCCACTTTTTGAGTTAGGACCCCCACCCCCCACCTCCCCACACCACTTTTTCTTTCTTTTCAGTTTTCGTCAGTATTATAGTCATTATTTTTATTTGGAAGCGGAAAAGGCAGCATTTATATTAACCATCGTCAATCTTATGAGAGGCTGAAGAGGTTTTTTTCCTAGATTTTTTATTTTATTTTATTTATTTATTTATTTATTTGTTTCAAAAAATTTTCACCTATGTTTCAAAGTACGTCCGAGTTTTTCTTAAAATCCCTTGGGATCGCATATTGCACACGAGTCGCATAGCAGGTCTTCAGTAAAGAACCTTCTCGTATTATTTTCATTGATTCAAGTTGTATTCTCTCACAGACATAATTAATATTTAAAATAAAATCAACAATATAGCGTTAATGTATATTTACATTTCTGAGGATGCACCGCCCCCATTACTAATCACTACATCAAGAATTGATAAACAATCAGGGGAGCAGGAGTTTGGCGCTATATTATAAGAATACTAAATTCCATTTTAAATCTCAATTTTACCTGAAAATGTAACTCTAATAAATATTTTTTTTTAAAAAGTGACAAATTAAAAAAAAAAAAAATCTGGAAAAAATATATTAAAAAGATCGTTTTTGATTATTTTTCAAATATAGTGGAGAATATATCCATGAGTTTGTTGGAAAATTTTAACGTTAATCTGGGATATTTATGATCATAACCATTTGTTTGCTGAACAAATTAATTTTGATATGTTTTATCCATTATTTCAAAATTAAAGAGCAATTTGTTTACTGTTCTGGTGCAAAATTCGCCAAAAATGGTATCGCGTTTATGAACAAAAATGGCGAGAATATCTCTCTCTTATTCTTTTTTTCTCTGCAACTTTTTCATCACTCCAGTTACACGAATGCGAAAAAAATTAAGTAACGTAAAAAATATAAACTTACAAAGATTATCCCGAATCATTACAAGGTTAAACAACTGAATGGAATAATTACTACAGTCTTAGCTACAAAATCATTTTCAGCATCTTCTTCAGAAGCATTAGGTCATTCCTTGAAAAAGGTGTGAGGTGACATTATTAAATGGCAACCCACGGATTTGACTGCTGAAGTGACAGAAACGTCACCAAGCTTTAAATGCACCATATTTGTTCAGCGCGTTTCTGTAGCACCTTATGAGTGTCCGTCAATGTTGCAGGTTTCTCTTTGACTGTATCTCCAGGTTCATTTAAATTTTGAGTCTTCCGATTTCTAAAGAGGATTACGCGTGATAAGTGTTGACGATTGATATGCAACAGATTAAATAGAGATTCACTGCATGAGTCAATGATGAACATATTTTCCCATTGTGAACATGTATTGTCACAAATAAACTTGAAAATGAAAAAGTTTGTTGATTCGAATTAATAGGGAGTGCGATCGGTT
This sequence comes from Uloborus diversus, assembly GCF_026930045.1. Taxonomy (NCBI): domain Eukaryota; kingdom Metazoa; phylum Arthropoda; class Arachnida; order Araneae; family Uloboridae; genus Uloborus; species Uloborus diversus. Next base: position 90,173,236 of record NC_072739.1, on the reverse strand, counting down.
TGGGTTAAAAATTTAATTTTTTATATTGATAAAATTATTTTTTATAGCTTTAATTCCCAATTTTATAAAAGCTGAACACTGAAATTATTATTATTTATTATTTTAGTTTGCCGTGTTTAGTTCATATAAAGAAAGGAATGCGTTTACTTGAAATAGATTTATACAGGCCCATAATTTCATGATTTTCCAGGGGACGGGCAAAGGGATTGTTTTCAATACATTTTACAGGGCAAAAACAACAAAATACGCACAAAAATGCCTAATTTCATTATGTTTCTAAAACTCGGGGGGGGGGGGGGGGGTAATTATTTTTTTTCGACTATTCCATCTATACACCTAACCAATACTTTCAAACTCTAGCTGTCGTGCCCTGATTTTATTCAAAATGTAAAAATTACCGTGGTATAGTATGAATATGAACAACGCTCATATTTTCTTTAGGAAAACAAAATACAGATCAATAAAACAGATTGCACGGAAGATTTAAAATAAAACTGAAAAGTTTAAGGAAAAATTGAGATTTAAAAAAAAAAAGTCTTTTACGGACACCAACAACACAAGGGGTGAGTTGAATCAACTTTTCGAAGAAGTTCCCTGTTAACTAGTTGACTGGTGTTTTTTCGTTGTCCGCACACGAGGAAACATATGAATCAACTGTTCTTCTTACAAACCGAATACAGTCGAGTAGCTGCTCCTCAACGCGGTTAAAACTGAGCCAAGTCGACTCAACAAGTTTACTCGTGTGTAGAGCGAACGCTTAACAATGCCGCGATGAGTTGAATCAACTAAAAAGTTTGTTCAATTCATCGGGATGAGAATGGTAGCGGATCATGTGCCTGGCGTGCCTGACAAGTTGACTGTCCTGTAAAGGATGCCGGGCGATTCCTTCACTTTTCTACCTAATTGTACATCCTGATAACGTCCCGTTCGAAAGTTGATTCAACTAATTTGCCTTGTTTGAAGGCGAGGGGGGAAAAATAGAAACTAGGTTGGAGCTAGCAGGAGCGCCCACAGGATTTTTTGCAATTTTTGTATTTTATTTATTGAAATTTATTTATTGATTTGTTTTCAATTCAAATTCTTTTTTTTTTATTTTTCTCACATTTTATTTCATTTATTTATTTAGTTTGTTCGTGTGTGTGTATGTGTACGTCATTGTCTGTAGCACAGAACTTTTCAAATAAAATAATAATAATAATTAAAACTAAATCTCTACATAGTATAAAATGAAGTCTCCAAAAAGCGTCTGTGTGTTTGAACTTGCAAAACTCGAGAACTGCCCGGTCGATTGCGCTGAAATTTTCAGTTTGTTTCTTTAAGTCCTGAAAAGGTTTGCAGACCAGTTCGAATAAAATTCGATGAATAGTTCTTTTTTTATTCCAATTTACGTCCAATTTTCACATAAATTCTCAAATATGGGGGTGAAAAATTACTTGCACATATTAATATTACCTATCGTTAGAAAGGGTAGAATTTTCCGCGTTTTACGCAATTTGTTTCAATGCTCTAACTTTACTATGGCGGGAGTTATTTTTGCGTTTTAAGCTCAAATTTTTTTAGGTTTAGCTGAAATTTAGGCACTACTTTCTTCATTAAATAAATCAATAAAAAGTGAAGGAATTGTCCCACAGCTTTCTTTTTGACGCCATTGGAAAAAGCGACCTTTTTTACTCCAGATCTAACTCGACCTATGGTCGAAAAAATAAATTTTTATCTCGAAGGGAGAAAAAGTTACAAGCCTTTTTAAATCAAGTTTAAGAAATCTCAATTCCATTCAAATTGTGAACCATTTTCTTTCGCATTTTAATTCCTTAAACTTATTTTATTTTGTGTTTCCATGGTTACGCATTTTAAATCCATCTTTCTGGATTTAATTTTTTAAAAGTATTTTAATATCTGTCGTCATTGTTTGGAAGGGAAATCATGATGTTTTTTTAATTTATTTTTTACGCCTGATTATCGAATATACGTCACTTGACACAATTTTTATTTTCAAGGTAGACCGGGCAAAGCCGGGCAACGCAGCTAGTAATAAATAAATAAGAAATATTTTTAAAAAACAAATAAAATACAAAAGAGAGCTAAAGAAGAAAAGGGGGAAAGAGGGCTGAGGGTTTTTTTGGGGGGGGGGTGCATTCTGGGAGCCAGTGAGAAAAAAAATAGACACTTACCTTTTCATCGTATTTTGCAGGTTGATTGATGGAAATTCTATTTGAACATGGAAGATTATGATCACCAAGTCTCGAAATCCTTCGAGTAAATATTTCAAAACGACACACAGCTGTCCACCGAGCGCCTGTGACTGAGATGATTTTTATACAATCCTCATTTGGCGGCAACCGACATACTGTGCGAGACTCTCCCATTCACACAATTGTTTCAAGCGTGGAAAACAGAATAGAAAGCGCTTTTATGGAGAAAAAAAATATCAACTCAACTTATGGCAAAGCAGACTTGCGTATAATGGCATGCGGATTTATTCTGCCTCAAACAGTAATATCTTATGCCAATGACACTTAACCTCCTCCAGTTTAGCGAGGCAAATCCTTTAAGAAAAAGTCGTGAATTCAGAAAGAATAAATTTGGTCAAAGAAATGAGGTACTTATTTACATTTTCTCAGTCATTCAATATTTATAATGGACTGCCATTAAAATGCATTCGATATGTTGTTAGGTTTTGCGCAGAATTATTCACGTGACAAAAATATTTATAAAATATGCAAATATTATCGATTTTTCCACCGGATATTTTAAAGAAAAAGTAGCTTAGTCTTCTGGAGACTAAAAAATTAAAGATGTGGAATTATTAGATAGGAGGAAGTATACAGCTTTTGTTGCTTGTATTGTTTTGGAAAATTTACAAAATGTCACATATTAATCTTTAAAATTTTTTGGAAATTTATTCTTTACATTATTATTAATGCTATATTTATGCAGTTGTATTTTCAAATATTAATTACTAGTTTAGTATTTATTTTTAGGGAGCGAACTTAAATTTTTGGGAGGGAGAAAATTCCCAAATTACCGAAACTCCAAATTTTTCCGAATGATAAAATACGAACATGCCCACATACGTACATCCAATGAAAAGGGACATTCGGGTAATTGCAATTTTGCAATTTTGTCTCCAAATTTTTCCGAATCGTCAGACAAAATTTTCCGAATACGAAAATTGTATAGAGGTCAGAGTGACCTTCCGTGACCTTCCACAGGGATGCCTCTGTTCATTTTTAAACTAGTTTGGTTCGAGTTTTGAAAGTTTACAGAAATACGCTCAAAAACTCAGAGGGAAAAGTTTCAAAACACCTTTTTTTTAAATATTGATTTATTTATTCATGTTTAGCGAGCAGTAATACAGAGAGCAATTGTACCGGGTAATATGGGTAATACGCAAAACAAGTTCTTAGGTAGGCAGATTTATCTTTTATTATAGCAAAAAAAAAAAAAAAAAACGATGCTTTGTAACAAAATTACATAGGATTGTTACTCGCAAACCCTTATCTATAGTAGTTCCGTTGCAGGGGTGACGGACTGACACACCAAATAAGTCATGTTGATTATTAGATGACTATAATGTATTGCACGACCTATGCAGGAGTTGCACATTTAATCAAAATAAAGAGCGAATATTTGGCGCATTTATAGTTCAGCTCTTTCTATATCGTAACTTTGGAATTATTATTTAAGTGATTATTATAATAAAGGGCTTGGGGCGGAAATGTGACAAGCCACAAGGAGTGACTTTTAAATTAAAATTTTTGTTTCTCATAACTACAGTTGAAAAAAACATAACAGTGGATCATGTCATTTGGAGAAACATACATCTGGTTTTAGTGTTGCAGAATATAAAATGTATAATGCCGTGCTAAGAGCAAAAGTCGTATCTACAGCCTGCAAACTTTTTAATCAGTCAAAACCAAATTCATTTATCTATTTATTTGTTCACTTATTTATTACTATTATTCATTTATTTATTTTTGTTTTTAAACTTTTTTTTTTTTTTTTTGGTTTATAAAACAACACACATTTCTAATAAATAATGGTGTATGATGATTCTGAAATGTAGAACCATCTAATAATAAGATTGGTTGTATTTAATCAAAATAATAAAATTAGTAAAAACTTACGAATATTTCTGCGCTACCTTTGCATCCAGTGTGGATTCTGAGAAAAAAAAAAAAAAAAAAAAGAATTATTTTCAATACTTGAATCAGATATTTTTTTCCCATAATTAAAGCTCAAAAATAAAAACACAAATTCAAATATCTTAAACAGTTTCAGTAGCGCAACCAAAGAATGCCAAAACCCACAGCCCTTGGTTTTAAAACATAGTAATGGGAAATTCTGGCTGCGCAAGTGATCAATTTTTTTGGTACCAATATGTGAAAAAGATTTATTTATAGTTTTCTAAAAATATTCATTTGTATTTTCACGTTGGGATCATATCTCATTTTCCTCAAATTATCTCAAACAGTGATTTTGCACTTTATGCATGAGAGTTCAGTACGTATAAGAATATAAGTAAAAATTGCGATTTTTTTAGAAGATTTTGTTTTTGATTTCATAATAAAAGAAACAAAACAAGCGAGATTTATATTTTTTAACCATGCATATTATTTATTTATTCATATCACACAGCCAGTAAAAGATTGATGCTGATTGCTGATTTCACGGCTATTGAAGCAAGTGTGTTTGTCACTCACAACCACGAGCCGAGTAAACTAGAATGACCTAGTTCTGACAACTGAAAACGAAACGCATCTGGCACACAGGTATCAGCCCAAATCCAAAGCAAGGGCTCCGAATTTGCTACAGGGTCCCCTTGACATATAATGCCACTGGGGGGGGGGGGGCTTCCATTTTTGTCAATTGGTATACAAGTCCCGCGCCTCCTCTTATTGCGATCCCTATTGCTGTGGTGTCTCTAGCATCCCTCATAAATAACGATAAATATATCATCAGGGGCAGACTCGGTCCCTCAAGAGGGCGCCAACCTTAACTGTAAAAAGGTGCACAAGTTCAAGAGTGAAAAAAAAAAAAAAAAAAAAAAAAATCGTCTGGTTCGAAGGCACACACACAAAAAAACAGTTAAAAGAAAATTAATTTGAATTTTGACATCTTGAATTCAAATTATGTTTTTCGCAATCACGAGTGTGTGTGTGTGTGTATGTAGGCGTGTGCGTGTGGGAAGGGGTATGTGTGTTTGTGTGTACGGGGGTATGTCTATGTGTGTAGGCATGTGTGTTTGTGTCTGCGTTCAGGTATGAGTGTGTTGGTAATTGCGTGTATGAGTGTTTGTGTGTGGGGGAATGTGTATGTATGTGTAGGCATATGTGTTTGTGTCTGTGTGCAGGCATGAGTGTGTGGGTAGTTGTGTGTAGGTGTATGTATGTGTGTAGGTGTATGTATGTGTGTGTACGTGCGTGTATGTATGCGTGTAAGTGTGAGATATTTGCGCAATCTGGAGACTTTGCTCGCTAGAGGAGCAGCATCGTGAGGCGGCCGGTCGACGGTGGTGCTGCAGAGGGTGCTGGTGGAAAAATAAAATGATAGCACATCAAAAATGGTCAAGTAAAAGCAATAAGCAATCGTGATTGCTCAAAAAACACGAGAGTGCACAGGTTTAAGGCCAAAAACAAATAACAAAAAACGAGGGCGCACAGACGGAAGGGGCGGGCCAGTCCGCCCCAGTATATCACCTTTTCCGAACAAAAATATATACGACGAACTCTCACTTTATCACAGTAGCGTATGGGATAGGGGGTGGGAGGTCTAACACCCCCTCTCCGAAGAATCAAAACAAAAAAAAATGTGTATGTGTGTTTTATCCAGTAACCCCTTCTTCCTCCAAAAAAAAAAAAGGCAGGACATTGCTTTTCATCAAGATTTTTGATCGTAAATCTGAACTAAAGAATCCAGAATTAGAACGAATACAATTAATCAATTTAAGAACTTTAGTAAAAATGAAAGGAGGATAACAGAAAATAATGATCCTGATTATAAGATTTTGAAATCATTCCATTTCAGGGGTTAACATCAACGCAAAATAGAATTTACCATTTCTGTGTGGTTCCCATGAATGACCTAAAAACATTTAAAACTTGTTGTTTCTAGGACACATAGGGCATCCCGTGTTATTCAGAATAGATTTCGGATAAAAGGTTGAAAGAAAAGATGAATATGGGCGGACTTTTGTTTCTCTCTTTTCTTAAAAAAAAAGAAAATCTCAGAAGGAAGTTCGAATTATGATAATACTATTCAATAAGCATGTCCAAAGAAGCATATTTCGAAACTACGAAGTTAGATTGTAGTCCAGTCAATAGGTAGAAAAAAAACGGGCTTGCCTTACAAAAAATGGGGTCAAAGATTTTTTTTTTTTTAAATTTGTATATACTAGTGTCAATATGAAAAAAACCTAGTTATCCAACACGAAAGACCTCGGGAGAAGTTTTGGGGGCCGAAAAACCCCAAAAATTTGACTTTTTGTGGTATTTCCAAAATATCTCAAAAATGGTTAAAATTAGAGAAAAACTTTGAATGTAAATGTTGAAGAAGATTAAATTTCCTTCAACTTTTGTCATTACAACATTTTTGTAGCATGTAAAGCAAGCGAGTTACAACTTCTTGAAAGACACTTTTTCTGAACCCCTCAGCAAAGTGAGTAAAGGCGCATCAGATAACGGAGGAAAAAAGGAGAAACGCCGGCTGCCTGACCTTGGAAATGATTTGTCTTTCGCAGCTGAGGGTAAATCAGCCTCTGTTCCCTTTAACATAAACAGAACACCCCCATTCTATCCTTTTTTTTTTTCTCCAAATGCGATGTATCGAATCAATAGCTACGCGTATTGGTCATTTCATAGTTCGAGCAAGAGTATGTTTTAACAATCTGTGTGTTCTGTATTACAATTTTTTTGTACAAATGATTACGCCTGACCAAGATGGATTTTTTTATTTGCAAAATCAGTTTGAATGAAGGCGAAATAAGGATTGTGAAGGAGAAGGGAATAGAAAATCTTCAGAGATGCAGTGCAAAACATCAAAATGAGGAATATCAGTGATTTTTGAAGAAATGACAATTCACACTGCCTGTCACAAATGCTATATCAATGAGCAATCAATCTCTTCCCTTGAAGTAATGGTTTAACCTAACTTGGTGAGCTAAATTCCTCAAGAAAGATTTCTGAAAGATTATAACAACAAGAATCGTCTTATCCAACTTCTTAAAACGTATTTCGAAGAGCCAGGCAGGCTCAAGAAGATGCCCACTTACTTTCTGTTCTTTCAAAGGTGAAGGAAATTCAAAAGATTGTTATAGCAGGCGAGGATATGGATCTGTTGGTACTGGTGACAGCTTTAGGACAGCCTTTCAGCAACTTGTTCTTTTTGAAACCTGGAAGAGGGAATACTTGTGATTTTTTTTCCCCCACTAAATCCTTTAAGTTTGACCCCAGCAGTATTCTTTTTATCTATGCGTTTAGCGGGTGTGATACGACATCGGCAATCTTTGGCCAAGGCAAAATTAAGTTGTGCAACATAGTCAAATAAATTCCTGAAATTTCGGAAGCTATTGAAGTATTTATGGGTCCAATCAGTCATCATGATGCCGTAGCTGAAGCTGGAGAAAATATTTTGAAAATATTATACACAGGTGACGTAAGGTATTTGAACCTATCTTTGGATACTTTGCGATTTAATCTTTTTATAAAACCAGTATACAGAGCCAAAATAAATTTTGCAAGGCTACCTCCAGCGTGCAAAAAAAAAAATGCTGGACGTTATCATTCATATTGGTGCTACCAGCAAATTCTAAGTTGGTTGGGCAACATAATTGATCTAGGGAAATGGGGTTGGGAACACAGAATGTAAAGTCTATTGCCTGTTGACTTGAAAAGTGATTCAGCTCCTCAGACTCTTTTGAAGATTGTATCTTATTGTACCTGCAAGAAAAATTGTACTAAAGCCTGTTCTTGTCGCAAGGTGGGTTTGAAATGCTCCAGCAAGGAGATGAACAATTCAAGGACCACAGATTCTTTCTACCCCCTACAGATTCTGAACAAGGAGAACCTGGGCCTTCAAAACGGCTTCGAAGAAGATAAACAACGTATTTTGTTGTCTTTTCTCTATTTGCTCTAAGGTCGAATGAATCTCCCTGTAATTTAGATGTACGTATTAAACTTCTACAGTTGGATTTTCATTTTGAAAGGTAATTCTTTTGGGTTTTTTCATGCCTTAAAAAGTCAGTTTCTGCAGAATATTTTCAAAGTGTTCATTACGCATTACTATTGTACCTTCATTTGTGCATTATTGCGTCTATTGTTTGCTTATTAGCACCCTAATATTTATTAATTCACCTTTATATTAAACTATCGCTTGTAATAGTTAGAAAAGATAATACGAATTATGTACTTTAAATGAATGTGTAGATTATGTTATTAAATTACAAACTGAAATATAAATGAAATAATATTGGAGTCTGATGAAGACTACCTCTATCAGATCCGAAATATTAGTTCATGAGCGGTGGGGGGAGGTTTTATTATTATTATTGTATCAACATAGGATGCATGATTGTGTTGATTGTTTGCTTATTAGCCCGCCTAATATTCATTCCTTCACATTAATATTTAAAGATCGGATCTTTGTTTGTAATAATTAGACTAGAATGTACGAATTATATGCCTCAAATGAATGTATATAATGTATAGTCCAGTTACAAACTGCAATATATCATCTATTATTGGAGTCTGATGAAGACTACCCCTGTCAGACCGGAAATGTTAGTCCGTGAGCTGTGGGGAAGGAGCAGGAAAGTTAAAACTGTCGAAAAACTCCCTGAAACTCAAGTTTCTATTCGAGTTCTAATAATTGTGACGCCTTGTTTCCGGTGTGAATGCTTTTTTTTGCGGAGTGGAGGAAAACTGCCTATTTTCAAAGAGTTATAGCAAGCTTGTTATTTGTGCTACAAAAAAGTTGTAAATACGAAAGTTGTAGGAAATTTAATGTTCTTTAAACTTTGTATTTGATATTATTTCCTAAGTTGAACCATTTCGGAGATATTTTGGAAAAAACGAAAAAATGTCATAAATTTTTGAGGTTTTTCGGCCCTCAAAAGTTCTCCCGGGGTCTTTCATGTTGGATAACTTGGTTTTCCCATGTCGGCATCAATATGTACAAATTAAAAAAAAAAATTTTTGACTCCATTTTTTTTGTAAGGTAAAATGTATCTATTGACTGGACTATTGCGTTTCGAATGATTTTGATTGCGTGCTCTACGGGTAAAAGGCTTTTATATGGTTACCAGCAAAAAGGAAAAAAGATGTTTGCACAACAGTTTATCAAAAAACTTGACTGCTTTAACCGTCAGCTCTTTTTCTTTCTCTTTTTCTTTATTATAAAAAATAATTATTTTAATTATTGAGCAATCACGAATTGCTTATTATCCACAGTTGACCAAATTTGGTGTTGCTCTGATTTTTCAGATTACCATGACAGCAAGAATAAGTTAAGCTCGTTGTTTTGATACTTATTAAGAGGACAAATTTTCATCACCATGGTTACAAATCATTTGGGTTCATTCAAGGCTTAACTTAAGCATGGAAGTTAACTCTGCGAACTCCACAGTCAACCGGCCTCCACGAGCGGGATAACTCCTGGGCGGTGACCCGATACCATATACACATATACACACACACACACACAAACACTCTTACATACACACGCGCGCGCTCGTAATTGTGAAAAACATACATAATTTGAATTCAAGGTGTCAAAAATCCAAACTTTCTTTTTTTTTCTTTTTTACTACTACTACTTTTCGTACATAGATTATTTCATTTCAAATCAAAAAACAGAAGTATAAATAATTTGCTTTGGTTGTGAAATTAATTCAATAAAATTTATCTTTTACGTTCAAAACAATTTTCATAAAACACTTTTATCAATCGTATCTATGGGGTCTTCTCATACTGTGTTTGATCATCTAATGAGGGAGGGAGGAGGTTCATGTCAATTTGTAATCTTTAGAAATTGCCGCTTGGGACTCGAGCACCTAGACCCGGCACTGTAAACAACGAGCAAATCTAAGGGGGGATGAGGTAAGAAATAAAGCCTCAGAGTTCAATGCTGGTCAGAAAAAATATGTTTATATATATTGTCAGGAGAGTTTATTTTCTGAAGAACAAAAATAATGATGCGTAGAAAGAACGTCTCTACTTTTTAGAGGGGGGGGGGGGGCTAATAAGCTGTCAAGGAGACCTTAGTCCCCTTTAGCTCGCTCCGTCCCCTCCCCCTCCCTTAACTTCTCCCATGCACCTTACCCCATCTGTACAAAAATTTCTTATCTTCTCATTTCAAAAATTAAATTCACTTTGTTTTTATTTTTCCTCAGTCATTTGTGTTTTTAGTTAATTTCTGCCAATTTTGTACTTTGACTGTCTTTTCGACACAGTTCTGCAACCCGAGAGGATTAGGAAAACCCTGGATTAGGAATAAGGATGTAGCAATAAAGAGCCATCTGACCTCGTTTCCCAAACGCAAGAGAAATGAAGGGGAGAGACTTTCACACTTTCGTTCGTTTTCTGTATGTACATCACTTTCCCCTTTGAACGAGTCGAATGTTCTGAGGATAGTAACTGTGTTTTGCAGACACGAGTCTCCTCTTTGTTTCATTCTCAAAGCGCCCATTTACATACAAACCGCTCTTTATCTTGAAGTCTTTGTTCTGAATGTGAGCATTTTTCAAACGGGAAATACTTGTTAGATGGGGTGGAATGGTACACGCAAATCAGAGGCCTTGATGAAATAAAATCTACTGAAGAGCCAGGGATAAATAAATTCAGGAATAATACTTTGCAGAAGGAGTCGTGGAGTAAGAGGATAAATGCGGTAAATGACTTTTTGGATTGTTGTTTAATTGTGGTATTGTGGTGTCGCAGTTCTAATTTATGAAAATAACTAATTCTCATGATGTTAGAACTTAGAAATTACACTTTTACAGCAGTGAATTTTTCATTTATTTTCATTATAACTATGATTTATAATATAATATTTGAAATAATTAGAATGCACTGGTATGACCGGTTGTGTTCACACTCGTTTCGTCATGTGCATACCAAAAACAAAAAATGGTCATGCTAGCTAAATTTAATTATTTTCAGGAAATACGCAAAATAATAATAATAACAATAATAATGAAATAAAATAAAATGAAATAAATTAATTAATTTAAAAAAAAACATATTCAGCAATTTAAAACACTTATTTATCATTCAATACAATCAAATGCAAAGTACCTTGACTTAAAAAATTAAAACAACAACATTAAAACTGATTTGTTAAATTTAGTTTACGTTTTATCTAAAATAATAATATAAAATAATAATTCTAAACAATAATTTTGACAAAGAATGGTAAAAAATTTAATTATGGTCAAATGTGCCCATAACTAAAGTATTTACTTTTAATTGACTAGTTATGGGCACATTAAATTAAAAATATCTAAAATATCCTCATTCATAGCAAAAATATACGTATATGATAGATAAAAAAGCTAAAGAATGATTGCGTAGCAATAAAACTGGGATTTGACTTAGAAAAAAAAAAGCAATCTCAGGTCCTTAAGAAACCCTTCAAAAGCCTACGTGCAAAGAAAATGAACTATTGGTGACTGAGAAGCATTAACATTATCAATCACACTGTAGATAAAAACTAAAGTTTGGAAAAAAAAAATGTGGTAGGAATGTTCTTTAAAGATGATATTTCGAGAATCCACTGACGGTGTTCCTAGAATATCGATCGCAAACTCGATATTGACAATACTAGACAAACCTGCCCATTACTAATCGTTTACACCTCTTTGACTTTGGGATAAAGGAGTCGGAATCGGGAGTCGAAGGTTTTAAAAGTCTAAGAGTCGGGAGTCGTTCATTTTACCTCCGAGTTCGTAACCTTCCAGAGCTGCGGAGTCAAGAGTTGAAGTCAGACTAATTGTGAGACAAAGGAGTCGGAGTCACAGACTCTAAAATTCCAAGAGTCTGTGTCTGAGCCGGTCAACAGTAATTACACATATCGGCCCTTCGCCGAATTGCTATTAAAGTCATTCAATGAAGAATGTCGACCTTTGTCTTTCATAGAACATAAGCCCTTTGTCGAGGGATAAAATGCGTCTCATCCGCTGTTTTTTGCAGGTCTGCGGAGTCAGACTGATTTTGGAGTAAAGGAGTTGGAGTCGGGGACAGAAAGTATAAGTCCCTAAAATTTCCGGAGTCGGAAGCCCTGGTTTTTTGTTGTGTTCTATTTGACGTTTGGGACATATAGATTTCATGAATGCTTATGGTTGAGAGACAAACTCCTCCAATAGAAGGAACTGGAACAGTAAGAAACTGAATTCAATCTTACTTCACTACAAAAAGGACTAGGACTATACTTCCTCACACTCAGTTCTTTCCACTAGAGATTCTACATTCTCAAAAGTCAGCATACAAAAAGAAACCCTAATTGTAAGAAAAAATATGAATGCATATGTTTCAAAACTAAAATGACATAGATAGGAAGGTTAAAATTCATTACCATTATTCACGGGGACTGCAAATCAGTGCGAAATATTTCTGAAAATTTTGTCATTAATTGCTCTTTTGCAATGCAAAACTTCTTGAAGTATAAACAGAAGCTTCCCACATTAAAGAATAATGTCTGTTTCTTTTTCTTCTCATTCCTTTTTTTTTTCAACTGCTGTAATAGCGCATTTTAATGAACATCAATTATTGAATCAAATATTTTATCATCTTCGTTAAATGTCACCATGTCACGCTAAGTCGAATGTCGATGACTATCCAATAGGTCTTGAGAACATCCGTCATTGCGAATGACTGAAAAATATGGAATCGTTATTTCGAAGTGAAAGAAAATTCGTGTTTAAAAAAAAATCCTGACAGAAATAGGTTAATCTGATTACCCCTGTTTTCAAATGTTATAAAGAAAGGAATTTAAATTCATTTTTATAATGCAGTGTATCCTGTAGAGGGCAGACTCATAGGGAATAGAGCGGCAGGGGTACCCCTGAACGTAAATCTTTGGAAGGGCAGAAATTCTCAATATCTCGAATGGAACGGACGTTGTTAATAAACTGGGCAAACTGGGATTCCAGAGATGCAAACGGGAAAAAAACAAACAAACCCTGTTTGAATCACACAGCAGGTGAAGATCTTTGCACCATTTATTATCCTTATAGCAAAAAAAAAAAAAAAAGAAGAAGAAGAAGAAAAAAACATGATGCTCTCCAAAGTTGCTCCTAAGAAGAGAAGGGGGGGGGGCACTTCCTGCCTCAGAAAATAAATTCAGCAGAGCTTCAGCCATCAACGTAATATCAATGTATCCTGCATCTGATGGCAAGGTTCTCATTACCGTCTGCCACTGCAGAAAAGTCCCAAAAATAAATAAGAGCTGTTTTGACGATCAAATAACCAATTCCTTCTCCTCAGCTTATATTTAAAAAATAATAATTAACCAAATTTCAGCGATTTATGAAAAGGGCATTAGATTCGCGACACAACTAAGCAAACAGAAACGAATTATTGACACAACGCACAGTTGAAAAAATAAAAGCTTAATTAAATGGTAGATTTTTAATGTTTTTTTTTTTTTTGAAAAATATTTATGAACTAAATAATGGTCCCATTAAACTTACAACAAACATTTGCTCCTACCTCAAAAACATATGATTTTCAACTATCTGAAAGGACTATGTTACCGTGGGCACGTTTCACTTTGCGCTTTTGTCATCTATTGAACGTCAGCTTTATTATACAAACTTGCTTTTTAGTTTCCGCTGAAAAAAAAAAAAAAAAAAAGCATCTAGTTGAACCATTTCCCTATTGTTAGTATTGAATCCAAAACGCGTTTCTTCTAATATCTCGAAAATTCATTTCTGCTACTGCAACTGCAGTAGCAGAAATGAGCACCTGCCCACCGCAGTAGGCATCTATGAACTACTTGCGTTCCATGATTACCTAGCGACACTAGCGCAGCCAAAAATACCTTCTGGAGAGTTTTTTTTTGATCAAAAATACCTTCCGATAAGGTTTTTTTTTTTTTTTTGATCAAAACCCCCCATTCATATGCATAAACTATTGTATTAGAATTTGCATTTATGTTAAAACCAATGGCTCTGGGGGGTGTTTTCACCTTTAAAACACCCCCCACACCACCCCCTTCGGTGCGCCACTGCCTAGCGACGTATTCAAGGGAGGAATTTTGGGACAACTCTACCCCCCCCCCGAAACAAAATAATTTTCTTTTTTGACCATAGAAAGTGACTAAAACTAACCCTATCTCCCTCCCCGTCCCTACTCCCTGGAACTCAACCACTTTTTGCCATTTTTGGGTTTTACATTGAAATATAAGAAAAAAAAAGATTATCTTTCTTTTTATTCAAGAACAAGACATCTCTGACCAATATTCTGCAGGATATTAAAGCAAAGAAGATGTAGGGGAACATGGGGCAAAGTGAAATAGCGGGGCAAAGTGAAATGGTGAAATATTTCCTCTGCTTTTAGCTCCACCTATCTGGTATTATTTTAACTATATAGTACCATATGTAGTCTGTTCCAGTCAGGAAAAAAATGCTGCCAAAAATTAAAGCATTTGGGAATACAGGCAATTTTAAAAAATCGGTACCCATATCGTAAAATATTTTGTTGTACGTCAAAAATTATTTTTGTTACTATAAAATGATAAATTTTTTATTATAATTAATCGAAGAAGACGTGGCGAAGTGCGTTTTCTGAAAGACAGACAATTACAGGTTTACAGAAAGAAGAGTGACACAGCTCATCAATAACTCAAATGTTACTATAAAATTAAAGTTATTATTATTATTTTTTTAAATCACAAGAATCGCATTGTTTTCATATTAGAGCTAACTATAATTTACATTATTATGTGTGTTTGAAGCAAAAACGGGACAGCTCTAACACATAACTAATTAAGCATACACTGTTAAAAATTCAGGAAACTTTTATGGTAAATATTGCTGTAAAAGGAAGTGTTTACAGTTAAGAAAAAAAATACAATCAATTGTACCGAAAAAAAATTAACGATTACAGCGCCAATTGATACACCAAGTGACTTACAGTGCAAAGTACGTAACACCGTGTTTCCCTCACATGTAAAGGAATGGTGGTCAGCACAGACGTCTGCCAATACGGAGGTCCTGAGTTCTATCCTACTGGATGCCATTTACTCTCAATTATTCTACCGTAAAATTTTACAGTAAAATAGAATTTTACGTTAAAAGTTACTGGCAACATGGATACCAGTAACTTTTACCGTTAAATTTCAGGATTTTTTTTAACAGTGTAGGTAACATCCTATTTTATCAAAATATCATTAAAATTGGTTTCACAGAGGCAAATTCTAACATAATGCAAAATATAAAGAAAATCTTTTTAAATGAATTTTTAAAACGTTTTTAGGCCATTCACCGTCACGTGCGAGACAATCCGACTCGATAATTTCACCAACATTTTGTCGTAGATCTTAATATTTTAATTAAACAGGAAAAAGCACATATTTTAATCTTTACATTTGATACTAAGATACCCCTAACACAATATTATTTTTTACTAAACAGCTTTGTTACTTAAAATTTAATTTATTTTCATGCGTCACGCCCAAAGTCAAATTCTTGTAGTTTGCTGTAAGCATTACTTAATTTTTGCTCTATGTATTAATATATCAATGACGAAACAAATTGTAGGTTTTGAAAGCGAAGGTTCCAACGTAAAGGAAACATATCTGAGAGTTGAGAGAAATAATACAGTCGAGCCCGCTTAATGGAATAACCAATTATCCACGAAAAAGTATTCTAATAAGCGGGGTATTCCATTAAACGGGATTGAAATAAAAGACATCAACGGTTTGGTACATTGAAAAGGTATTGCATCAAGCGGGATATTCATCTAACCGATATTCCAGTAAGCGGGCTTGACTGTAATTTAAGCCGTTGGAAGAAAAAAATGTATATGGTCATTCCTCTGAAAACTCATTTTGTCCCGCACGTAACGGTCCGTATCTTCACTAAAAAAGGAAAAATTTTAAAAGGTAATGACAAAATTTTTTTTGCTTAAGAAGTTACACATACGTTTGTGATTTCTTAAGCAACAAAATGTTGTTCATTATCCTTTTAGATTATTATTTTTAATGAAATGCATGATGCGTCACGTGCGGGACAAAATGACCGTTTTACGTGGAATATGGCCCTTTTCATCACTCCTGAAAGTTTTTAAAACGTGGAACTATCCCCTTCTGGCACCAAGGTCCTCAATGTTTCTTATTTACAAGGGTTACAATTCGTCGCTAAAAAGACGAATGGGCGTACCTCAAAAAAAAAAAAAAAAAAAAAAAGAGTTATGACTCTACAGAAATGTCCAAAGTCGATTTTATGATATGACCAATGGGCGTATCTCTACAATAAATAGTAAAAAAGTTACACTCCCTCACACTGGTGGCGGTTCTCAAGCAATAGGGGAGACCGGGGTTAGTTGTTACACGGGGTAAGTTGTTACATTCGAGTTTAAAAATAATCGCCTGGAGAAACTGACTTTCCTTGCAGTAGGTGATAGCACTCACCCATCTGCATTCCCTGACAATCATTGGAGTGCTTGCAGTCAGTAGCATGGAGAGTGCTCTAGGAAAACGGTTTTTTGTGTCTGGAAGTAATTTTTCTTTCCGCTGTCATTTTTCTACTTGTGACGAAGCCGTTGCAGATAACAAATTGATTTCTGTACCACGTGAAAGCCTACATTTTTAGGTAAGTGCTAACATATTTAAAAGTTTTGTACAAAGATATAATACCAGTAATGTGTGCCAAGAACTTAAGTGGCGTTGTATGGGGCAAGTTGTAACAACTAACCCCAACAAAATCGTAACAAGTAACAACTTGCCCCATGCAAGTTTTAATTTATTATTATGTTTTCTTTTTAAATGTGATACGGCGGGGGACTATAAAAACAAGACGGGCAAGGGCAAAACACCTAAAGAAAAATACCTGGATGTGGCTAAAGAAATAATTGCAGGTAGTTCATTACGAAAGGCAGCCGATGAATTTCATGACACTAGAGATTCTGCAATAAGATGAAAAAGGCTAGTTGGTTGTAAGTCTTACTTCTGGTCTGTTTTATTGCATGATTTAATTCATATAAAGTACTGTAAATGGATGACGATAGTAATAATAGTAATAATTCTGATCTCTTTCATTCGATGATTAATTTATTGTTAATATGTATGGTTGAATAAATAATAATTACAACAATGATATAATAATAATAAATAAAGTATTATTCGAATGTAGGTCTTTCTACAACGCTGCAGGAGTGCAGAAGGCAAGACGGTTCGCAAACGGAAACCATAGGTCAGCGCCACTTTAATAGATACACGAGTAAATAATGTTTTGCAAGCCGAAGCTGGGAAAAAAAAATCTGTGAAAAGGAAATTGTATCTAACAGAGAAGAAATCAACAGACACAAAGGCAAAAAAAAAAAAAAAAAAAAAAAAAAAAAAAGCAAAAAGGTTCGTCCAAACAGTGCGCCCTACAGATGAAGATGATGAAGACTGATTCTGCATAGAGTGCTCTAAACCGTAGTCAGAATCCAAAAAACCAACTAAACGGCTTCAATGTCGTAATTTTGACTAATGGGCACATGACCGATGTGCTAAGTTTGATAAATTATATGCTTGTGAAAATTGTAATTCAGACAATGATAATGATGAGGATAGTTTATTAGAATAAGTCATTAATGAAATAAATTTGTAAACCCAAAAAGTTTTTGATTTTTAACGTGATTAAGAATTTTTAAAATTTAACAGAATAAACCAGAAAATGTGTAAAATTCATTTCATCACTAAAATATGTCTCATGTAACAACTAACCCCATATACTGTAACAACATGCCACGTGGTGGGGTAAGTTGTTACAATCTACATCTATTCAAAAACCTTGAAATATTTTGGAGTAGAGGCGTCTAATCATTTAAAAAAAAATTTGTTATGAATGTTAAACAATCTAGATGCATTTTAAAGTTCCATGCGTGTAAATATTTTTAAATAGTTTGGCGTTAAAAAAAAAATTGAAAAAAATTGTAACAACTAACCCCGGTCTCCCCTACAGTAAAATGGAAATCTTTAAATCGTTTTTTTTTTCAAAACGCTTAAAAGTGAGATACGCCCATTCGTCTTTTTAGCGACGAATTATTCTATACACAGGACATAACTACCGTACTGCTTGCTATCTAAACAAAATTCTTATTAAACCTTTCCACTCTCCGTGAACTAAATAATTCACAAAATAAAAGCATTACCTCAAAATTATTACGATAAGCATTGCAACAGAAGTATGACATAAAAGTTGCTCCAGAAGCGGAAAACAAAATGAGAAAACAGCGAAACCATTCATTTTGTTCACATGATGAAATGTACAACGCGTTTTTTAGTTGGTTCTCTCCTCCATCATGATGCAGCCCTAAAATTAATTTTCTAATGCCCTACGCATCCACTGAGACTCATTAAACATTTACCAGTTGGGAAAATGTAGATGACAAAGTGTCCAAAAAAAGTTGTGTACGGAGATGTACGGTAAATAAATTATGGTTAAAAGAATTTCGAATAATTCATGGATTCAGAAACTTTTTCATGCGAAGGTATCCGTAAGTAGTGCATTTAAACTGCTGCAGAATAACTCCAGTTTTTAGTTTAAGGTTAAAAATTGTTCTATACTCATTCGCATTTATATTTTTTTTTTTTTCTGTGGTTCAGTTGTGAAAAAGTTACATTTGTTTTGCGTTATAATTCTTAGTCACTTTTATATGGCAACAGTAAGCCTTCTTTTATAACTGGATATAACGGACACATATTTCTGCGCAAGGGGGGAAGAAAAGAAAGAAATGCATACATCTGGTTTAATTTAATTAAATATTGACTAAATTAAACTTTATTAAACGTTACTATTGAACCCTTTATAAAAGATTCTAACATTCTGACGTCTAAATGAATATTTTTATTCACTGGTGAAAACCCCCAATGATTTAGAGCAAAACCGTTATAGTTTAAGACAAAGTTTGCTTTGACTGAAGGAAAAATCCTTTTCACAAAGGGAATATAGAGAGTTGAATAAAGGGAATATGGACCTTATATATCTTATCCTAGGTAGGAGGAAATACAAATTGTATTCCTCCAAGAAAATCTCAATGACTGTAAACATTCCTACTCATTATTGAAAACGTCCGATCATAAATGAAAAATACTAACAATAAAAGGAAAATATCTATTGGTTGAACGAAAGTTTCTGTTGACTAAAAGAAAAATTCAAAAAACCAAAAGGAAAATTCTAATGACTGGGAATAAATATTCCAAGTGGCCAAGCAAATATCCTACTGATAAAATAAGAATTCCTATTGACTAAGGAGAAAGCGTAAAAATCAAAATGCAAATTGTAATCAATGAAGAGAACACTCCAATTGAGTAATTAAAAAAATCGAGCAAAAGGGAGGGAAAATCACAATGACCAAAGGGAAAAACTTAAAAATTCGTATTGGGGTCATTCCATCGTGACGACATCGCGACAATGCGGCTCAAGACATTTCAAATCAAAATTTCCCATTAAGAAAAATAAGCATGTTTCAACACGCAAATTTATGATTGAAAACTAGATAATGATAAGAAATTCTTTTCATTCAGCCACACTTTTCTTCGTTTGTGTTCATTTGCTTGGAACAATTGAAAACTACGAGAGTACACTGAAATTGTCTTTTCTGACCGAGAAAAATTATTTTGCCCTTTTGAGTGCATCATGAAATGTGATTAGTATTTTTTTTTTTTTTTAAATCTGTTATTTCATAGTGCTTCAAGGAAAATTCAACTAAATAAAAGT
This sequence comes from Uloborus diversus, assembly GCF_026930045.1. Classification (NCBI taxonomy): domain Eukaryota; kingdom Metazoa; phylum Arthropoda; class Arachnida; order Araneae; family Uloboridae; genus Uloborus; species Uloborus diversus. Next base: position 90,153,315 of record NC_072739.1, on the reverse strand, counting down.
TTTCATACGATTTTTAAAGATTGCGAAAATTTGATTTTTAAATGTTGTTATATTACGATTTCTAAATTTTAATTGATTCAAAGTGTATAAAGGTCTCCTTTTGAACAAAATCTTTCAACAAAAGTGAAATATTCTACTTCGAGAATTTTGTAGTTACCTAGTTGTAGTACTCTGCCCACGATATGTAACAATTAAAAAATGTACGAATGCATGTCTCATTCTTCTGACCAGGAAACCGAACGAACAGTGTAATAATGAAAAAAATTAAATAGGTAGCAGGTAGTAAAATTGAGACTTTTTTTGAAGCAAAAGTAATTTGCCCTCGTGTCCTCTCTTATCAATATATAAGGTCTTAAAGTGCTGAAATTTTAAGAAAAGCTCCAAATTTAATTACTTGTTGAGAAAGTACGGTGAAACCTGTATAAGTTGACCTCTTGCCGTGCACTACTTTAGTGGTCAACTTATAAAGGTTGAATTACATGATATAGATGTGATTCTGTGCCTGAAAATAGCGGTCAACATAGACAGGTGGCCAACTTACAAGGGTGGTTAACTTAACAGGTTTTACTGTACCAATTTGGTGCAATCTCCACCGTCTGCATGTGGCAGGGCATCCATCTGCACAAAGCGTGTGAAAGCTGCCTCCCATTACTCACCAAAACTCGCTTAATTTGGCGACTTTCATTAACATTTCGGTAGAAGACCTCATATTTCGATAACGGGGACACGAGGGCAAATAATGTATGCGTCTAGAAACATGTTTTACCATGCTGATTGCTACACATTTAAATGTTTTCAGTATTACACCATCGTATGGTTTCCTAGTGAGATATAAGATACCACACTTCACCAGTTAGAGGCCATTCGTTAATTACGTAAGGATGATTTTGACAATTTTTGACCCCCTCCCCCATGTAAGGGTACATACGATTTTTCATCCCCCCCCCCCTCCGTGCTATTCTTACGTAAGATTCCATTTCGTTTTCCAAAATAATAAAGTAACGAATCCACGAATCTTGTATCTCTGCAATCGTTATTAAATTCACTATTATTAAATTAAACCTCATTGTATCAAGAAATATTTACTAAAAAGTTGGAATCTAGACTAAATGTTTTTTCGACTTTTTTTTTTTTTTGTATATGATGCGATACTAATTAAAAATAAAAAATGCCGTACAATAGTGCGATTTTTAATTTTATTTTACACCATTTATTCTTTGTAAAACAAATAAAAAACAGCTCATCCTAATAAGTTTTTTATCTTCCAGAGGCAAATGAAATATGATTCCTGCCAAACCAATTGACCGCGCGATTTCTAATGTAAAATATCGACTTGAAAAATATTACATAAGAATAGGTTTGAACCCCCCCCCCCCCCCCACCCTTCCAAAGTAAGAGTATGTTGAGATTTTCCAACCCCCTCCCCCTCGGGACCCTTACGTAATTAATGAATGACCCTTTATGGGCAAAGAATGCAGGAATGCCCATTCCCCTCAAGAGCAAAGCGCAACCCCTAAATACCATGAAGATCCCCTAAATCGGGAGCACTCCCCTAAAAAAGGGGAAAATACCAATTAAAACAGCCCTTAAAAAAGGAAAAATACCCCTTTTACCACGCTCCCCCCCCCCTAAAAATTTCAATGGTCCAAGACCTCTGCCCTCCCTTGGTGGACAATGGACATCCCTGATAGCTACAAATACTACATAAAAAAAAAGAGAATGAACTGTGGAAAAGAAATGAATGCGATTTGAATTGCTCCTTGAATTGTTATTTTATTTTCAACGATACTATTTCAAACAAAATCAATGATTTAATGTCCACGAAGCTATAATATCAAAATTTATCTTTCATAAACACGAGAGACAGCACGGCTGATCATCGTTGTTCTTTAGTCACGCTTCGAGGATATACGAACGTAAACACACATAATTTGGAACGCTAATAAATCAATATGTTTACGTTCTAAATCAACTAAAATAACTTCGAGGGCAAGCACAAGTATGAATAATCGGATGTAATCATAGGCGGATTTAGGACTAAGTTCCTGGGGGGTGGGCAGGAATTTTTTTTTTTTTTTTTTTGAGCAACATTTTTATTGCCCCCCACTCCCATGCTTTTGTCTGTTTCCTGTGATGCATAAGTCATGTTTTACTTTTTTGTGTGTCGTTTTCATTAATGTGTGTTTTCATGCTGTCCTTTTCGAATTGACGTTAAGAGATGGAGCTGGTATCAAGAGAGTGACTCAGGGCTCCCTTTTAAGTGGGAAATAGAATATCTCCAATTTTAGGGGTCCGGGGAAATTGGACAGACATAGAAATTGATAACTAGATTATACAGTTGTACAGTACTGTTCAAACTTTAAGAAACAGTCATTTTAAGTTTGAAAGCAGGGGTGCCCACAAGGGGGGATTATGGCGCAATTTGCGTCACCAAAATTTTTGGGGGGGGGATTTTTTTTTTCTCTTTAGAACATGAAAATTTTGAATTTTGGAAAGAAAAAATATTTAAACTTATTAAACAAATAGATGCATTAATAATACTTTTTTCACGCACTCTTCAGGGCCGTCGCTAAGAGGGGGAGGGGGTGCTACACCCCCCAGTTTTTCAGAAGTGGGGCCGCCAATTTCATTTTAGCGATGAAAACGAACGAAGAGAAAGGGAAACTCTTCGTTGTTTTAAAAAATTAAAATAGCAATTATAAATGAACAATAGATGGTGACATTGAATGAACAATAGATAATAGTGGCAAAAAGTATTTTTTCTGTAAAATTTGAATAGAAAATGTAATCTTAAAATACAATTTGGGAACATCCATGATTCTCTTTTATTAAAAATCTCGGAAATGTACGCTTCAAACATTTTTATTAACCAAAAAAAAAAAAAAAAATAGTATTCAGTACAGTACACTCTTCACTAGGCCGCAGAATGGTATGTCTGCCTAGTCGGAAACTATGGGCTCGGCTCAAATTAAAGTATTGTGCATTAAGTAAAATTTGCATAATGGGAGGGAGGAAAGGCGACAAAACTATCATGGTGCACGCCTTGTCTCTCGACGGCCCTGGTTATACAAAACTATGCTTCATGGTTCTTCAGTTAAAAAAAAAAAAAAAAAAAAAAAAAAAAAAAAAAAAACATAAATAAATAGGACAGCATCATTAGAATGGCCCATAGGATAGGGTTCGCCGAAACATTCCTATGTGTTTTTTTTTTTTTTTTGGTAAAAAATAGTGTCCTGAAAATAATTGCTAAGTGGAAAAAAATGTATGGGTCGCCGAAATAAATTTGAGATAGAGAGAAAAATAATAATAACAGTTAAATGCAAAGATAGATTCAATGTGTTGTAATGAATACTCACACCAAAAATTATAAATTTTTGAATGTAAAAATCGTAAGTGAATCGCAGCTTAATCCAGAGATGCAGGTGGCATATTTAAAATAAAATGCAGCAATGGTATAGCAGAAAATTACCACATCTTTCCAAAATGTTAAAAGTCCTTTTTCCAAAGCCGCAAACGTTTGTATTGCAAGAAAGCGAAAATATTAGGGGGGAAATTAAAAGTTTTATTATGGAAAATCCAAGCAAATAATCGTGTTTGGCAAAGGAAAACTGGAAGAAAATATTACCACAATATGTTTATCAATAATTAAAATTGACAATGAAGATGGGAGGGACGTAGCCAAACGGAAAGAAAGAGTGGGGAACTCCAAACCCTTCTTTTTACGTCTCCAAAGCTGGCCTAGAAGTGAGTTTTTAAAATTTAGTTTTTGAAAAAATCCCGGAAAAATGTTCTCAAACCCCATCCTTTAGCCTAATGTCATTAAAGATGGCCTACACCTGAGTATTTAGGACTGCAATTTCGAAAAACCATGAGAGTGCTCCGAACGTAACCTCCGAGAAACGCCCTCTCAATTAATCATTCATCCTCATTCAAGGTCGAATAAATTTCGTCTTTTGGACTTCAATTTAAAAAAAATTCCCTGAGTTGTCCCGAAACTGTCGTTCTCCAAATATTACAGAAGATCTTAAAAAATTTCATTGTTAAGGCTTCAATTTAGAAAATGTTTCGGTGGAGAGATCTCCAAAACCTTCTACTTCTCTAACAGTATTAATAAACCGTCTACGATTACTTTAATTGAACTTTAATTTTTAAAATTTGCCAGGGGAGGACTCCGAATCTCTCCACCCATTAACATTAACAAAAATCTTCTAAAACTGCGGTTTCTACAGATCGAAAATTTTTTCGAGAGAATACCTCTCTCTCTCGCCAACATCATTGAAAAATGTCTTAAAAATCTCGCTTTTAGTGCTTCAATTACGAAACATTTCTGGTCGCGAGCCCCTTCAAAACTCCCCCCCCTCCCCCTTTCATCGAAGGTTGGCTTACATTACGTTTTCGGAGCTTTGATTTCAGGAAACTGGCGGTGTACTAAATTTTAACAAAAAAAGTCTACAATTGCGTTTTTAAGACTTCAAAAAATTTCGATGGGGGCCGCATTTGCCATTCCCTTAATATCACCATAGATCGTCTAAAACTGCATTTTTTGATCTACAATTTTCAAATTTTTCCCGGGGGAGAGCCCCCCGGACCCCCCTTTACATGTCACAATCACAAATCATTCACAATTGGGAATGCGTGCTTGAAGTTTGCATTTTGAAAAATTATAGAATGATGACCCCGAGTCTCTTCCTCCCTTAACATCACCATAGATCGTCTAAAACTGTGTTTTTCAAATAACAGTCTTGAAAATTCCCGAGGGAGAGCCCCTGGACCCCCTCTTCTGAACATAATTAAATATAACAAACGATTGTGTTAGGAACTTAAATTTATAAAAATTATCGGGAGAGGCTATCCTTGAACTCCTCTCCCCTTCCTCCCAAACTTAAAATATAGTTTAAAACTGCGTTTTTATGTCTTCAAATTGCAAAATAATGCAAGAAGGTAGCCCTCCGACACCCCCTAATTCTGATTGAACATTATCCTTACGATTATTTATATTGTTAGTACTAAGGTCTAGTAATATGACTATCCCTGCTAAACCAGAAGCCAAATCTTCTCTCTCTGCATATTGGAACATGCATTTTAAAAAATTAAGGGGAAACCAAAAGCGTACCCCCCCCTCCCAGTTTTTTGAAATAGCGACGGTCCTGGTACCCTTTCCAAAATTTAATGACCGTGTCCCTTTTTCAATGAAAGGAGCATCACAGACGGCATGGAGTTGGTGTCCATTTCAAAACTGGATCAGAAGATTTGTTTTCTTTTCAATATCCTATAAATTTTCTGGAAGTAACACAATTCTGCATGATGAATACGTGTGACAGGGATAAGAGGGAGGGACGGCAAAAATGTTTTATTGTTTGTAACTAGTCGACCCGTGCGGAACTCCGCACTCTGCTTTGAATCGTTTCATGTGGCATTTCTCTCTTTAAAAATTTCAAAGAAGAACATTATAAAGAAGAATCGAAAAAAGTAAACGGATTTAAGAAAACGGAAAAAAGTAAAAACACAAAAGAAGGCATGTAAATTAAAGACATCAGCGACAAAACCTCGTTAAATACAACGCTATGATGATGTAATCATCGCTCACATTTTGGTTGTACGTATTTTCAATGCAAACATATATATCATTAAAAGTGTGACTGAGTGACTCGTAAAAAAGGAATAGCTGTGCATGTGAAAAAACGGGTTGTGGCAAATACAATCCTGCCTATGTGAGCCGGTAACGAAAAGAAAGAATCATAAAAGAGCTATGTATTGTCACGGATTCGAACTGGCGCCATTCTGATTGTCAGCATGACACTCCAACCAACCAAGCAATTTCGGCTTCGTTTTCGAGTGCTATTCATTGAAGCAATGTGAAATAAAAAACAGCCAAAAAACGTTTTGCCAAAACAAAAAAGAAAAAAAAAAGGACCATGCGTCTATGTTTTGTCATTAGCCAGCTGATACGCTTTAAAATTATTTGTAAGACATGGAATTTGATTGAGGAATGAGGAAGATCTCGCGTAGCGATTGAAACAAACATTCTAGAAAAATAATATATTAGATTTAAAATAAATGTTTTTATTTTTTAAAGTTGATACAATTTCCCATAGCAGGCTGCTTTAACCGTTACGGCTTGAATGCCAGCACACGTTTTTCTTTTAATCCAACACTTAGAATTCAAAACCAAAACCAGTTGAACTGAATCCGTTTTTTAAGTGTAATTTTTCGAACGTAGAAAAAAATTGCATTTTTTTTTTCTACACAGAAAGCAGAGGATAAGAAAAGGATTTCTTATTTTTGAAGTTGATAATATATTTAATCATTTTTTTAAGCACAGCTTTTCGAATGTAGTAAAAATGTGACTGGTTATTTGTTTTTTGCCGAAAGAAGAAAAGAAATATATTTAACCCATCAAGCTGTTACTAATTTTAATGTTTTACTTCGTAGTCTAATAAATATTCATAGATTAACTAAATAAAAAGCGTAATTTAAATTTGGGGTAATATTTTTTTTTTTTTTTGTCCAAAGAGTCAAAAACTGTCATTAGAAGATCTTCATTTTAGTATACGATTTTTTATCTGAACAAAAATTGTTCCTTCGTAGTCTGAATTCTCAAACCTGATACTTATATTTGCGCTTACATCATGCTTTATTTTTCTGATAGGAGCCAAAGCTTTAAAAACAAAACAAAGCACCATATAATTTAGAATCAATTGAGCTACAGGTTGCTCAACGTTTCGTAATAGCAAGGAGCGTTCCTGTCTCATTTATTTCATTCCTTCACTTGTGTTATTGATTGTTTCTAACTGTACGTGCAATGCATGATATTCGTCTAATTTTTCGATACAGATCATCCGGGACGGGGCCCGAACACTCGTTCTTCTCGTTACCAGTCGAACGCTCTACCAATCAAGCTATTCTGCTCTGCCGACCACGGAGCAAGTTAAACTTATAAATTTAACCGAAAACCTCAGTCCGGGGATTTAAAACAGGTTTTTTAAGAGAAAAAGTATTTTCTAGACTTTGGGTCTATTTTTCGTCAGTAGCCTAAACGATATGCTTTAAAATGAAGGGTAAATCAAAGAAATCGCTCAAGAATTGAGGAAGATCTTCACGTAGAAACAAAAAACAGGCTACAGAAATAATATATAAGGATAATTCTGACCAGTATGCTCTAGTCTTTCATTGATTCATTTGCACCTTGACAATCGTTAAGAATAAGAACTAGTTTTGAAGTCCCTCCAATCGACAATTAAGATATTTTCTTCATTAACTAGTTTAAGCTTATGAAGAATTTTGCTCATTTCACTTTACTCCCTTCTTCTTTACCATTTTAAAACTGATTGTTTCAATTTATCATTAGATGATTTTTATTAAAATTTTCAGTGATGTTGGTTTTCGCTGCTGGAAGAAAACCAGCTTGTTCTTAAGGTGTTTAAATTATTTTTCGTAAATCATATTTACTTTCCTCCATATCTGATATGTATAGAAGGATATTTGATTCGTTAAAATTCTCGAGTTCTGATTTTCGATGTGTGAAGAATAGCTGAATCCATTTTTGAGGATTTCCGAAAAGTATCTGTCATGGTGTGTGTGATCTATCTTTTTTTGTCTATGCGACTTCACTTTTGGAAAACTTCCAGGAGAACGCCCTCATTGTAACGCCAGAATGACACCCTCTTTATCATCAAGAGTCATCTAAAAACTGTGTTTCTAGTAATGCAATTTTGAAAAATTTATAGGAGAGAGCCCCTGATTCCCCCTCTTTCCTTTACACGATCAAAGACAAGCCTAGAATTGCGTTTTTGGAGTATCAATTTCAATAAATTGCCGGGGGAATGGCACCGAAATTAACCTTCCACTAACATTATTAAGATATATCAAAACTGCGTTTCTAAAGCTACAAGTTCGGAAATTTTAGTGGAGCGCCCTTCTCCCTCCTCCCCACTCTCGTCAACATTATTAAAAAATCGTCTTAAATTTGGTTTTTAAGGCTTCAACATCGAGAAAATTCCGGGAGAGCTTTCAAAAACTCTTTTTCTTAACGTCACAAAGGTCGGCTACCATAGCGATTTTAGAACTTCAATTTCAGAATCCTGCTTGTCCTCCAACCATAGATAGCGTTTTTAAGACTTTAATTTTGAAAACTTTCCAGGGACGAGCCTTAGAATCTCTTCTTTTCTTAACATTACCACAGATAGTCTAAAACTGCGTGTTTAGAGCTACAATTTTGAAAACAAACGAAAGCCCTCCTTAACACAACGGTAGACTATTTACAATTGCGCTTTTAAAGTTTCAATATTTAAAAATTACCGGGAAGGGGCCACCAAACCTTTTGTTCTCCTAACATCACCAGAGATCGTGTAAAACTGTGGTTTTAAAATTACAATTTCGAAAATTTTCCGAGGGAGAAACTCCCCGGACCCACTATCTAATTGACACTAAATTTCCGTTTCACGGTTCATGTTGTATACATCTAGTAATGACTCCATCCCAAACCAGAAAGTTGTCTTTGTAATTATTCATACGTTTGAGAAACAAAAGGTGTAGCAAAATTCAGGGGTACCTAAAACATGTTCACTCAAGATCCACGTTTTAAAATTAGGCAAAGCAAGGCGGGTCAACTATCCAACAACATTTCTGTTTAAATGGTATTTGTTAGCGCTACCCCCGCCCCCGTGAATTTGACTGAAAATTAAACACTCTAAAACAGGTTTAAACCAGTTTGAAAGGAAAATTAAAATTTGGTGCCGGCTGAGTCAGGGATGGGCAATCCCCTCATGTTTAGAAAGAAAAAATAAACTATAGATTACAACAACCTTTATTATCATTACAACAACCTTATCATTTACAACATTAATTATCATTACAACAACCTTTTTTTAACATGTATAGCCTGGAGCAAAGGAGAGTCAGGGGACATGATTCAGTTATTTAAATGTATCAAAATGAAAGATGTAAATGGATTAAATTTTTGCGGGGAAAGCAGGACGAGGGGTCATTGTTTTAAGCTATTTAAATCTCAGGCTAACTTGGAAATTAGGAAAAACTACTACTTTAGTAGGGTCATGGACACTTGGAATAGCTTACCAGAAGAGGCGGTAATGAGCAAGGGGGTGGGTAGCTTTAAGAGGGCCATTGATCTTCATTGGAGACTAATTAATTGACTCTGACCAGCCTAGCTGGGCCCGGAGCCTGTTGCTGGTTGTCACATTTGTATTTGTATTATAAGTAGTGCAGAAAACCAAAAGGAATAGAGGTAGTGTATCATTTTTTTCCCCTGGCTAATCAGATTAACAATATGGTGTAGAAGTAATTGGAGCTCACTTTGCTTAGGATTTTCAAAGACTTATCTAATTATTTTCAAGGACTCTAGAATAAATAAAATTATTTAACGCACTTCATTTGTACCTTCCAGTCTCTGATATTTTAGTACTTGAATGTAAATTTTTACAGTCCTGTTCTAACTTTGTAAGAAATAGTTATTTTAAATTTAAAAGAAAAAAAGAAACCATAGATTTCTCATGATAACAACTTTTCTTCAGTTGCAAGTGGGGCAGAAAACGAAAAGAAATAGAAGTAGTGTGTATTTTTCCCCGTGCTAAACAGACAGACAATATGCAGAAGAAGTAAGATAAAAGCAATCAATACAATACACAAAGGATGACCAGCAATATCAGGCTCGAAATCGGGGCTAGATCCCAGCCGTCAATTTACAATCCCCAGTGAAGATCAATGCACCCTTAAACCATCTATTCCCTTGCTCACGCCACCCCTTCCGCAAACTTGTCCCACCCACTACCCTACAAAATAATAATTTTTCCTAATAACTGCTGTTAGCCTTTGAGATTTGGGCTTAAAACAATGACCCTTGTCCTGTTTTCTCAGTGCTAAACTTAGCCCCGTAACATCTTTCATTTTAATAAATTGCAGTCGAATCGAAATCAAGGTCCCTCGGTCTCCTTCTTTGCTCAAGACTGCAGTTGGCCTTGAAGCCTCAAATTGAAATCATAGTCTATATGAGAGTAGAAAGTCCATTTATTAGGGCCTCTTAGAAGCTCGCCTTGAGCCCCTTTCCACATTACTGTCTTTCTTAAGATAAGGAGACCAAAACTGAACAGCATACTCCAAATGAGGTCTTACCAAACTTCTATATAAGGGCAGAAGAACTTCTTTAGATTTGTTTAAAATAGATCTATTGATAAACCCAAGCATCTTATTGGCCTTGTTACTAACAGTGCTGCACTGTTGGCTAAACTTTAAATCCTGACTTATTAAGACCCCCAGAAAGACCCCCAAAAGAATGCCCAAAATAATGCATTCGGGATTGAATAAATAGATATGAAACAAGAGCAAGATATGAAATATGTGAGTTACAAAAATTTATTTCAAACAATATGTTACAAACGTGAGAACCGTGATTTTTACATTTTTAATACAGGAGGTGCAAAGAGCTGAATTTGACATATTTTGGCATTCCTCCCCCTCTATCATTTGTTAGAAATTTTAAAATTTAAGGTTTGTAGCCACACGTTTCCAAATGTTCAATGTTTTCAAGCCCTTAAAAATGAAATTAGTTTTTTTCAAGCAATTTCTATTTTTTAAGGTACAAATCATGCATTTTTTTGGGCGGGGGGAGGGGGGGAGTTAGGAATCCACTTCAAAGCAGGGGCCCTAAGCAATAGCTTGTTTATCTTATGGGCAAATTCAGCCCTGTTTGTAATTCACTCTTACCTGCAGATTTTTGCTTGATTTTTTGTAATTTTTATGAAAATTCGTCAGTTTTTACGGTTAAAAGATTTTTTCGACTTTACAGATCTTTGTTAGGTTTTTATTGACTTTTATAAAATTTTAATAAATTTTTCCAAAACTGTTGATGACTCAGTTATTTAGATTTCAATAATGACAAGGACTGTCTCGCTTAGACTTAGATGATTATGACTTACTTTACTTTTTAAACAGTATTTATAAAGTAAGTAAAATTGTACTCTCCCTCTAAGTAAAAAGATTTATTTAATCAGAACACTCAGATAACTAAAATTTATTCAGTTTATGATAGTATTTATTTTCTCTCTCTCTCTTAAAAAAGAGAGAGAGAAGAGGAAAAAAACTATGTTTTTTAGAATTTCTCAAGGGCCAATTAATCTACTAAGAACAAATATTATGCACAAATATACTTTAAATGTGGACACAAATCATAACGAGTAGATCGTTCTGTTAGCGCAAATGGGGGGGGGGAGTTTCTCCTTTTGCTTTAGGTTCTAATTTGTTAAAATAATCGTCAGTTATTATAAAGTGTTGCGGCTTAATGTATAGCTTGTTTAGCCTATATTTTCATTCATATACTTGCCCAAATGGTTTTCAGTCCAAAATAGTGAATTTAGACACATTTTCAGCATTCCAGTGAGAGCTGTACTATTTGTATTTAATGCTCATTTTTTTTTCATCCTTTTCTTTTCTCCCATCAGAAAAGGACATTCGCTTTTCTCTTCATTTTCATTAAACTATTCAAAAAAGAAAAAGCCATGATTTTTTTGTTTTAAGATTTTAGCGGTTGTTACTATATAAAGTCTCAAAATTGGGGCAGGTTCCCCTGATGCCTCCTCATAACCATCCATGCCTCTTCTGACTATGTATTCAAAAAGAATAATTTTTACACTGAAGGTGTTGTTACATATAAAGTCCTTCTGAAACTGGGGTACCCTCCGTTCCCCCATAAATCCAAATCCCATGGATGTAATTTTGTGTCATTGACCAATTATACCAGCGATTCTCAACCGGTAGTCCGGTGAACCTGTACCGGTCCGCAGAAAAATTTCACCGGTAGTCAGAGTTTTGCTGGTCCTGTCTGCTTAAAAAAATCCCCCTTCCAAAAAAAGGAGGGGGGGGGGAGAAAAAACCCTATCATAAAGATCCTATACCACATCTTTTACGTGAACTTTGATTATTTCTCGTAGTTTTCTATGACTTTTTAGCAATGCGTGTTACTTATGTCTTATTATACGATAACTAGCTGCGTGGCCCGGCTTTGCACGGTCTACCTCGAAAATAAAAGATTTCCCTCGTTTGGAAAAAGAGCGCCACAATACGAAATTTTTATTTATTTATTTTTCTTATTTTTATTTTATTTTATTTTATTTATTTATTTTTTTTTTTGTTTTGAGAGTTTCAAGTGACGTTATCTTCTTTGGAAAATAATGACAAATTTTTTGTTCTAATGTTAATCACTGGAGGAAGTTGCTTGAAGAGTTAAACTTCAAGAGCTTCTCCTGTAAAATTTCATTTTTTCGTATTGTGGCACTTTTCTTCCAAATGAGCGATCACGTCAAGTGACGCATGTTCAACAATCAATCTTGAAAAAATAAATAAATAAATAAAATCTGTAAAATTTCCCAGACAGAATGCGGAAAAATTACTAAAAGTTAAAATTTTAAATCCCTCGATTACAGGAAAAGTCTCAAAACAAAAGCCTGAATTTTATTGGTTCATATTCGAGAAAAAAAAAATGGCAACAGATCTTTCTTCTCAATGGTTTTCTTCAAAGCTGCAAATTTTAATAAAAGTATTGTTCAAACTACAGTTTTAAAACGATAAGCTTTACATATTTTGATTATTTCGCATGGTACTTTGTTTTAAAATTAATATCGGCGTTTAAATTACCATTGTTCTTTTTGAATAGTAATGAAGATCGCTTATTGATCTCACTCTGACCGCAGCCTGAAGTTTATATTTCACGCTGTTTAAATTTCTATTATCTTTGTAATTGGTCAGATCTGTCGCACGATGCTTTTTTGTTAAATATCAGATCCAAAATAATAACACTATCATAATTTGTACGACAAAACTCATCGGATATTCAGCCCTATTTTTAGACATAAAAACTTAATTCTGTCAAAAACTTTAATAATTTTGAAAAATTACCAATAAACTTTGATACTAGAAAATATGCTTTGTATGCAACTCCATTTTAACAAAGATAAATATTAACCTGAAATAACTTTTTACCATAAAAACACTCAAAAATATAATTATGGTAACTCCAAAAAAAAGCAAAATTTCGATCTATCGACACTCTCCCATGTTTAGAAAATACCTGAATTTGTTGGAGCAAATGATTTTAATCAAATCTTACTGAAACAAAAGTACACTTTTATTCAAACTAGGTGTTTTTTCTCATTTCTCCCTTCCTGAAAATAGATGGTTCACAGGAGCAAAAGAGTTCAAAAGTGATATGTAATAAACTTCATGAAACCAGGGGTCGATCCAGGTTTTATTTTTTGGGTCCCCATTTTGTGAAAAGGCAAAATATTTTTGTGAAATTTCGTTATTTTTGTGAAAAAGCAAAATATTTTTGTGAAATTTCGTTATTTTTGTGAAAAAGCAAAATATTTTTGTGAATTTTCTTTATTTTTGTAAAAAAGACCTTCTCGTGATTTTCTTCTTGGAAAAGATTATATTCAAGCATTTTTAGTTGTCGTATCGTTATGGAAAACCCCTAGACAGGTTTCAGGGGTGATTGCAAGTTCTTGAAGAATACCTGAAAGCTGTCAGAAAAGTGCTGGGCAAGAATCCTTTTAACATTTATTCGTACCTGGACACATGCTAATACATATGTATACTTATGCAGTCTCACAACAGATTTCCTGTTTGCTCCTCTCAAATACTTTAAGAGCAATGAAAATTGCACATGCTGCTGAACGTAATGATAACTCCTAATAAATACAATATGAACAGACTCAAAGATATCACATATTTCTTAACACAGAAGTGAAATACTCATTAAAGATTCCATATATGTGTTTGAAAAACTTAAAAGTAATTAAAACCCAAAATAATACTGCACCAGCATTCAGCGTTTATTTTTTTGACTTTTGACGTTCTTACAGAGTAGGTATTTCGTTTAAAACTTTGCAATTTAATGATGTTAATAAATATGTAAGAAATTTTATTTGTTTGCCTCTTAACAAGGTACAGTAAACATCAAAAATGCGAAAAATTCGTTTACCATGGCCGATGTAAGGAAATCAAGATCTTCAAAACAAATAAAAATATAAAAACAGCATGTAAAATAATTTTATTTTAAGTAAAGTTATTTTAGAATTGGATTTTGAAACTCAACACAAATTAATACTAAATATATATTGCGTAATCAAAGAAAAATTTAAGATTTTCCTGAAAATAAGCTACCAATCACAAGTGTCCCTCTCCCGTCCCCCCTCTGACGCTCTCAAGCAAAAACACCTCACGCAGCAAGCAAAAAGATAAGATGGGGGAAGGTGGAAGAGGCTCCCGCGTAGATGCGTACACATTTGCGGTTAAAAAATATTGTGAAAAGGCTGCCTTTTTATAAATTTTTGTGAAGGGGCTGCTTTTACGACGCGGAATTTTGTGAATGGGGCCGCTTTTGCCATGCGGAATTTTGTGAAGGGGCCGCAAAGCGGCCCCAATTTGGCGCTGGATCGACCCCTAAACATACAGTGCGTAGCAAAATTTTATGAACAAGATAAATGTTTAAATAAAATGAAACATTTGAACATTCTACTGTATCAGAACAAATAATTACTAAAATACATCCTCTCCAAAAGAAATCCTCTTTTGCCGGATGTCTTTTCATCCATAAGCTCGTTTCTGTTGCATTGAAAAATGCGTTCTCGTAACGCCGAAACACGTGTCTGCAGTAATCTGGAATTTGTGCTTTTTGATGTTATGTCTCATTTTACTTTTCAGCACATTTTTTTTTTCACTTAACAAATTACTAGTTTATATGTCAAATTCGGAAGCAATTCATTGAAGAGAAATTAATAGGTTATTTAAAAATCAAGTTTTGTACTGTCGTAAAAGTTCATGCACAGAAGAAAATATAACAATTTTTATAATAAATAAAAAATTATTAGATAAATAAAAATATATTAATATTAAAGAGAGGCGCTCTAATAAAATCCAAAGGCTGAACATAACATAAGTAAGCTACCTTGTTGCCTCTTCAAATCTTTCAAATCATGCTAATAGAATGACAATCCTTCTAGACCATTCAAATTCTATACATTTTCATCAGAGAAAGCAACAATCCTTCTTTAGGCACGTGTGTGCTTTAAACATGTGTTGCTTTTCCCATTATAATCTTGCTTATTTGCAGCACTGTTTCAAAAAAAGCTCAAGAACAAATTTTTGTTTTTTGATGAATCCTGGTACGGTCGTTCATCTAATTATGATGTTAGTTTTGATTCAAATATTATTTATTCAAGTTATATTCAAGTTTTATCCGATTAAAAGGGACAAATGGGGTTGTTTCCTTCAGTCAAAAGTAATACTTTTTGTCACTGAATTTGATAGAATAAGCAAAAAAAAAAAAAAAATACCATGGACCCAGAAAATACTTTCATTTTCCCAACAGCTATTTTTTAATTAAATTTTTTAAATGTCCGATTTTTCAAACAAAGCGTAGTCTTGATGACGTCACAAATGATGCTCTTTGGCGCATCTTTCTATCGCGTTTCCACGTTATGATAATCAAGAAGCGAATTAAAATTGCGCTCTACGCTTGCTATCAACCATATCGTTGCCGATACACGTGAGTCAAGATGCGAATTAAATATTTTGCTCTGTGAATGGCAACACAGAATGGCATTTCATCATTTGTGATGTCATCGGGAAGAAATGTAAACAATGAAAGATCACCGATTTAAGTAATTTTTTAAAAATATTAAACTTAAACAAATTATTTAAAAAGAGATCAGATCCTATGTTTTTAAGCATGCTCTTTCAGAAAAAAATACTTTTAAAATTTTGAAAACGACCCCAATATCAATTCGACCCGTTTTTTTAATTCCATTATCCTCATGAAATGTGTTTTTCTTCCCTCGGCTTTTTTTTTTTTTTTTTTTTGAGCGATACGCATGTTTAAAATGCTCTTAAGAAGTAGTGAAGTAAAAACAGGCACGACAATTCTTAAAAGACCGGTGCAATTACTGTATAATATGGAACCGCAAGATTATTACTAGATTTTTTCAACGTATTTTTAAAAAGTATTTGTTGTATAGTTAAAATTTATTATATTTGCGTAAAAGTGTTCTAAATTATTGGTTTAAATATTAACTGTTTTTTATTTTGGTTCAAATTTCAATCATGTATATATTGTAAATAAGAAGTATTTGTTAAAGTTATGTTTTCGTTATTGTATTTGTAAATATTGTATATTTATTTATTCGTCAAACTGTTAGATTTTTGTGTAGATTATTGATACATATTTTTCTTTTCTAGTTCAAATTTAATGTTAATTAAAATTTGCTCAATTTATGAATAAGGAAAATGAATAACTTATGAATGTGAAAAATCTATGATTATGAAAATTTACGAATATGGTAAGTAATTAGTTACATAAAATATGGTTTAAGTAAATTCATGGCTGAATTGTATTCAGAAAAATTAAAGAATGGAAAAAAAAAAATCTTGGAGTTCAGGTAGGAGAAATTCTGTATCTGACAGTTCTTATGGCATTTTGATAATTATCTTTATGGTCCATTCTTTAGCTATTGAAAAAATATTTACTGGTTTTGAAATGTGATGAATGAAAACTTAATTCTGTATTTCATACAAATTATAATGTTTGGAACTTAGATAGGATTTCAGAATATGATTTATGAAAATTTATGGTATTTTAATATATCTCTGAATTTGAAGAAAAAAAAATAAGATTCTTGACTATGAACTCATGTGCTCTCAAGAAAATAATGATGAACCATTGTTCATCCGGGGGGGGAGTGTGTAAGAAATTATATGCTCCACGTGGTTACATTGCATAACACTTGACAGGGATCCCAAGATTAATAACTCGGGATTTCCATAATTGCGCAATGGGGCTTTCCGCGAATGCCTACTGCGCAGATGCATGAGAGCGCCTGGGTTATATGGCTATAGACCAGCGTTTCCCAACCGGTGGTTCGCGAACCCCTGGGGGTTCGCGAGATGTTTTCAGGGGGTTCGCGAATAGAATATTGTAATGGCGGAGTTTTAACATGCCTGTTTCTGATAAAGTCTCGTGTTCAAGAGGTTTCAAGCAAGTTTTGCTCCTTTTTTATTCATTTGTCTCTCGCACATCCAATACCCTAATAATATTAAAATATTTGTGTACTTCTTGACATATTTTACCTTTAAATAATCTAGTCTGTCATTGCGAAGCGCCGGTTTTAGCGCTTCCACTGAGAATGATAGATCTGAAGCCATGTTGAAAAAACTCTACTAATGAATACAATGTCTTCAGATGTAATAATTAGAAAACGTTCGTTTCCTCAGAAGCTTTTGATCGAAGAGATTGATTAAACTTGATGAAAACATTACATAGAGCATATTCGAATTAAGTTGATTGAAGCTCAACTATAGTGCCTAGAAAGAGTAGTGTGCCGATCGGCGGGGAAAAGTGAGGTCAGATCTGAGGAAAATCCAGGTGGCGCTACACTCGAGTAGTACGTTATGCTCCTCAATCAGACTCGTTTTAAATCAGCGATTGCATGCTGATTTCGCAGTTTAAAAGCCCCGTTTTTCGGATTAAACTTATTTCTGCGCAAAAGACAAATTCTGTAATAAGTGCTAATTGTTACATGGGTGTTCGTTTATTTTTTGAAGCATATAAAATTACCTTATTACCTTATTATAAAACTACCTTACTTCAATGAAAATAGTAGACTATAAGGGCCCATTCATAAAATACGTAAGGGTCCCGAGGAGGAGGGGGGTTGGAAAAGCCTCTACGTACCTTACTTGGGGGGAGGGTCAAACTCATTCTTACATAATATTTTCCAAGTCGATATTTCACATTAGAAATTGCGGGGTCAAATGATTTGGCAGAGATTATGTTCCATTTGCGTCTGGAAGGTAAAAAACGTGTTAGGATAAGATGTTTTTTTATTTGTTTTACAAAGAATTTATAGTGTAAAATATAATAAAGGAGTCGCATTGCGTACGGCATGTTTTATTTGTAATTAATATTCCATCAAAAAAAAAAAGTCGAAAAAACATTCAGTTTAGATTTTTTTCAGTAACTATTTCTTCACGCAAAAGGTTTAATTTAATAATGTGAATTTAATAACGATTCCAGTGATGTAACGATTCAAGATTTGTTATTTTATCATTTTGAAAACGAAATGGAGTCTTACATAAGAATGGGGGGGGGGGGATTCTTACGTACCCTTACATGGGGGAGGGGGGTCAAAAATTGCCAAAATCATCCTTACGTAATTAATGAATGGCCCCTAAGTATTCAATAACAGCGCGTCTCTTATTCTCTACTAATAATAAAGCTGAGTCTCTCTGTCTGGATTTTTGTCTGGATTTCTGTCCGGAATTCTGTCTGGATCCCTGTGACGCGCACAGCGCCTATACCGTTCGGCCGATTTTCATGAAATTTAGTACAAAGTTAGTTTGTAGCATGGGGGTGTGCACCTCGAAGCGAATTTTTCAAAAATTCGATTTTGTTCTTTTTTTATTTTTAAATTTTAAAAACAGTTTCCGAAGCAGAATTATTATAAGATGGACGAGTAAATTACGAAATTATCCTGACGTGGAATCGTAACATGGGAAGAGCGAATGAACATTGCCAATTGGCGAGAAATTCATCATCCATTATTTGTAAATATACAGGCTAATCAAATGACCTTTTAATTTTTTCCTTCGGGCAAAGTCGTGCGGGTACCGCTAGTTACAAAATAAAACTGCATCTAAATTCTTGAAGCTAATTAAAATTATCAGGGCTTCTCAGTCTGAGTCGAAGAGTCGGAGTCGCTTGAAAACCTACCGACTCCGACCTGTTTTTTTTTTTTTTTTTTAATTTTCAAGGACTTTCCTTACATTAAAAAAATAATTGGGCCACTTGCTTCGATCACATATATAACTACATACTAATTTGCAAATAACTGCAATTGGCAAACAGCTGGCTTGATTATTTGTTGAATTTTCGGTAATACTCATCAACGTCAAACTGCTAGTTTGCTTATTTTTACAACGTTCTTTAGAACTTGTCAGCAAACGGTTTTGTTGTCGATAATTCTCGAAATAGAAGTAGTTTTTGAATCTGACGCTATCACTGTCAAAAAAAAAGTATTTATGTATCTTTATCTTTTATCTCATATGTAAAATAGCGAAAGAAATGTATCCTTAAAAACTAAAAACAAATGGGGAACCTCCTCGTCCCTCTCCTTTGTCTAACATTGCTTATGATATCTTTAAAATGTTCTTATAAAAGGAAGCGCAGCTTCTGAATCTCAATACCCTTAATTAGGAAACAACATGACAGTGTTACAATTAAAAAATCTAAATAAGTAGCGATCAAAAGAACATTGTGATACATGTTTTTGGGCGCAAAAAATATTTTCCCGTTGTCGATATATGAGATTTTAAAGCCTATAAGAATTTTAAGAAAAACGAGTCTCGTTGTTCCAAATTTAGCGAGTTTCGATGGGGACAGACATCTTTCTCACGCTCTGTAGATATGGATGTCCTGCCACATGCAGAGGAGGAAATCGTCTGTGAGAAATTGGTACCTTCAATCTCTCGCCAAGTGTTTAAATTTGCCACTTTTCTTAAAATTTTGGGAGACTTAAATACCTTTTATCTCGATAACGAGGGACGCGATAACAATAATAATTATTAATTTTGTACAGGATTTTAAAAAGCTGAAATTCAAGAAAAAAAACTTTTATTTTAAATATAACTTACGTGCTCGTGAATTCCGTTTGTCCGAAAGTCTTATGGTCGGTCACTTACAGTTACATGAATGGGGCTTGAGTCTCCCAAGTGGCATTAAAAACAACAACAAACGGCGCCCTAAGCCATCTCGATTGATAATACATTTGCCTTAAAATATAAGTATCAAACTTTCAGAGTCAATTGTGTAAAATTTTGTTTTGAAAGCATCCTTGTCTTTGTGTCTACAAATTGATAGACAACTAATGTATTACCCTTCAGTTATTTCTTCTCATCTTTAAAAAAGCGATTTTTTTTCTTTTCGACTGACGATTTTTATTTATCTGTTTAAGCCTCGTGATAATAAACTGCACAACAATTTTTTGCGTTAATTCATTTTGATGTTGTAAACAATCAACTTTTGGGATTTTTGCTGGATTGATGAAACTAATCATATCCAAAATGCTATCACAATGTAATTCATTGATGCTGAAACAATGAGTAAATTCCATTGCAACTTTTACGATTGGATGCAGCAACGCAAGCATCAATTGCTAATTTTTGCTTTGCTGTTAACTGTAAAGGTTTCGAAAGTTTCGCCTTATTCTTAATTTCCTTAACTTTTAATTTGTTTGATAAATCCATTGATTTTTTCTTCAGACGGTAAGTTACTTGATGCATATTTTTAATTTTTTTCGCAACCATACTTCTTTGTAAATTTGCTATATTTCTTTTGTTTTTCAGAGCTCTCTGTGTCAACAAATATTTACGTTTCTTTTTACAAAAATTACAACTTAATTTTTCACTCAATACAAAACCTTGACATTTACAGTGTCTTAAAGATGAACCATCAGCAAAATATTCAGTTCGTTTCATTACAGGCAACACAAATTTGAATTCCTCTGATGTACCCATCCCATTGCACACGATTCTAGCGTCAACGTCAATAAAAAGTTTTCTGACATCAGATACTGATTTAAGAACAGGATAATCTACTTTTACACCTTTGACTAAAATAGTAGCATTGATTTGTAAATTTTCTTCTACTTCAATAATGATCTTTTTATCGTCAATATTATTTTCCACATAATTTTAAGTATATACAAAAACTACAATATTTGGAGATTTTTAAAATTTCATACAAACCCAATATTCGTTAGGCAAATTAATATGCACAATTTCATTTATAATAGATTTATATGTGGTTATTTCAGTTTCATCTGCGGAAAGATCAAGTTTTATTTTTTTCAAACAGGGAACATTTTTCTTAACTGCATAATTCCTGATGGACCTTTGCTTTGGTATTTTTTTAGTAAAGTATGTTGGCAGATTTGGGAAAATTGTCGGAATCGCCTCATCTTTCAAAAAAGGTTTTCCTCGAGGAATCAAAACTTCCTCACCATTTATAATATGCTTATAATGCGTTTCAATAAAATGTTTTTCGAAATGCAGAGCACAAATTGAGCAATATTTATCAAAAACTTTATCTAACTTGGGAATTAACGAGTTCCCCTTCTTTAGTTTTTCTTCATCTGCTGGAGCTTTAAAAAGCGAAACTTTTTCTTTGCATGTTTTGTATCCACTTTTGCACCCTGGTACGAAACAAGATGAAGCTTTATTTCTTCTAATATTAAACTTTGATGCCTCCATTAAAAGCCTTAAACGCTGTTTCATGAAATATTCACGAAATAAAGATAAAAAAGAGAAACGCGGAACTAAATTGTAACAAAATCCCGCGTCTGCTAATGTAAACACCGCGAAATTGAACGTACACCTCGACCCCACTGCCCTCTAGCGGTTTTCATACATTTTGTCTTCAAGAATCGAAGGGGAAAAAGCGCCGATCGGCACACTATTCTTTCTAGGCACTATAGCTAACGCAGAACAATCACTGTGTTTATTTTTTGGTGAATTTGTTTTGCATTCATTTTTTAGCGATCATTTTAGTTCGTAGCAATATTTGTAATTCTATATTTTGCAATTATGTTTTCGTTCTTGTTATAAACTATGGAGCAGCATCAAACTAAAAAAAATCTCCCAAATTTTATTGTCTATGTGTGTGTGTGTGTGTGCGCTTGTTTTTTTTTTTTTTTTGCTTGTTACTTATTACTAGTACCCAAGGGGTTCGCCAACTTCTTTCGGAGTTTGGAAGGGGTTCGCATAGGGAAAAGTTGGGAACTTGCTATAGACAGTCATGAAGGCATTACTGCAAAAAAATCTCCTGACCGAATAGCGGGATAAATTTATGGCATATCTCTTGACCGCTGTTCGGGAAAAAGGGCAAATTGACTGCCCATCATGTATATTGTGAGTATAAAAATAAATTAGTTTGTGTGTGTTGGGAATGAACATAGTCTCTTCAATTCTCTCCCTCTCCAAAAGTTGATACATGAAAAATGTGACAAAGAAGAAGGGGCGAAAATCCTCTTCATTATCTGAACAGAACCGAAAGCTGAAGAAAAAAATATTTCACGAGGCTTAAATTTTCGCGATAATGTTGGGTTCGCTAAAATAAGTGCTTTTACAGTATTAAGTTGATTACCTTGTAAACAGACAAAAACTTTCAAACCAACAATTTTTCAAAACAAATATAAATGTGACGACCAGCAACAGGCTCTGGCAAGGGCGCCATATGCAAAATTGTAAGGGGGGGCTCAGATATTTTCCCCATGGGTTAGGAGGGTATTTTCTCCATGCAACCCGATTTTAGGACAGATTGGAGTCATTAAAATATTTCATTTTTAATAACTTATTCATTAATGGCTGGAGAATAAATGTTTTTACATTTTTACAAAGAAAAAAGTACCAAAAGCAAGGAAGTTCTAATTTAAAAGGGGGGGGGGGGCTATATGGGCGCCCTTGGGCTCTGGGCCCAGCTAGGCTGGTCCTAGTCAATTTACAATCCCCAGTGAAGATCAATGGCCCTCTTAAAGCTATCCACCCCCTTGCTGATTACCGCCTCTTCCGGTAAGCTGTTCCAAGTGCCCAGGACCCTACTGAAGTAGTGGTTTTTCCTGATTTCCAAGTTAGCCTGAGATTTAAATAGCTTAAAACAATGACCCCTCATCCTGCTTTCCGTGCAAAAATTTAATCCATTAACATCTTTCAGTTTGATAAAATTAAATAACAGAATCATGTCCCCTCTGACTCTCTTTTGCTCCAGGCTATACATATTAAGCCTATTAAGTCTGGTATCATAATCTAAATCTGAAAGTCCCCTTACTAGTCTAGTTACCCTTCTTCGAACCCTTTCCAGTACAGAAATATTTTTCTTCAGATAAGGCGACCAAAACTGAACAGCATACTCCAAATGAGGTCTTAATAAACTAAACAATGAAAGGTATTAAAAATTGGAATAAACTCAACTATATGAAACGCAATCAAAATGCAATAAATCAAGCACAGGAAAAAATTTGCAACATAACTGTCCCAGCTAGGAGCCAAGTCTAATGCAACAACGTCAAGTACTTATCGCAAATCATTTTTTCACTCATGCCTGACTGCATCGATGCGTAAAATTTCTTCTCCAGCAGAAAACAGCCAGATCACCGTCATTATGGGCAGAATTGACCTTGAGCAGACTATCATTTGCAAACTTGTTTTACACGCGTAAACAAAGCACTGTGTCTCGGGGCACTAAATCAGGAATTTATTGAGTCACGACAGATTAAGTTATCTTCCAACTTCTCTCGAGTTCAGTTACTGGATTCTTTTGAGACTAGACTGCGGAGTGGGAGTCGTGGAGTCGGAGTGGGTCTCCATCCAAGCTCAGAGCAGGTGCGTGCACAGAAATTTTGCGACTCGTCACAATTGACTTTTGTGGGGCCCCTATTGTTTTGTTTACCCTTACATCCTTATATATATGTTGCCCTAATTTTAGAATTATTGGGCCCCCTTCAGATTCGGGGGTCAACAGGTGTCCCTTCTCCCCCCACCCCTGTGCACAAACCTCTGCATCAGAGTTCTCATTTCTACTCAAGAGTTAAGACCGATTTTGAGGGTGAAGGATTCGGAGCCAGAGTCGGGTATTTTCTTTTCAACTCCTCAGCTCTGGCTGAAGATGCTTTCCCGTGTATCTGGGCCGAATACTGTTCATAAGTCAATTTGCTTTTCAATCAATGGTCCGCTGAAAATTTTGGATTAGGTGCGGGGGGGGGGGGGGGCTAAGAATTCTTAGAAAAACTTTTTAAAAATTTCCTAAGAAAGAACCACCAATTTACAACCGTGGAAAGCAGTTGGGAGTTTTCAATAACCTTTGGAAGAAAAAAAAAATCCTAATGATTTTTCAAAGTTTAAATCTTTTTATTTTTTTGTAAACCAGTCGTTGAAAAACACTGATGTATTTGACAAAATTCAGTGCTTTTATAAAATCTCAAGTTTCAGATCACGTCTGATGAAAATTTATTCTTGAAAACTACGAACTGAGACGCCCGACGGGAGGTCACAGTGACCTTCCTAAAATTTCCGTATTCGGCAAATTTCGTCAGTAGATTCGACAAAAATTATCATCATTCGGCAAAATTTGGAGTTTTTCCCTCAAAATTATCATCATTCTACGAAATATGGAGTTCCATTCGGTAAAATTTTTTCAGCCTCCTTGATCCAATGAGAACACTCCTCCTCTCTCGGATTAACTGCCGTCCAATACACCGTGTTTAAGTTCGCTCCTAGAAATTTTAAAATTTTTGTTGAATTAAGCATCTTTTAATAATGTTTTTTCTTTTGTCTATTTTAAATAGTATTTAATTAGTAATTAAATCATTAATTTCTAAGGATTTTTCCCTGTCTGAATTAATTTATTCCTCAACTCTCTCACTAATCGTTCAAGATAAAGGAACCTGCAATGCCAAAATCTAAAACCCATTCAAGGAATATTTTTATTATCATTCGGCAGAATTTGCCGTTCCATTCGGCAAATTGAGAATATAGACTCAAAAAAGTATGTTCGGGGCGACCCTGGCCACGAAGTTCATTAGTAAATATCAGTACAAAATGTCACAAAGTAACCCGGTGGCTTCAAAAAATAAAAAGAAAAAAAAATGTCACTAAGAAAGAAAATACGAACCAAAACGCGAACTGCAGAAAAATCAAATGAAATTATAGAGTCTTGTCCAAGTCATCACATCACATGCTACAGAGCTTAGCACCCAGTTGAAAGAATTGGCTTAGTGCCAAGCAATAAAACGAAAGCGAAATATGCTTGACGCACAACAGATGGGTTCATTTAATTGCACATGAAAGACATAATTACCAGAACTTTTCAACTTTGATTCAGTCGTTAGAAACGTCGTTATTAAAGCGACGATGATAAAATTTTATTAACCTCTCAGCTTGTTAAAGAGCAACAAAAGGGCCACTGTTCTATTCCAAGCCTTTAAAGGGGGAAATACGGTGAAGCTGTTTTTACAACTTCACTACTGTATAATAAAAACGCGTTTTCACGTTCCCGATGCTTTTTGAAAAGTTTTCAATTTTTTTACACTTTTTCCTTTTTTTCACAAAAAGGGGAGAAGAACTGAAGTTTTCACATACTTTAGTCGTTTTTGCGATAAAATAGTCGCCGTTAACTAGGAACACCAGGGGTACCCCCCCCCAACAGCAAGGGCGCACCCCCTAAATATCACGAAGAGCGCCTCCCCAAAAGCAAGAGCCCCTTCCCCCTAAATGAGAAAACCACCCCTCAAAACAACTCCTTCTTACATTTTCAATGGCGCAGTCTGCGCCATGACCCCCCCCCCCTGGTGGGCACCCCTGGGTTTACTACAATTGACTGTAAAATAGTCCTTTTTGCTCATATTTTGGCTAAAATACTCGGCATAGTCGCCTTTGCTCCCAGCGAGTAACTTTAGTTGCATTTTTAGTCGCCAGTAACAGCCCTGTAATTGTAAGATAAAATTTTGTCATATCGCCACACAATTCAGACCCTTCGGTTTCCACCATTCGTTTAATGTCGAGGGTTTTAAAAATCTTTTCCGACAGCAACTCAAAATCGCTTAAGCATCTCTGTAGCGTAATGGAGTAGAAAAACACCAAAGCATGACTTCACTTTCCACAAAGGGTAAAAGAAGGTTATCGGCAGGGCTTTTAAAGGAGGTTATCGCTACTTGACCATGGGAAGAAAACAAGAAGAATAGTTCGGGATAACTGCAGAGCGGAACGCACAATTCCTACTCCAGTTTGCTTCCTTCTTTCTAAGGGCATAAACAATGATCAGTGAAAATATGTAACCTGTTGGGAAACGTGTGCAGCCCTTGTTCACTCGCAATGGCGCCACAGAGTTAAAGTTTGAGAAATTCTCAATTTTCAGAAGCAAGGGCGCCCATATAGGGGGCAAGGGGGGTGACTCAAGCCCCCCCCCTCTCCTTTAAAATTAGAACTTCCGTGCTTTTAGTACTTTTTTCTTTGCAAAAATTTAAAAATATTTCTTCCCCAGCCATTAACGAATAAGTTATTAAAAATATCAAGTTTTAATGACTCTAATCTGTCTTGAAATCAGTTTCCACGGGGAAAATATCCAGCTAAACCACGGGGGGAAATCATGATCATTATTTTGCCGAATGGAACTCCAAATTTTGCCAAATGATGATAATTTTACCGAATGG
Organism: Uloborus diversus; assembly: GCF_026930045.1. Taxonomy (NCBI): domain Eukaryota; kingdom Metazoa; phylum Arthropoda; class Arachnida; order Araneae; family Uloboridae; genus Uloborus; species Uloborus diversus. The sequence goes on along the minus strand of NC_072739.1, from coordinate 90,127,051 downwards.
AGCTCCAAATTTCGGCGAATGATGCTAATCTTCGCCAAAGAAACTCCTAATTTTGTCGAATAAGGAAATTTTTGGAAGGTCACAGTGACCTCCCGTGACCTCTCATCGCGGCGCCTCCCCTCGTAATAATGTACGAGGCAAAAATGCAAAATGTGAGAGACATTCTCTGAAAATGTCTTCGAGTTGATTCTCATTATGCATTCAGAAGTATTTTGGGAGAAAAATGCAAGTTATAGTACATGGCGAAAGTACAGTGAAACCTGTGTATAACGATACTGTCTATAACGATAACCTGTCTATAACATTTTTTTTTTTTTTTTAGCCCCAGCAAATGTCAGCATGAATAATCAAACTGTCTATAACGATAACCTGTCTGTTACGAGATTTTTTTTTAGGTCCCAACAGTATCGTTTTAGACAGGTTTTACTGAAATGCAAAATGAAAATGTTTACGAGTTCGCTTGCTTCGAGCATCAGCGTTTCTGTATGAGAAAGAAAAATGCAAAATGTGCCACTCTTTGAAAATGTCTTTGACTTCACTGTCTTAGGGGAGGGCATTGGTACAGTTTGAGAAAAATGCAAAGCAATAACGCATGGCGGAAGAAATATGCAAAAATATGACACTGTCCTTTGAGAACGTCATCTAGTTCGCTTGCTTCAAGTAATACTCTATGGCGGAAAGAAAAATGCAAAATGTGCAACTCTCTGAAAATGTCTTCGAATTCGTTCTCTTTAAGTGTTATGAAAGTAAAAAAATGTAAGACATTTCGTAAAAGTCACATTTTGCAAGTTCGTTAGCTTTTTCGTCTTTTTCGCATTAGTGCTGTAGGAGGAGGGGGAACAAAAAACTGTGAAATGCGATTTTCTGAAAATATCTTCGAACTAACTCTCATTAGGTATTTAGTGGTATAGTGGGAGAAAAATGCAAATAGTGCATGAAATGAATTAACTTGTGACACTGGTTTCTGAAAATGTCATCGACTTCGCTTGCTTCAAGCATTAGTGCCGTGGAGGAAAAATACAAAATGTGCCACTCTTTGAAAATGTCTTCAAATTCGCTCTCTTCGGGTACTTAGGTATTTAGTGGAAAATTGGAAGAAAACTGCAATTGTGCATAACCAAAGAAATATGCAAATTGTGACACTCTGTTGAAAATTTCTTCTAGCTCGCTTGCTTCAAGCACTAGGGGAAAGACAAATGCAAAATGTGACATTTTCAAAATGCCTACCGAGCTCGTTCTCTTTAGGTGGCTGTATTGGTAGAAAACTGCAAATGTGAGACTTTCAAACTATCTTCCGAGTTGTCGATCACAAATCTATGTAAAACATGTTTTACTTTCTTTTTCAAATCCCTTAGAAATCCATACGGTCCAGGGGGGACCACGCAATTGCGAAACGGTAAATCCGCCACTGGGGCCACCCTTTCTTTTCTTTGAAAGACGAAGCAAACACGGAGAAAGACGTGTCTCTTTTGCGATATCTCTGTAACTAATTTATTTCTATTTTCAGAAAATATTTGAGGGGGATAAAAATTAACATATTTTAATAATGTCTTGTTTGTAGGAATCATAAATGCACAAAAAGTATAATTTGCCTGGAGAAGTACAGATAAAATGTAAAATTTACCCTCTTAGGCAGCTGTCTACTCGGCCTCTTTATAAATTCAGCACTGTTCGTAAGGGTCATACAATCATCTCCTTGAATACTAATTTTTGTATCAGTCCTGATAAACTTTGAGAACCATTCTTGTCTCTTATTTTCTTTTTGGATTTAAACAGGGTGAACAAGTCAACTTGTCCAAAGGTTCACATGGTTCTCCAAGTGAAGCAAAATAATCCATCGATACACATTAAAACACGATTGCATCGGGAAAAGGCAGTGGCGTATCTAGGGGTTGGCAGAAGTGGCTCCCGTCTGGGGCACAAAAGCAAAAGGGGCGGCAATTTGCCAAGATTATTTCGAAAAAATATTATGATTTTAAAGTTAAATACTTTTTGATTTTTTCGCAGAAAAATTAGTTAGAATAGAGATAGAAAGGAAAAAAGAGATTATCTCAAAAAAAAAAAAAAAGAATTTTGCATGTGTGGCACTTGAGTACTTCCTAAGTCAACTTTTTTCTTCTATACAGCAGTGGCTTATCTGGGAGCAGGGTTGCCAAATTTAGGAACAGTAAATACAGGACAAGCTTCTAGGAGTGAAAAGAGGGGGGGGGGGGAGATTTGGGACGTCGCTGTAAATTCAATCTCTACAAAGCATTAAACCTCACAGAATGTCGCCTATCAAGATATAAAATTAGTTTTCATTGCGAATGATGGCGCACGCGCAGAGATATATCTCCAATATTAGTTAATGAGCAAAGAAGAAGCAACCATTCGGCTCCTCATGGTCTGCCACCAAAACAAAAACATACAAACCAAATCAAAACGAAAATAATTTTTTTGTTTGCTGCCACATGATTTTCTTATTGCTCATTATTTCACATTTTTTATTTTATTTTTTCCATTAAAATAATGTCTCGTTCTGTAAAATATTGTTATCAGCTAGAATAAGGGACTTCAGCCGTCCCGTATGGAAGTTCCCCGGGACGCGGGACACTTTTTCAAAATACGGGACTGTCCCTTGAAATCCGAGACGTCTGGCAACCCTGTCTGGGAGGGATGAAGGACGGCCCCGGATAATCTTTCTTTTCCGAGAAGGAGTCGGCATTTTAGCTTTCGAAGGGAAAATTAATATTTTGAATAATTTATGAGGTAAAATACAATACATCATCTATAAAATCAAAAGGGGAGCAAACTCTTTTCATAAATAACACAAAAGCTCCGTCTAATCTAAACCTTGCGTCTTTGAAGCGACGACCATGGGTGCAAGTTTGGTGATGTGTTCAAGACGGAAAATATTTTCAGCTCCCCCCCCCCTGCCCGCATGCAGGCTTAAGGAAAAATTTATGTGTATTAATGTTGTAGATTTTACAATGCCAGTTTTGGAATCTGTGTTTGATTTAAATTTTAAGCCTTTAAATTGTAATATTTAAGTGTTTTGACGTCATAATTCCAAAAAATCTAAAATCCAGCAATAAGTGGAGGGGGGGGGGAGGTCTGGGGGACTCTCCCCAGAAATTTTTCAAATAGAAGTCCAAAAAACGCTACGGTAGGCCATTTTGGTAAAGTTTTGGGAAAGGAGGGGTTCAGGAACTTACATCAATTATTTCAAACTGATAGTCCCAAAATTACAATATTGGGCAGCTTTCAAAAATATTAGAGAAAGGGAGGGGGGGGGGGTGCTCTGGGCTCTCCCAGAAATAGATGTTTTAAAAATGAAATTGTACTCCATCTTTCATAACGTTTATAAGCTTTTGAATGCACTATGGAAGGGATGGAGTTCAGGAACCCTCCTTCGGCAATATTTCGAAATTGAAGTTCCAAAAATGCAATTTTAGATGATGTTGGATAATGTTAGGGGTAAAAGCGTTCGCAACGCCGCACCATTAGTTTATGCCGACTGTAAACATTTTTATTGCAGCAATAAAATCGCTTAGGACATAAGGTTTTAACTTTTGCAACATAAATCAGTTCTGCTCGGAATGTCCTACATAAGGTAGCGCCAACAAACCAGAAATGAAGGAAAGGTGGGGGAAGGGTATGGCCGACTAATGATAATGAATTGGCTCCATCCCCCCCCCCCCACAGTCTTCATTTGAAAAAGAATTCTTTTATAAGATAGCAGGTGGTGAAATTAGCAATAAAAAATCGCTTTAGTGAAGTAGATATACGTATTTTTTAAACAAGGTATCCTTTCCAATATTCCTTTAAATTTTCAGCATCAAAACATTTTCTGAAGAGAACTCCCGAAATCCTTCCTCTGAGTTCACCACAAACGTCCTAAATTTCAATTTTTAAGGCTTCAGTTCCTAAATTGTTTTGTAGGAATAGTACCCCTCTTACCTATAAACATGACTTTATGACAGCCTAAAAGTTTTAATACTTTAATTTTGGAAACTTTTTGAAAGAACCTTCCTACACCCTTCCTCCTTAAGTCATCCGAAGATAACCCAAAACAAAGCTCTTAAAATTTCAGAAACGAAAATATTAAAAAATTCTAAAACTTATTGAGAGAAAGCCTTCGAATTCCCTCTTAAGTCTTTTAAAGATTACCTAAAACTGAGTTCTGAATACTTCAGCTTTGAATATTTTTTGGGAAAGGGGAACCCCGAATCCTCAAGACAGTCTAAAGTTGCTCTTTTAAGACTCCAGTGTCGGAATTTCGCCTAAAGAGAGCCCCTTCCCTCCCTCTTGACATTGCCAAAGACAGCCTAAATGTTTTAAGACTTCAATTACAAACACTTTTCGGGAGAGGGTCCCAAATGCCTATTTCACTCAAGTCCATTTAATTATAGCCTCAAATAGTTTTTAAAACATTAGCTACAAAACATTTTCATGTTAAAACACCAAAACCATCTCTCATAAATTCACCAAAGATTACCTAAATTAGTGTTTTTAAGACTCCAAATTTTTGATTTTTTTAAAACCTCCCCCTTCCCCCTTTTACATCATTAAAGACAGCCTAAAATTTTTTAAGAGTTTGCAGAGGAGAAATATCGAACTTCTCCTAGCTTCAAAAATGGCTTTCAGTTCAGTTTTTCGATATTTTATACTGTAACCCTTGAGTAACACCTCCCCCCCTCTTAGATTGTCCAAGATATCAACGTTTTAAGACCTCAGTATCGTGGGTTAATTTGCGAACTGATTACCCTCTTTGCAAGAACAGCGTTTTTTCGCAAATTCGTGCTGCCGTTATTTTTCTCCTTTTCTTTCTCCCCCCCCCCCATATTTACAATCTAGCGAGTGATAGATTCAATGACATTGGAATTTAGTGATTGCTAAAGTCTTTGTCAAAAATGCAGGAACGGTTGCCCATCGGTGTTTCCAACCAGCTTGAAATTTTCCCTCGATTATTTCCAAAATTCTCATTTCCATTGAAATATTCAAAATCCTTGATAGTTTCCGTTTTACCTGGTATGTGGACGCCCTTTGATGTGGCGAAAACATTTCATCTTGTCAGCAATCACTCTCAATCGGTGATTCAGATTCAGCTCTTTAAGACATTTTAAGGGCGTACATAATTTTCATTTATGCGTGTAAAGTTTGCAAAAAAAAAAACCGCAAATGAAAAAAACGAAAGAATGATCGAAAATAGCATGATAAAAGGCTAAATTTTCAATTAGAGCCAATTATTTCGAAAAAACAGGGAGAATAGTGAGTAACTCATCGGTCTGCATTGCAGTGAGTTGGAAATAACAGAGCTATACCTAAAAAAAGTCAAACGGCGCGAGTCGAAAAGCCACTCCTCCAAAAGCACGTTGCAAACAAAACAAGCCCATAGCGGAAAACCGAGAGAATATCGATGTAAATTAGTGGTTATGGAACGGTCCAGTAATTAAAGCATATTTTCCAAACACTCAATTTCTCTTTTTTAAGTAAAAACTGAAAGAAAGGCATCGAATTTCTTTCCGTCCCGACCTCCGTCTCGGAAATTTGTCCAAGACGGAAATCCGTCCTGAGACGGAAGGTCTTGCACCCATGGCGACGACTCCTAAATTTTCCTTTTTGCGAATAGCAAAATTTCGTAGTAGTAATTACATGAGTGGTTCATTATATCCAAGAATTAATAAGATAGAAAAGGAAAAATGTTCGAGGTGGCCAGAAGATACTAGGGTAACGGCGCCAGTAACCGACATGCTTAAGACATCACTCAGGTTAACTCATTTCTGAGCCTTTTACTTTATTTAGACCTTTTAAACTGTTTTTATCTCATGCAATTACATCTCATCTAATGTTTGGCTGCTTCCTTTAGATTAGTTAATTCTATTTTTATTTGTTCAATTTCGAAAAAAAGTCCGACCCCCAGTAACAGAAACCGAAAAATCTGATGATACCCAGTTTCAGAGAGGATGAGGCAAGGATGAGTAATGAACAGAATACCCCTTTTCTCTTCAAAATGAATAAAAGTTCTTTATTTTTAGATCTAAAACCTTATTAAATTCAAAAGAACATGAAACACTGGGAGACCTTGTGGTGGCTGTTCATAGCCTTCCACCACTGCCTTGAAAATATCAACTGGTTCATAAAATTCACTGATAACACTATCGTTGCACTGTATTCATGGGCCACAGCAACATCAGTTTTACCCGGGTAAAATTCTTATTATTAAAATCCAAACTTACGACTGTCTGTTACTGGTGCCGTCATCCTAGTTTTTTTAAATTTCTTCTCAAGTTTTTTTTTTTTTTTGTTTTGTTTTTTTTTAAATAAATGCCTAAATTCTGTTTATTACACATGTATTCTTCGTGTGTTTCGAAGCAAAATGTTAAAATTAGTGCCTTTAGAAAAATAAAAAGCATAGTTATAAACAGAGTTTAAAAATGTAAACAGTTTATTCCCTCGGGTAGGAAGGGGCGCCATCCTTAAAGTTCTCCAGGGCCGCCCCACTGCATAAGTGCGCCACTGGAAAAAGGACCGTTATTTTTTTTCTCCTTGCTTGATGGTAATGTTCACTTTGTTTTCAAAACTTACAGTTGGGAAAAATGAGTTAACAAGTTTATTGAAACTGTTATTAATTTACGTTATTTTCAACGGTAAAAAATAAAAAAAGAAAGAAAGAAGTTCAAGACGTAGCATTCATGTTATTCGCTATTTATAATATAAGAAAAGTGAAGTTCGAATAAAATTTTGTACAAACATTAAAAAAAAGGAGGGTTTATCAATTTATATGTTTTTAAATTTCTAGCTCTCTCTCTCTCTCTTTCTCCAAATAAAAATGGCGTTTCTGAAAGAAAATAAAGCGCAGAAAAGAACGAATAAATGTTTAACCATTTGACATACTTTTCATCGTACACAATCTTCCTCTTAAATATTACAGTAGCCCCTCGTTATATCGCTCTTGTCGGGAGACAATAAAAAAGCGCGATATATCCAAAAGCGCCATATAACTGAGGTCATTAAAAACAGTGATCCCTTTAAACTTCAAGTAACTGATATGTGCATCTAAAATTAATCAAGCCTTTTCCTATATTTCGCTGAATTTCTGAGCAAAAGTAGTAAAAGATAGTTGTCTTACCAAATACCTAGGACACAAAATAAAAATATCTAAATAATTTTATTTATTTATTGATTTTTTTCTGGTGAAATAAGAATTCAAATTAATATTTCTTGAAATGCGAGCTCAAAATGGAACGCGCTCTTGTTTTATTATTGACTGAAAAAGGAAGAAACGCATATTCATAGGAAATACAATGATTTTACAACTTAAGTGATCTCACATTAAGCTAACTTTTATTTATTTTTTCGGGTGACAGACGAAAAGAGCTATATATCCGAATGGGCAAGATAACGAAGCGCAATATAGCGAGGAGTTACTGTACTTTGCTAATAGAGCTTTCGGGATTCATCATCCATTTTCAAAATTGGCTTTCATCAAAACTTTCTCATTCTTGCCTGTGATCTGTAAAATGAATTCTAACATGACTGTAAACGTTCAACGCCCGCGATATTTTTTAAAGGATATTACATAACTTACGTAACAATGATCGAGAAGTAAACCACGAATATTGTTCTGTTTATACTTTAGAAATATACGCCGCATTCACAGCCTCGTAAACAATATCTTTGCCTGCATATTCGCAACGGATTATATGCATAGATTCCAAATGCTGCATACGAGATCCCTCTTAAATGCCCAGACAATAGCCTAATCCGCTCTTTTACGCTTCCTAACCAACTAATGGATAAAGCTCTGATGTTGTCTTTTGCTGAATCGCTGGTCATGTTCCTGCTGAGGATAACGAAAGAGTTGACCCTAAAAGTTCCGAATACCAATATTAGGCATATGGGCAAGATCGTTCTATTTAATTATCCGTTCATCAGGAGGATAGCATTTTTTTACCCATTCATTGAATTCGTTCAAATGAGCAACTTCGTTAATTTAAGAGAATGATTTAAATTTTTAAAAAGTTCGTTAAAAATTATTAAGAATAAATAAAAATTATAAATTAAAAACCAAGCCCAATAGGCTATAAAAATAATAAAATTTAATTCATTAACGTACCAGCGTGAAGAAGATAGAGACGAAAAGAGCAAATGATGCCAAGTATTTTATCATAAAATAGAAAATAGAATCTAAAGAAAATAGAACTAACACGGGGTGCCCACCTGGTTGGGGGGGGGGGGGGTCATAGTGCAGACTGAGCCATTCAAACTTTTAGGAAGGGTGTTTTGAGGGGTATTTTTTTTATTTTTGGGGGGTTCTTGCTCTTGGGAGGGTTGAAATATTTAGTGGGGGATGCGCCCTTGCTCTGAGGTGGGTGGGCACCCCTGACTAACAGTATGTGTATTTGTGTTTAGCTTAAATTAAAGGTTAATAAAAATTAATATCAGCGAAGGAACAAAGCGTGGCAGCAGGCCTGTCATTTCAAATTTTTCCGGGGGGGGGGGGTTCAAAGGGTATATAATCAATGCATATCATTTTGAAAAACAAACAAAAACCGCGCCCACATATCTGAATACACATATTTCTCAAAGCTGGGGGGTGGAGGCAACTACCCCCTCCTGACCCCCCTAAATGACGGGCCAGCGTGACAAGAGTACTCTTGGTGCCTTCGCACAAATTCCAAATTATTTATCGTTAGAAAGAACGGTCGATTATTTTAAAGAATCGGTCTTTTTTACTCGATGAACAACACATCCCTAATTAACATCAAAATACTCCGAAACTAGTATGATTTATAGAGGAGCCAGAAAAATTATTCCGGAAATCTTAAAGCTGGCAAGAAAAGTGGAAATTTTGAAGCTGATATGAAGACATATTGGAAAATTTTAATAATACCTGTTTTCAAACATGCTGAAATTTTTGAAACTGGTATGAAACCGTATAAGAAAATTTTAAAACAATATGAAATCATCTTGGAAGTTTTGACAACAGTATGAAACGCATTTGAAATATTGGTACCTATTTGCAAACATACTAGACATTTAGTATGAAAACACGGAAATATCAAAGACAATATTCTGGCTTAAATACTGAATTAATGCACACTTATACTTAGTAGCGTAACTATGGGGTCTAGCGCCCCTGGCGAACTAAAGAAACTGCCCCCCCCCCCTTCAGGATCGCCCACATGGGAAGTCACCAGAGATCATTGCGACCTCCAAAAGAAAAAAAATTTTTTTTTTTTTTTGGAACATTTTGGTTAGTTGATTCGACAAATAGGAAGCAGCATTGTAATTTGTTTTCTTATTTTCTTTTTCAGAATTTTTTTCAATGATGCGTAATGTTCCTTCTCAGTAGATGTTAGTATGTGTCTCTAGCTCTTTTCCGTTCAAGGTTTTTTTTCCCCTTAATTTTCTTTTTTTTTTTTTTTTTTTTTTCAAATTTTTTGAAGCATTTTTCAAATTCTATGATCAAAAAAAAAAAAAAAAAAAACTCTTAAATTTTTTTTTTAATCAGATGAAATGCCGCCCCTCTGGCTGCTGCGCCCCTGGCGAGAGCCACTCCTGCCAACCCCTAGTTACGCTACTGCTTATACTAACAACTTAAATACTATATAACAAATAAATACCTTTGTGCTGAAACTTCAAATAATCAGTAATCCAACGTTAAGTAGCACAAAAAATTGCAAATTATTGCAGACACGTGTTTCGGTGTTACAAGGAACACCTTTTTCAATGCAAAGAAATGTGAGCTTCTGGATGGGATGATTTTTCATCTAGAAGCTCACATTTCTTTGCATTGAAAAAGGTGTTCCTTATAACACCGAAACACGTGTCTGCAATAATTTGCAATTTTTTGTGCTACTTAACGTTGGATTACTGATTATTTGAACTTAAATGCTAGTAATATTTCGATTAAAGGTATATACATAGAAACGGATCTGAGCAAAAAAGCCGAAAGGAAAAAAAATCGAAATTGTCAGAGGAACTGTTTCCCTTAAGAGCATAAAAACAAATTCCAACTACTAATGCCTCAGCTAACATTCAGATGCAAATTAATCTTGGGATGAATCATCTGAAATTGGTTCTACGGATAGAAAAACGTTAATTATTGAGATCAGTATGTTCCAGTTGCGCCAGAAGAATGCTCAAAACGCGGCATTTCTTCATTCACACAGCTGAGTGTACCGACCTAAAGAAACATCCTGAACATATCGTACAGTCTTTCTGTACTAAAAGAAAACCTATTAGCAGTATAAACAGCGTCAGTTCTTGAGTTAGAGGCAGACCTGCCATTTATATGAATCAATTGCTCCCCTGCTTTGAGAAATTAATGCATTATACAATGCATGTGTGAGTGTGTGTTTTTGAAACACATGCATTAACTACATACCTTTTGCCAACCCCCTCCCCCCCCCCCCCCCGGGAAATTTTGAAATGACAAGAATGCGTAGATGTCCCGCTCCACCTACTAGGATGACAGATTTTAAGGGTAACATATTTTACGATACCAAAAATAAAATGTAAAAAGATGTTTCAACGTCGCTCTTAGCACTGTTTCCAGCAATGAGTCACACATATGTATGACGCACGTATATTATGTACAGTGTGGCTCGCATGAGTTGTGCTATGACCTTGAGAATGTTTACCCCGCTTTTGGGTAACAGGATGAAATGAAAATTAATTTCCCCGTGAAGTTTTTACTCGCCCTTACTTTTACATTGACATCAAAACAACCTTCGTAAAAGACATCTGACAAAGAAATTGGTGCCCAGTTTCCGAAACTGAACCGAAATAAGCTTTTATCAACCACCCTGACAATATAACTACCGTCATCCAAGATGAGTTCACGTTTCTGACACTTAAATATAAAGACCATTCAAAATATCCCCCAAAATTAGACAGCTCGACAGAAATTGGAAGTACGCCGGGACGTTGAAGAAAATAAAATATATGTGACAATCAAAAACCGGAGACTAAGATTCCTTCACATTTTATTTATTTATTTATTTATTTTAAATCTATTGTATGAAGAAGGAGACCTCATATTTTGATACACGTGTGTTCCAGCTTACCCCGATTTAGCTATCGATGAACTGACATATTTGCTTTGTGCTTTGATCTTTGTGACACATAATACCATAGTTAGATACATAATACAATGAAATCGGATTAGAGGTTTGCAATGGGGTGGTTTCCTTCAGTCAAAAGTACTACTTTAGTCATTGAAATGGACAGAATGAGCAAAAAATATAACATGGATCCAGAAAATACTTTCATTTTCCCAACAGTTTTTTTTTAATTAATTTTTTTTAATGTCCGATAATTCAAACAAGGCGTGGTCTTTATGACGTCACAAATGATGCACTTTGCCGCATCTTTCTACTACGTTTCCACGGAATGATAATCAAGCAGCGAATTAAAATTTCACTCTACGCTTGCTATCAACCATATCGTTGCCAATACACGTGAGTAAAGATTCGAATTCAATATTTTGGACCGTGAATGGCAGTTCATCATTTGTGATGTCATCGGCAGAAGTTAAACGATGAAAGAGCACCGATTTAAGTATTTTTTTTTTAATATTAAACTTCAGGATATTATTTAAAAAATGGTAAGATTCTATGTTTTTAAGCATGCTCTTTCAGAAAAAAAAAATACTTTTAAAATTTTGGAAACGACCCCATTGAAAACTCAGTTTATGCATATAAAAAAAAAAGTAGGATGGTTTATTTTACAAAAAAGGAAAAAGAATTGAGCCAAATGTAGAGGGGGGGGGGGAAGCACAACTCTTTCAACTCCAGGGAAAAACTATTTGACAAAAAAAAGAGTGCAGGAGTTTCGGGTTCTTTCGCTCATACATATAGTCTGAAAATTGAAATGAGTCTGAATTCCCATCTCTGTACACAAACCTTAAGCTTTGAAAATTAATTGAAAAATTGCTTTTCCCTTAGGACTTAAGGTCAAAATATCCTGCAATTTATGTGCGTTTAATAGTAAAAATAAAATAATAAAATGATGTCTTCAGGACGAGGTGTGCTGATGGCCTTTGAAAAAAAGTGAGAAAGGTGACAAATTTGAAAACAAAAGGTGACAAAAAAGTAACTAAAAAATGACCAAACGCAATTTGTTAAGAAATCAAAAAACAGAAAAGGATGATCCCTTTTTACTGACTTTTGCCGAAATAGGTCTTATTTATACTTTTTTAAAAGACTTCTTTACAATTTTGAACATGAATATTACCGGGCTAGGAGTAGCAAAATAAAAATTTTAAGACATTTTCAAAAATCTTTCAGTGTAAACTCTATATAATCTTAAAAGATTGTTTTTAAAAATTTAACATAATAAAGCTTAAAATTGTGAAATAAAGAGCAAGATAATGTATTTAGTAAACATATATATTCCCCAATCATATTTTTATTTTATTTAATTTATTTATTTATTTATTTATTTTTTATTTTTATTTTTTATTTTTTTTTGTCAGGACTAGATTTAACTTGTTGAAAAATTATCAACATTCTTTCTTTTTTCTTTGTAAATACAAAGCATAAATATTTACTCAAAAGTATTGACAATAAAGAATAACTAAAAAAACGAAATTGAAAAATCAGAAATTTTGAGTGCAATAAAATGATAATAGTGCTTACAATGTAAAAATAAAACAATGTTGAAGTAATGAACTGAAAATATCATTTCATATGCCTGAAAATGTTAATTTTTTTTTTCTTTTGGGCAAGCTCTGAAAATGTTCAATGACATGTCCATGGGAGGTATAAAATGAAGTGTTAAATCAAGTTATTAAAACATTATAGTAACTTCTTTACTAACAATAAAGCTCAAAGTCTCTCTTTGGATATCGCGATCTCTCTCTCTCTCTCTCTGTCTGAATGTCTGGATCTCTCTTAGTCTGGATCTCTGTGACGCGCACAGCGCCTAAACCGTTCTGCCGATTTTCATGAAATTTGATACAAAATTAGTTTGTAGCATGGGGGTGTGCACCTCGAAGCGATTTTTCAAAAATTAAATTTTGCTCTTTTTATATTCTAATTTTAAGAACATTTTACCGAGCAAATTATCACAACATGGACGAGTAAATTACCAAATTATCATAACAAGGAACCGTAAGATGGGCGAGCAAATAGCCATGCCAAATTGGCGAGAAATTCATCATCCATCATTTGTAAATATACATTCGAACCAAATGACCTTTTAATTTTCTAGTACGTGCAAAGTCGTGTGGGTACCACTATCTTCTTCTATACATATTGTTACAAATTCTGTAAATAGTAATTATTGTAGGAACGTAACCTGTAAATAGTTTCCCGTAATGAATATACAACCCCTTTTTCATATGGCTAAAATATACGACCCCTATTCCCTTTTTGTTCATTGATAAAAGTTGATAACGGACAACGCATTTCGAGAAGCGTGTGGAATATTTGAGAAAATTCTTTTCGGTGTATTTAAGCCGTTAGCGATGGATAAACAGTTAGTTTCGATTGAGATTTTCGAACTGAGTGCATTTTTGCTCTGTTTATAGCGAGGCATTTCGCTGTGTTGTTTTCGTATTTGGAAGTAAATACGTGTGTAAACGGTGAGTTTACGGTGTTGTGTGATAATTGCTTAATTGCTGATGAATAATTTAGCAGTTGTTGAAGATCTTTCCTGTATATAGTGTAAATAAATCTCCTGTGTTTTTATCAAGAACTGTGTCTTCATTTCAAGAAAGTGGAAGTCGCACCGAATCCGTTACAATTTGGCGCCCAACGTGGGGCTACTTCAGGACTTTCTTGCAGTAAGTGTGACTTTGGACATTTTTTCATAAAGACTTTTTAAATTTGGACTTTATTTGTATGGTAATTACTCGCGCAATGGATGAACAATTAAAACAACTGCTTGATGCAATCAACTCTGTGAAGAGTGATATGGCAGCTAATCAAGAACAATTAAAAAATGAATTGGCGGCTAATCAAGACCAATTAAAAAGTGATTTGACTGCAAGTTTTACTGCAAATCAAGAACAATTAAAAAATGATATGGCGGCTAATCAAGAACAATTAAAAAGTGATCTGACTGCAAGTATGTTGGCAAATCAAGACCAGTTAAAAAGCGATTTAACGGTGCTGAAAAAGGACTTAACGGTGCTGAAAAAGGACTTAACGTCTAACCAAGAAGAAATTAAAAATGACCTTATTTCGGTAAAGACTGTGATGGAAAATAAATTTAATGACATAGAGCATCGAGTTGATGCAATTGAAGAAAAATTTGATACCGTTGAAAGCCGATTCAATGCTGTAGAAAATAAATTTGAAGATGAAGATAGAAGATTTCATCTACTTAAAGAAGAGATCTTTAAGGACGTGGAAAGGAGATTGGCGACCGCGGAAAGCAGCTCTGTACAGTTTGGCGCTCCCACATCGGTTGCTCGACCGTCCATTAAACTTGCCACATTTGATGGGAAAACTTCGTGGCAGGTTTACAAAACTCAATTCATGATAGTGGCGGAAGCGAACGGATGGGACTCTGCTACCAAGGCCTGTCATCTTGCAGCATCCCTGAGAGGTGACGCAGCGGACATTCTCCAGACCCTTCCGGACAGCCAGCGCCTGGATTTCGCCGCCCTCACATCTGCGTTGGAGCTTCGCTTCGGTGAGAAGTGCCAGAAAGATTTCAGCCGACTCCAGTTGAAATCCCGTTTCCAGAAAACCGGGGAAACCCTGCAAGAGCTAGCGGCGGACGTCGAGAGATTGTCTCATCTTGCTTTTTGTGACTGTCCTGCGGATGTTCGAGACAACCTGGCACTCAACTACTACATCGACGGGGTTCGAGATCCGGAAATCCAGAAAGCTCTACGGATGGCGGATGTCAAAGACCTGAGTTCTGCTGTTGTGTATGCAATGAAGTTGGAGGCCGCCCAGCAAGCAACCCGCAAGGATCGCCATTCAATCCGCGGCGTGAAAACTGATGAGCCTGATCCGGTTTCGTCACGTTTTGCTGATCTGGAAAAGCAGATAAAAGAAATTGCAGGAATCCTCAAAAGGAATTCGGCTCCCAAGGACCATAATGGACAATCACTTAAGTGCTGGAAATGTGGTGGCGAGGGTCACTTACGAAGAAACTGTGAAGCTCGTCAAGAAACCAGAGGGAAGAGCACCTCTCCCTCGCAGGTCCAGGAAAACTAAGCCATGGCAATCTCGCGGGGCGGAGGTCGCCAAATTGGAATGAGCCCCATCTTAAAGTTTTCCAGATTTCATCGACGAGTGGCGGCAGTAATGGACTGTTTGTTTACGCATATGTAAACGGGTTTCCCTGCGAACTGATTATTGACACTGGAGCCAATGTTACGATCATTAGAACAGATGTGGCTCGTCAATTTGGACTCAACATTCTGTGGACGCCGCCCTGCGTTACCCTCCAAACTGTGACAGGTGACAAGATCGAGATTGAAGGTAAAGTGAACTTAGAAATTGTGTTTGGAAATGCCATTTACCATCATACCGCATTCGTTGCTGCTATCATAGACCCCTTCATTCTCGGATTGGACTTTTTAAAGAAGTATGACTTCAACCTCGACTTCAAGACTAACGAGCTGCACTCGACGAGAGAAGACATAGCAGTCTTTCCCGCAGAAAGTGATGTAAAATCCGCTCATCAAATAATTGCCCAAACAGATTTATCAATTCCCTCAAGGTCAGAATCATTAATACCCGGCTCCATTGAAGAAAGCAATAGTTTTAGATTTGGACTCATTGAATACCCCAACTTAAGCAATAACCCAAAAGGAGTGCTGGTGGCATCTACGCTTGTGGACCTTTCCAAGGATGTAATTCCTGTGAGAGTCGCCAACATGAGTGAAAGGCCAAGGAATATCCGGAAAGGCGAAGTGTTAGCAACTTGTACTCCCGTAAACTGCATCATTAGAAGAATCAATTCCCCCGAGACTGTGTCTTCTGAGTCCTTGACATCGAAGTTAATTGGGAGTGCACCCTTATCGAAGGATCAAAGAACTGCTGCGGAACAATTGGTGGACGACTTCAAGCATCTGTTTTCATCTACATCGGAGGATGTGGGCCGGACGAATTTAACGCAGCATAGGATCTACACTGGAGAACACCCCCCTATTAAACAGCATCCAAGACGACTACCGTTCGCCAAGAAGGAAGAGGTTGAGACCCTCCTGAAAGAGATGAAGGAGAATGATGTAATCGAACCGTCATCCAGTCCTTGGGCCTCTCCCATCGTCTTGGTCCGAAAGAAAGATGGCTCCACCAGATTTTGTGTCGATTACCGACGACTGAATGAAATCACCAAGAAAGACAGTTACCCTCTTCCACGGATAGACGACACCTTAGACACTCTTTCCGGACACAAGTGGTTTTCGACCCTGGACTTGAAGAGCGGCTACTGGCAGGTTGAGATACACCCTGATGACCGAGAGAAGACAGCGTTTACAACTGGACAAGGCTTATGGCAGTTTAAAGTGATGCCCTTCGGCCTCTGCAATGCACCAGCTACGTTCGAACGTCTTATGGAGACAGTGTTAAGAGGACTTTCCTACGAATCCTGTCTGGTCTACTTAGACGATATCATCATCGTGGGACGCAGCTTCGAAGAACATCTGGCAAATCTTAGGAAGGTGCTGCAAAAGCTTAAGGAAGCCAATCTGAAGTTAAGCCCGTCCAAATGTAATTTGTTCCGCCGGGAAGTGAACTACCTTGGTCACATCATCTCTTCTGAGGGTGTACAAACCGATCCAGAGAAGGTATCTGCGGTCAGGAGTTGGAGTCGTCCCGAAAACATCCATCAGCTGCGAAGTTTCCTGGGGCTCTGCACCTACTACAGGAAGTTTGTAAAGGGTTTTTCCAACATTGCACGACCTTTGCATAAGCTGACGGAGAGCAAGCAAAAGTTCGAATGGTCCAAAGAATGCGAAGATGCATTTCTACGACTGAAGGAGGCTTTAACATCAACGCCTATCCTCGCCTATCCTCAGCCTGAAAAATCCTTCATCCTGGACACTGATGCGAGCAACGAGGGCATCGGAGCTGTTTTATCCCAAGAAATTGACGGAAATGAACATGTCATCGCTTACTGGAGCAAATGCTTATCAAAGTCGGAGCGAAATTACTGCGTCACCAGAAAGGAGTTACTGGCCATAGTGAAAGCTGTAGAACACTTCCATCATTACCTCTACGGCCGAAAATTTCTGCTTCGGACAGATCATGCCTCATTAACTTGGCTTTTGAACTTCAAAAATCCGGAAGGCCAGATAGCCAGATGGATACAGCGGCTCCAGGAATATGACATGGAGATCAAGCATCGAAAAGGGTTATCTCACGGTAATGCTGACGCTTTATCAAGGAGACCCTGTCCTGAGAACTGCAATTATTGTTCCCGAATCGAGAAACAGTATGGAACGACTAGCCCTACCGCCTATCAGGTGACAGTGACTCCAATATCATCAGAACCTGATCCATGGAGTGACGACCAAGTTCGAAATGATCAGCTTGAAGACCCCGACATAAAACCAATTTTGGAGTTCATGGAAAGTGACAGTCGGCGCCCTAGCTGGCAGGACGTTTCCATCTTCAGTCCTGCAACAAAAAGATACTGGGCTTTATGGAACTCGCTCCATTTACGGAACGGCGTACTGTACCGGAAATGGGAATCTGACGACGGCAAAACATCTAGGTGGCAGTTACTACTTCCCCGATCAAGGATTTCAGATGTTCTGAAAGAAATACATAGTAGTGCGACTGGAGGACATTTTGGTGTCTTGAAAACCCTCAATAAAGTTCGGGAGCGCTTCTTCTGGAGCAAGGCGAAGGATGACGTGGAGAAGTGGTGCCATTCTTGTGACGCCTGTGCTGCTCGTAAAGGACCGAAGAAGAGAAGCAGAGGGAAGCTACATCTGTACAACGTTGGAGCTCCTTTCGAACGAATTGGGATTGACATCCTGGGTCCTCTACCAAGAACTGCTGATGGGAACAAATACATTCTTGTTTCCATCGACTACTTCACCAAATGGCCGGAAGCATATCCCATTCCAGATCAAGAGGCTACCACCGTAGCAGAGACTCTGGTCCAACACTGGATCTCGAGATATGGAACACCTTTGCAGATTCATTCCGATCAAGGGAGGAACTTCATCTCTGCTGTGTTTAAGGGCCTATGTCAAATTTTCGGAATTGAGAAAACTAGGACAACACCACTACACCCACAATCGGACGGCATGGTGGAGAGATTTAACCGCACGATCCTAAATAATCTCTCGCTTATGGTATCCAGAAATCAACAGGATTGGGACAAGAAGCTACCTTTGTTCCTGCTGGCCTACCGCAGTGCTGTCCACGAGACTACCGGATATGCCCCATCTCAGATGCTCTTCGGACGAGAGCTTCGGCTACCTTGTGATCTCGTCTTCGGTCGTCCTCCGGATGCGCCTTCATCGCCTGAGGAGTACATCCAGGATCTCCAGGCCCGGTTGGAAGACGTTCATAACTTCGCACGAGAGCGAATCAACATCGCGGCGGAGAAGATGAAGACCCGATACGACACAAGATCTACTGGACATGAATTCAACGATGGCGACAAGGTTTGGTTATGGAATCCCATCCGACGGAAAGGTCTGTCACCCAAATTGCAGTCGCATTGGGATGGACCCTACAAAGTCCTTAACCGACTGAATGACGTCGTAGTGAGGATCCAAAAATCACCTAACGCAAAACCTAGGGTTGTACATTATGATCGGTTAGCCCCATACTATGGCCATAGTTCATGAGTATTACGTAAACAACCATGGTTGATAACATAAAAGTTGTAGATAATTTTTGCTTTTAATGTTTAGTAATATTTCTTGTTATTATTGTGCTTTTTGTATCTGTTAGTTATTAATTAATGTGTATATTTGTAAACTTGTTATAGAAGTTTGGCACCCTTTCTGGGGATTGTACTGCCCGGGACGTGCAGTCCTTAGGAAGGGGGCAATGTTACAAATTCTGTAAATAGTAATTATTGTAGGAACGTAACCTGTAAATAGTTTCCCGTAATGAATATACAACCCCTTTTTCATATGGCTAAAATATACGACCCCTATTCCCTTTTTGTTCATTGATAAAAGTTGATAACGGACAACGCATTTCGAGAAGCGTGTGGAATATTTGAGAAAATTCTTTTCGGTGTATTTAAGCCGTTAGCGATGGATAAACAGTTAGTTTCGATTGAGATTTTCGAACTGAGTGCATTTTTGCTCTGTTTATAGCGAGGCATTTCGCTGTGTTGTTTTCGTATTTGGAAGTAAATACGTGTGTAAACGGTGAGTTTACGGTGTTGTGTGATAATTGCTTAATTGCTGATGAATAATTTAGCAGTTGTTGAAGATCTTTCCTGTATATAGTGTAAATAAATCTCCTGTGTTTTTATCAAGAACTGTGTCTTCATTTCAAGAAAGTGGAAGTCGCACCGAATCCGTTACAATATAATAAAATAAGATGTTTGTGTGTGTGTGTGTGTGTATGTGTGTGTGTGTGTGTGGCGCGCATCCCGGGAAAACGGTAAGGCCTAGAAAGATGAAATTTGGTATATTGGTGCAGTTTTTGCTGAAGATGTGCACCTCGGGCTTCGATTTTTGATATTTTAATTAGAAAAAAAGTTATTTAATGTTTTATGCGTTTTTTTGCACTTTTTAGTACTTTTTACCTCACAGACCCCGAACCGATCGCACCACACAAATATTTTTTGTACTATAGTGTAGAAAATTTAATTTTAAATAGGATGAAGGAAAAAATTTTGAAGATAGAGCAATTTTTGTATTTTTTAAAAAATGTTTGAAAAAACCTTTATTTTGCCTTTTTTTCTGGGTTTAGTTTTTTTCGAAACCCATCCTGCAAAAAGTATTGTGCCCTCAATTCCAAAATTTTAGTTGGTAATAGTAAAAACATTCCGCCCCCTTCAGAAGAAAAAAGTTTTTAAAAATACGCAAAAGTTTTTTTTTTTACAATTTTTTAAATGCAGAACACGACGCGACCTGTAAGCATTGCCGGCTAAGTTCCGCACTTCCTCATCACGTGACCTAACTGAAATCGTTTGCTTTCTCTTCACTTTTTTTTTTTTTAACGTTCAGAGATTTCTTAAATCTTTATTTTTCCAACTTTTTTTTTTTTTTCTGGACTGTTTGCTACATTTATTTTTGGTCAAATATTTTTGCGCATTTTAATTCAATAAAAGCGGTGATTTTTTTTAACTTTTGCAAGCGCTGCTTTTTGGACACTACAGGGAACATAGAGCCTTTTTTTACGTGTAATTTTAAGTAAATAAATAAAGCCCGCGGTTTTTTAGCATGATTTTTGTAGGGATTGGTGGTTGTGTTTGGTAGATAGAGAGATGATATTAAGTGGGCAAAAAATGTTTTTTTTTTTACATATAAAGGATTGTTAATTACTATCAGAGGTAGATATGCTTGGGTCGTATAGATAGATAGATAGGGAGAAAGAAAGGTGGACAAATATAGAGGTGGATACAGTAGATGGACAGTAAGAAATAGAGGAACTTCAACGGGGGATCAATAGCCCCCCCCCCCTCACACACCATGACTTTGAAAAAACAATGCTTTCACATAAAAGTGGAAATGCTTTTTGTTATTTTCCGACAAAATTTGCATGAAGAGTATGCCTTTTTTGCCTCTCCTCCCCTCCCCCCCCCCCCAGGACGTTTTTCCAAGGTAATATCGCTGTTTTTTCTAAACATTCGATTTTGGTTTATCAGACGGACCGCATCGGGACGGGATCATTTTAGTCCCAGTCATACTTTTGCAAACTGCAGGTACCACAGAGATACCATTTTTTGTGCTATTTTAAAAAATAAGTAAGCGCGCTTTTTTTTTTGCCATGATTTTCTTTTTGTTAGGGAATAAGGTTGGAGGTTAGATAAAAATAAATAGAGATAGAAATTGCCATCAAGAGGTAAATTTGCATGGATCTGGAGAATGATAAATCTACAGGTCGATAGACACCGAGAGACAGACAGGCCCGTTATTTAAAGAAAAACAACGGGGGGGGGGTGGAGGGGGTTTCAAAGCCCTCCCCCCCGCTACTACGATTTGAAAATATAATTCCTAACGACGGAACTGGAGATATATCTAGAAAATATTTTATTCAAACTACTAATGTTATAGATAGATATAGATTGATTGATACTGCCACGAAATTTATTTAAGCAGCCGCCGAAGGCGGCAACATTGGCGTAAAAAGGCGAATGATAATATTGATACATAAAGAAAAACATTGATTAATACCGTCACTAAATTGTCCAAGCAGCCGCCGAAGGCGGCAACCCTGGCGCAAAAAGGCGGACCAGCTGGTCGCCGAAGGCGGCTAGTACGTAATAAAAAAGAAAGAAATTTATTCAAAGTAGTACAAGTAAGTAAGAGTAACTTTCAATTAAAAAAAATATTTGAAATGTTTTCAGGATTCAGAATTAGTTTTCTTTTCGGGGTGAGGGGGGGGGGGGATTTCATTGTAGGGGCTTTATGTTGCAATGTGCTGATCTGGGGCTGCTCTTAGGGTGCGGTTGCAAGCGATAAAAAAAATTCCCTGATACTAGCGGAAATTCCTTATTATTTTCCAGAAAATAAAATTTCCCTGAGAATTCCCAGATTTCCCAGTAGCATAGCTATTTTTCTTTAAAAAAACCAAGGTGGGGGGGGGGGGGGCATATTTAATGCTACTATTAAAATTATTTTCACTGTTAAAGCTATCATTCAGATATTTTTCAAGAATTTGATTATTAAAAACAAGATTTTCCTAAAGCACATTAAGAAAAGTGAGAAAGATGACAAAAATTGCAAAGGGTGACTAAAAATAACCGAAATTTCAAAAGGTGACTAAAAGTGAGAAAGGTGACTGACTCCTCGGCCTGTGTTTTAAAACTAGAATAACTACTGTCTGAATGATATCCAAAATTGTAAAAACAACATTCTAAGAATTAATGACATTTAAAAAAAAAAAAATCGAAACTTTTTTACAATTTTGATGTCTACGGTTAGCCAAAGATTTCGTGTGTATTCTAGGCAATTAAAACAATAATTATTTTTTAAAAAAACCTCAATTTCGTAAAATTGTGACAGTTCGTGACTGGGGGGGGGGACAAGAATTGTGACATCATACATTGAAATTGAAATATTTTTCATAACAATATGTTTACGCAATTTTGTGTGACACAAAGTGACAAAGGAGGGAGGAAGTTAAATATGTTCATAAATGTGTGACATTTACAGGCCTTAAACCTTAATTCGTAGCTGCCCATTGTCCGTTCTCTTGATCTTGATCTCTTGAAATTTTATGATTCAGTGAGATAGGGGTGCATGTGTAAGCGTGGTGATATTTGACAAACCAGTTACGAAATAGATGACTCTGAGCTCAGTCACTGAAGAAAGAATTGTCGAGAATCAGCGATACAGAGGAAAATCCTAACAGCGTTTTTATCAACTTACACATATATTATCTACGGAAATTTTGAAAACTTAAAAGTTTCGCAATTTTTTTACAACACCAGAGAGAAAGTGATTTACATTCAGTAAAATAAATTGTGTTTTTTAAATGATTTGGAGACTACTAGTGTAGTACCTCTTCTCCTATTGATATATAATTTTCATTTCTCGAATATTCGTTTCACCGTCACATTTACTAGGCAATGTAATTGGCAGAAATAACTTTCACGTGTATTTCCTAAAAGAATTAAATTACATTACATATTTCATTTTCGTATTAATTCTTTTCTTTTCGTCTGCAGTTATCTGCCTACCAAAATTTTACCTACTCACTATTTCAAATTCGCAGCTATAGAGCTCTAATATGCTACTTTGCGGTGATTAACAATACTGCCGAAAAAGGAAAATTTTTCACTAATTTTATTACTTATTATGCTTTTATTAATTTTTAAAAATGAATACGAAACAATATTTCGACTGTTTGATTTATTTTTTTCAAATGCGTACATTTGTCACTGCATTGATCAATTATGTTTCCATGATTTCATGTACAAAAAGAAATTTGTAAAATGTTTCTATTTACTGTTATTTTTGTATCATATTTAGCAAGAATAAATAATCTAAAAGTAAAATTAAGTAATCAACTATTATAGCAAAGTTTTTTTTTTAAAAAGGCTGTTCAAAAAATCATAATTTTGATTTAAAAATGAAATCCTTGATTACAGAAATCTTAACTCGTTAGAAACAAATACAATTTTGGTTGTGTGATTTAAAAAATGAGTATTTATGTAATTATATTAAAATTTCATTATTTTTTTTCTGAAACCTTGCTAAGATACGAAGTTGTACGAGTTTTCTTACTAATCTAAAACTGGTAGCGTACTCAATTGCTGAGATCGTGATTTAATGTTTAGGAGATGTAAAACGTGTTCGAAAAATCTTCTTCATGGCTGGAGAAAATAATAGGTAAGAAAGAAAACGTTTTTGGGGCAACCGCGCAAGAAACTCATTCAAAGAATTCATTTAGTTTTCATTTTTGATACCTGTTCATAAGTAAACTTGACGTTCACGAGAGCTAAAAATAGTTGAAACTACTAGTGGAAACGATTTTAAATTTTCTGATAGCAAGCATTAAAACCAGTTCAACTCAAAAACAAGGTTAAATGAAATTTTCTGTGATCAACTAGGCTATTTGTGGGATCGGTGCGTATCATTAACTAGCATAAAAGGGGAGAGCAATTTGTTTTAAGAAGAATTGTTTTGATAAGGTTTTAAAATGAGTTTTATTGAAATTAATGCAGAATAAGGCTTTACGGTTGAGATAAAATGTAATTCTTAGATTGAAAGTACAGAGTTTTAAAAAGGCCTGCACAAAAACAGAAAGTTTATTTTTAAAAGAAAATCAAGATTTATAAATACACCCAAACTTGTTTTTGTGCGATTTTTTTTCTTTTTATTTATTTATTTATTTATTTGAGAATTTATTTTGAGCGGTATATGAAACTTTCAAGCAGGTTGGGACTCAATTGAAGAAAATATTTATGAAGCAGACAAAGTTATCCTTAAAATGGAGGAAATTATCTTTAAAACGAACGGTTTTCTATGCGATTTTTTTTATACGGTCTCTATCCACCGCACAAAAACAGGTTTGGATGTACTAGTTATTTTTTTATTTTGATCCTTATCTGAGAATTTTTTTTTTTAAATGACTCTTTTAATGCGAGGACTTTGAAAAATTCACAAGCTTTTTGTGTGGCGGAAGTGACGTAGTCATTTTTTTTTCTTGTTGACAAAAACAATGAAAAATGATAGTATAATAAAAAGTCAGTTTGTGAAAAAATTTAATAAAATAATTTCAAGGTTGAAAGTAAGCAAGCATATAATTCGCAACTCCAGCGCTAGAATACGCTACCTTGCGGTGATTTAGAAAACTGCCGAAAAAACTAAAACATTGCCACATTGCGTTCCACGTGTGTCTGTTGACGTAAACACAGGCAGTTTGTTCTGAGTATTTATTAACGCAATCTATGTATCTTAGATTGCTGCAGAAATTGTTTCGTCCCTTAGTAATATTCTCGAGTTTCTCAAAATAATGTTAGTTTTCCTTATTTCCTTCTAAAACGTGAGTTGATTGAGAAATGGTGAAAGCGTTCACAAGAAACTCTGGATTAACAAACTTGGATAACGTTACACCAGGTAAAATTTCTTATTGTTTTGTGTGAATTTGTAAGAATATGGGGTTTTTTTTAAAAAATCTTAAATTAATTTAACTAACCATATTTTACAGCAGCATTTAGTTGGAATGGACAGTATGCAAAATATTTTCTTGAATGTATTATCGTAGAACAAAATGAAAAATGTTCAACCGAGAAAGAATTTATTTTATTGCTTTTATTCTCAGCTGAAAGGTTTCGCCAAATTTGTTAAGGGTTATAGTTTTAGTATTGCGCGAGCTAAGTAACCTTGGCGAGATTCCGCCTTTTAGTTAAACCATTTTTATTTTTTATCATGAGTGGAATAAAATGGTAGAAAGATTACAGAATTCGATAAGTAAAAAGAAATAATGGTAGATCAATTAAAAAGAAAACTACCACCATATATCCGTGAGAATTTTGTTGATGATTTGCATAGCATGACAAAATTAAATCATAATTCAGAAATTAGAAATATACGAAACAGAAGAATTTTTAACTAACCGATTTGGCAATTTGAGAAAAATAACTCAGCTACAAATGCAAAACAATTAACGCCAGCCAAGCAAGGCAAAGAATTATCATCTTCTTCTTTTGATAATAATTCGTAATGTCATATAATTAAATTATATAGCATTAATTGTTATTCTTGTCAGTCTTATGGCCACAATAAAAATGTAGTTCCATCAAAAATTCATAAATATCGAATTCAACATCGTGGAAATGGCTGCTTAGAGCTACGAACTACATAATTTGCTTTAATATTTGACGTTTAGTAATGCTTCTTGAATTCTCATTTCTTTCTACGTGAGCCAGAATATCAACAAGACTTTGAAAATTAATTTAAAAAGAATAAAGCGAAAAAATCATGCATACGAACAAAATTTACTAGGCTTATTAGCATTTTCTTCGTTACCATGTGCGTTTGTTTTACCTTTTTCGTCCGCCATTAGAAAGTGGCTACAGTGCCCCCTATAGTTCGTTGGAGTTGCGAATTCAAGTCAAGTCATCAGTTTAAAGCATAATCCACATTGCTTTTATTTCAGCCTTGAAATTAGTTTGTTAACTTTTATTTCCTTATTAACTTTATAAACACTATTATTTTGCATTGTTTTTGGCAACAATTAAAAAATGGGGATTTCGGGTATTGTTTAGTTTTCGCGTTGGTTTACACTCTATTTTTTTCATTAAAATGTGCACTTTTGTTGTGAAGATGCGTTAGTCCGGCACAGAAACAACAAGAGCTCGGAGTGAGAGAAAACGTGCGGGTGAAGCAACAGTTCAAAATGTAAAAAAAAATATATCTATATCTATCTATCTATCTATCTATATATATACAACACACACACACACACACACACACACACATATATATATATGTATATACAACACACACACACGCATGTATATATATATATATATATAGTTTCACTTCTATCGGGTGTCTTTACGGCACACAATTTTTTTCCCATTGGTACAATGCTAGCAAAAGGCCTGTAAGTGACGCTAACATCGAGAGGCGCTGAGACTGAGAGGTGGGGGTTTTAGGGTAATCCCTCGCAGTAGCAGTACTTTTCGGTTTTAAAACATATTGCCAATTCAAATATGACAGTTTATATCCATACAAGGACTGTTATGACCAAGTCTTCATTCCCCAGAAGGTAAAGTTTGAAGTTTGATCCGCGAGTCGTAATTGCTGGAAAACCCCTGTCAATGAATCGTAAATTCATCAGAAAGGAAACTGATCTTTCTGGTTTTCTGGTGATAGAATCCTTACAAAATGGGACGTGACTTAAGAGTGTACGAACTTAGGATGTTTTTACTGGTACTCATTTACGGAGGGAATGCTTAATAAGTAGGGGTGTGCACAGAAATTTGGGCCCGTCACAAATGACTTTTACGGCCAACCTCCATAGTGCTAACCCTTCATATATTTTACCCCTCAGTTCAAAAATCTCGCCCCCCCCCCCCCACCGGGCTTGGGTCCAAACTCACAAAACCATCAGTATCAGTAATCCGCACAAAAGTGTTCAACAGTAGCAACTAATTTCGAATGGAGGTAGAATTATTAATACATATAAGATAGTGAGAAGCAAAGGGATGTAAATGGAATTTTTCAAGCTTCGAGAAAAACCCGTTTTAAGTTCAAATCGTAGGCAGGCTTTCATTGAATTTTTTTTAAAACCATGCCCTGTAGTGGCATCCACCAGAGCTACTAGTGCCCTAAGTCTTGCCCTAAAACAGAGGAAAAGATTCTCCTACCATCAAGAGTTGTACTGATTATCTTCATTTTTTTTAATTCTGGCACTTACATTCCTTTGTTTCTCACTGCCTCATATATTTTTCAGAGTTTTTGTTAAAAAAAAAAAAACTTTTGAAGTGAGTATTTTGCTAAGAAAAGAAGAGGAGCAGCACGAGGCAGGCCCTGATCTGCGTTTCCGCAGAGACCCCGAAGGTGCGGCGGTGGAAGGGGGGGGGGGGCACGCCCTTAAAGGGCCCGGCGGCCCAAGAAATTGAAAAAAAAAAAAAAACTAAGACTTGTTAACGTTGCAAATATACACTGCTGTACCCTGTGGAGGGGCCCTATAGATTTTGTTGCAGGTGGGGTCAAAATTTATAGATCCGGTACTGGCCAAAGGGTTAAGATCGTTGTCCTGGACAAGTAGAGAAAGAGAAAATCAGAGAGACACATACGCGCAATCCGCCATAACAGGTCTTTTACAAAACAATTTTTTATTTATTAAAACTTATGGCTCGGCGCGTTCACCTGTCTTCCGAGAGTACAACCAAAAGGAGCGATTAAGAAACAAGAGCAGTTCCTTGGGGCTACGGACGCGGCCTATCCGACCGGTTTTTGATCTTCTTTATCGTAGAGAGATTCTTTGTGGGGATCCCAGGGAGCAATGTGTTCTTAAACGTTATGTTATGACGGAATAAAAAAAACCTTAAATCGGTCGGAACTCGAAAAGAGACTTTTTCTGAAGTCTGATACCGTCAAAAATAATCTCGAAATAATGATATCACAAAATATAACTGCAGACAGGGCCGACGAGAGGCCATGTCAGCCTTGTCGGAAACTAGGGGCCCGGAACGGCCCGGCTCGGAATTAGAGATGAGATGGGCTCAGCCCGGGCCCGAAGCGGGCTCGGGCTCTAGAACCGAAAATAGGTTTCGGGCTCGGAATCAAGCAAAGATATTCAATCGTCAATCTCCAAACAAATTCACAGAAAATAAACATTTTCCTACAGTGAGAAGATGAAAGGAACATTTAAATCAGTTCAATCATTGTGAAAATTTAACCCCCCCCCCCCAAAAAAAAAAACGCTTATTTATAGTGCTTTTTTGCGATTACTATTGCAGTATGTCATAGAGTAATGCATTTGAAGTGGAGCATTTTGAGAAAATTTAGAAACTTCTGCTAATGAAGAACATTTGACTTAACATATTTCATTAACAGACAGATCATGTCAAACTGTAAAAGGCTCGGTTTTTGATACAAGAAAAATTTCCTTCGGGCTCGGGCGGGCTCGGGTTTTGGTCCGAGACAATATCACCCGGGCTCGGTTACAAAATTTCGGGCTCGGGAGGGCCCGGGCTCTCAAAAATGAGCCAGAACTCATCTCTACTCGGAATCATAGGAGTATAAATTTTTATAAGTTTTATGGAGGAGAAGGGGCCCGGCGGTCAAACTGCGACAAGGGTCCTTCGGCAGCCCTGTGTCATAGGTACTTCCTCAGCCGAGGCACATGCTCCCCTTGAACATTTCCGTTGGGCAACGCTCCCCACGGGAAAGCTCAGCTAAGTGTCTGTCCATAAATGATGCCACTATTTTTCGCGATAAATTAGCCTCCCTTTCCCTGTGTTAACCATGCCACATTTCACCATCACTTACTCCACAGCCCACCCTTTGTCGTTTGTCAGGCTGGTTTTCATCATCAAATTTTTATTTAAAAAAATGTGTGACGTCACATTTCTCTTAACCCCCTCCTTCCACCTTTTCACAATTTCACGACCCCTCCCCTCAAAGCGTGACATCATTTGTAGACGGCCCCAACGCTTTTTTCTTTTTTTAGCGTGTTTCTAGCTTTTAAGTTTGAACACCTCGGTGAGAGAGGAGGACAGCTGCACGGCGACTGGTCAGTGCTAAATTGTGAAAAACTTTTCTTTTTCTGAGTCATTAATATATTTTTGACATAATTTTATGAATGTTTATGATCATCTAAATTTCTTTACTGTTAACCTCCGGCATAATCTTTTATAACTTTGTTACAACTAAAGTTGAAGATTTTACTTAGGTCTCATTTTAAAATGTGCACGTTTCAACATAATGTTGAAAACCAACTGCTCCAAGTAAAATATTTATATAAAATTTTTAAAAAATAAAACGCAATCTTTGACATTTTTATTTATTTATTTCTATCTTTCAACTATAGAGATAAGATATAAGATACTATATAGAGGATCTTAAGAAATTAATTTTTGCATTAGAGTGTTTTTTAAGAAGACAAAGAGAGATGTCAACTATATGTCAACATTCAAGCCTTAAGTTCACTGCAAGCACTTGCAAGCGTAAGCATTTCCTGTATTAGCGTGCAAAATAAATAAGTGACAAAAAATACTGAAATATTAGATAAAATTAGATAAAAGTATGATTATTGATATTACTGAAATATGATGTCTAAGTCTATATCCATAGTTAATTGATTGATTTTGCATGGAATTTCCGGACCAGTAAATGCGATATTATTTGAAAATTCTCAAAAATTGCTAGAAAACATATTGTTTCGTTGCCACATTTCACAATTTTGACCAAAAATTGTTTTATTATGAAACCGTATTGTGAACAAATAGAAAATGAAGGAACAAATGTCATAACAAATAATCAATACCAGTAAAAAACATAATGCATCTATTGAATTGTCTCTAAGCCTGGAACTCATTTTAGTACTCAACTTTCCTACAGTTGAAACTATTCTTTCTGAATTCACGAAGATCGGTGGTACTGTTAACAGAGTGCGTGATGCACCTCCTCTAATGTAATTGCCTAAAAGTATTTTATCTTCAAAAAAATTCGGTGTGTTTCATGTCATTTGTAGATAAACCCTTTTGAGTGTGTGTGTGTGTTTCTTTCGTTTTGTGTGCATTTCTATTATTTCTTTAATTTAAAGCTAGTTGAAATTTCTTTCCTGAGAGACGATACTTTTCCAATATTAATAATATTTTCTCTTGAACAGGGGGGGGGGGTTGTGTTTAGTATTTATCAGCCCTTTGATTTGAAATTTATGATAAACTTGACTAAATTTAATCTTGTTAGTTTCTCTTATTCGTTTTAGCTTTCTTTTCAAAATTCTTTGCAATTATAGTTATGTAAATATCTGAAAATATCTTTGAATTCGTGGAACATATTTATGCTTTTCCTCTATGCAAATTTTCAAGGCTATATATAATTTCTAAATATTATCTTGCCAAATATGAAGCCAAAAAGCGAGACGGCACAACAAACCAATAATGATGCCAACAAATTGCCATTTTTAATGCTAACAAGAAAGTTTTTGTCAAAATTTAGCGCAGTTGAGACAAATATTTAAGAAAAAATTATAAAGAATTTCTGCAATTGATGGTATGAATAAATTGTTCATTGGACAAGGGGGGGGGGAGGCATTCAAAATTACACTTGGAATTAACTTTCCCAAAAGGGAAAATGGGCGATCAGGGAAATGGAAAAAATAAATACATAGTGCACAAATTACTTTTGTTTAATGATATTCTATTAGTTTTTGCTTTTGAAGCCAAATTTTTACATCAAGAGATTGATTTCGGTTCTGTATCAAGAGAAAATAAATGTAGGGAAATGTGGGGCAAAGTGAAACGGTTAAGATGACTAAGTTTTTTCTAAATGAACAAATCGGAAATTTGTTCTGAAAATTGTCCTACATAAAGAAAGAACATTGTACTTTATAATAAAACTTGCATTGAAACAGGATTTTTTTTATTTTTGGCAGTAAATTTGAGTCTTTAAAAAAAATGGAAAATTTTCACTTTTTTTTCATGGGACAAAATGAAAAATAAAATACTTATCTAATGAAATATGTTCTATTCGATTATAAAACATATTTTTGGTCAAAAGAATTTCTAAATAAAAGGTTGAATGAATAAATGAATGGATTATGAAACAATAAACGAATTATTAAATGCAAAAAAAAAAATATATATATATATGAAGAAAAATGAGCGAGTAAAAGAATGAATGAATAAGAAAACAAGTGAATGAATGAATAAATAAGTAAATTACTAAATGGAGGAAAGTAAATAAGTTAATTGATAAATGATAACGTAGGTGATTTATATTAAATGATTGAGTGAGAAAATGAAACAATTTCACTTTGTCCCATCCACATGGTCCCGTATGTACTTGACTAATTGTACAATTTATTTAAAATACAAATAAGCATAATAATTACACACTAAATTAACACTGCATTGGAGATCAGGAGGTTTCAATTAATATTTAAAACGTTGAAAACAAGAACTTTATCATTTAATAATAAGAAAAATAAATTTTGACTTGCAATCAAATATTACAATATGAGTATCAATTTTTTTTTAATTGCCTGTATCTCTAAATGCTTTAATCTTGGGCGGAATTTTTTTCCTGTCTGGAATAGCCTATCTATGGTACTATTTAATTAAAATAATACCAGACAGGTGGAGCTAAAAGCAGAGTAAATATTTCACCTTTTCACTTTTTTGCCCCATGTTCCCCTACATTTAAAATGTAAGTAGATACTTAATAAGTTAAATTGAAAATTCTTGAATTAAAACTATTAATTATTTTTAGTTATTACCGAAAATACTGGTATTACGAAATTGCAAAATTGCTCGAAATACCGGTATTCGATATACCGGTATTGCAATCCCTATCTGCGATCATTCACACTTAAAAAGAAAAAAAAGGCGATGCTTAACTGATCACTGCACCCATTTTTTAACTTAATAAGTGAAAAATCTACTTTTAAACATACACATTTCTTTCTTCCCCTCTAAGGGGTCACCCTTTTCCGCTGATTATCGGGAGTTTACTGTACGATTTTTTTTTATTGTCTACGAAACGAAACGTGTTCCAGAAGAATTATGACCATTCGCAACTCTAATAAACTATAGGGGGCGCTGCAGGCACTGTCTAATGGCGGATGAAAAAGGTAAAACAAACACATGCCGTAACTTATTACTTGCTTTGACGCTTAGTGAATGACAGCAGTCTTTCATTGTGTTTGTGGGAAGCTTTCTTTTCTATTCTTCTGAAATTACATTACACCATAGACTGTTTGAAGCCTGTAATTTACCCCAAAGAAAACACGTAGAATGGAATGTTTTACCTTTATTGGTAGTATTGTTAATCACCGCAAGGTAGCGTATTCGAGCTCTGGAGTCGCGAATTGCTAGAGAAATAAAATTATAGCAAATAATATCACTTTAAGGAAGAATAATTTATTTTTAATCACAAGTTAACGAGTAGTAGTTCTCTTTAATATGATTGTATAGTACAAATTATATAAAAAGTTTAGTTGTCAGGAATTTGCCCAGATTTTACTCATTCGCTAACATGTTTTTAATTCGCAACTCCATATATAGGGGGCACTGCTGTCTAATGGCGGATTGAAAAGGTAAAACAAACGCATGCTGTAGCGTAGAAAATGCTAATAATCCTAGTAATTTTTGTTTGTATGCATGATTTTTTCGCTTTATTCTTTTTAAATTAATTTTTAAAGTCTTGTGGATGTTCTGGCCCACGTAGAAAGAAATGAGAATTCAAGAAGCATTACTAAACGTCAGAAATTAATGAAAATTACGTAGTTCGTAGTTCTAAGCAGCCATATCCACGATGTTGAATTCAATATTTATCAACTCTGGATGAAACTACATTTTCATTGTGGCCAGAAGACTGACAAGAATAACAATTAAGGCTAAATAATGTAATTATATGACATTACGAATTACTACCAAAAGAGGAAGATGATACTTCTTTGTCTTGTTTGGCTAGCGCTCATTGTTTTACATTTGTAGCTGAGTTATTTTTCTCAAATTGCCGAATCGGTTAATTTAAAAATTTTCTGTTTCGTATGTTTCTAATTTCTGAATTATGATTTAATTCTGTCATGCTATGCAGATCATCAACCAAATTCTCACGGATATACATATGATGGTAGTTTTCTTTTTTATTGATCTTCCATTATTTCTTTAAACTTATCGAATTCTGTTAATCTTTCTACCATTTTAATTCACTAATGATAAAAAAATAAAAATGGTTTAACTGACATGCGAAATCTCGCCAAGTGTTTTTTGCTCGCACAATACTAAAACTGTAACCCTAAACAAATTTTTAGCGGAACTCTTCAGCTGCTAATGTAAGCAATAAAGTAAAGTTGGGGATGAAAATTCTCAACTTTTGTTTTTGACATTCTAAACGTTCTTTCTGCTTTCTCGGTTAAACATTTTCTATTTCGTTCTACGATACTACATTCAAGAAAATATTTTGCATACTGTCCATTCTAACTAAATGCTGCTTGCTGCAGTAAAATAAGGTTAGTTAAATTAATTATTTTTAAATTAGACAGAGATGTATGCCCTAATTCTTCTGCTTAAATGTTATTAAATCCTTATTTCGAGCTTAAGATTTAAAAAAAAAAAAAACATATTCTTACAACTTCACACAAAACAATAAAAAAAATTTACCTGGTATAACGTTATCCTCTTTAAAAAAAAAAAAAAAAAAAAAAAAAAAAAAATGCTTCAAACAGACGAGCATTTTTTTTTCGCACGCAAATGCGAAGTTTGTTAATCCAGAGTTTTCCTGTGTGTTTAAGATTTCGCCGTATACGACAATCAACTCACTTTTTAGAAGAAAAAAAATGAAAACTAACATTATTTTGAGAAGCTCGAGAACCATTACGGGACGAAACAATTTCTGTTCCTGAAAGCAATCTAAGACACATCGAATGCGTTAATAAATACTCATAAACAACCTGGCTATGTTTACCAACAGACACACGTGGAACGCAATGTGTTGCCTTTTTCTTTAAGTTTGTAAATCACCGCAAGGTAGCGTATTCGAGCGCTGGAGTTGCGAATTACTTTTTAACTTTTTCTAGCTGCATTGCTCGGATTTGTCCGAGCAATAAGTTGAAAATAAAAATCGTGTCTAGTGACGAATATTCAACAATCAGGCTTAAATAAATAATAATAATTAAAAAAAAAAAAAATTTGAATTCTGAAATTTTGAATTCAAATTATGTTTTTCGCAATCACGAACTGAGACAGGACCCTACTCATTGGAGTTATTGTTTCTAGAAACAGCTCCTGCCCCCCCCCCTAAGCCTGCCTCTCCTCCTGGGCGGGTTACGTGTGCATAGTTGTGTGTGTAAGTGTGTAGGCTTGTGCGTGTGCGTAGACCTGTGTGTATGCACGTAGGCATGTGTGTGAGCGTGCGTGTGTGTAGGACATGGACGCATCCGACCAGGAGCAGCGGATAGCTCAGGACCGGAGCAGCCGCGCAGAGAGCTTCTGGTCCAAGCTGAAAAAGGCACGGAACATCAAAAACGGTCAAATGAGAACAATAAGCAATCGTGATTGCTCAAAAAACATCGTGCAAAAGTTCCCTTCCAAACAATAACGACCGATATTAAAATACTTTTAAGACATTAAATCGAGAAAGGTGGATTTAAAAAGCGTAACCATGGAAACACAAAATAAAATAAGTTTAAGGAATTAAAATACGAAAGAAAATGGTTAACAATTTGAATGGAAATGAGATTTTTTTAAACTTGATTTAAAAAGGCTTGTAAATTTTTTTCCTTTCGAGATAGAAGCTTAGTATTTCGATCCAAGGTCGAGATGGATCTAGAGAAAAAAATGTCGCTTTTTCCAATGGTGTGAAAAAGAAAACTGTGGGACAGTTCCTTCACTTCATATTGATAGATTTAATGAAGAAAGTAGTGCCTAAATTTCAGCTAAGCCTAAAAATATTCGAACTAAAAACAAATAAGGGGCCATTCATTAATTATGTAAGGATGATTTTGGCAGTTTTTGACCCCCCCCCCCCTCCCCTTATGTAAGGGTCCGTAAGATTTTTCAAACCCCACCCTACCAATTCTTACGTAAGATTCCATTTCGTTTTACAAAATAATAAAACTACGAATCTTACATCCCTGGAATCACTATCAAATTCACTATTATTAAATTAAACCATTTTGGGTAAAGGAATATTTACTAAAAAGTTGGAATCTGGACTGAATGTTTTTTCGAAATTTTTTCGTATATGATGCGATGCTAATTAAAAATAAAACATGCCATACATAGTGCAATTCTTTTATTATATTTTACACAATTCCTTCTTTGTAAAACAATTTAAAAAAATAAAAAAAAAACAGTTCATCCTAATACGTTTTTATACCTTCCAGACGCAAATGAAGTATGATCCCTGCCAAACCATTTGACCGCGCGATTTCTAGTGTAAAATATAGACTTGGAAAATTGGACTACGTAAGAATGGGTTTGACCCCCCCTCCAACCAAAGTAAGGACATGTAGAGATTTTTACAAGCCCCCCCCCCCCTCCTCGGGAACCTTACGTAATTAATGAATGGCCCCTAACTCCCGCCGTAATTAAGTTAGAGCATTGAAACAAATTGCGTAGAACGCGGAATATTCTACCCTTTCCAACAATATGTAATATTTTTATGTGTGCAAATAATTTTTCACCCCCATATTTAGGAATTTATGTGAAAATTGAGCCTAAATCGGAATTAAAAAAAAACTACTCATCGAATTCTTTTCGAACCGGTCTGCAAATCTTTCCGGTGCGAAAAGAAAGATACTGTGAAAATTTCAGCGAAATCGGCTGGTAGTTCTTGAGTTCTGTGCGTTTACACAAACAGACGCTTTTTGGAGACTTCATTTTATACTATGTAGAGATTTTTGTCCCGTCTCACTCTGTCGCTAAGTTTTTTCTTTTTTCTTTTCTTTTTTTTTAAATCGAAAATCCGCCAAAAGACGGAAAACTTTATTCGGTAGGTTACAGCCACAGTCAGAAAATTGTTTTAAATTCAAGAAAAAAGTTGTAAATAATAGTTGTTAAACAAATTTTTAATTTTGGTTCATAAATATTTCGCAATTCCATTATTATAGTAATCTCTCTGCAATAGATTTGAGAGACTGTAACAATAGAGAGAAATCTCAACATTGCATTTCAATCAACATTTTTACTTTCGAAATGACCTAGGAGCATCTTCCCTTTGATCGCGAAAAATTTATTTTTCTTCATAACATGAAATTTTATTCACCAAGTGCACATCAACAAGTAATTCAAAAGTTCTCCGTCACATTTGAAGGGCTGAAAAATCGCAATGGGGGGGGGGGCATGACGTCATTTTGGCGATCAGGGGGGTTAATTTACCCCCCCTCCCCCTCCGGATTTTCGAAACATAATAAAATTTGGCATTTTTGTACGCATTTTGTTGTTTTCCTACTATAAAATGTATTGAACATAAAGCCTTTGCCTCCCTCTGGAAAATTTTGAAATGACGGGGCCGTAGGGGGGGGGGGAATGGGCAATAGCTGAATTTGAGGGGGGCTGGGGGCCTCCCAAAATAAAGAAATTAATTTAACTATCCCAATTAAATATTCTAACTCATTTCTAAACAGCAGAAATCAAATTCTTCGAACACTTATTTAAAAAAACTCAAAGCATATTTGAGTAAAATCACTTTTGTATCCGATAGGGCAACATTGGAGTCAGAGATCAGTGTGAAAGAATATACGTTTAGCTGGCTATATTCTCTGGCTCAGGATTCAAAGGTACATAAAATCGCGATTCGTACAACAATTCTTCTTTGACAGAAACGGTAATTGTCAGCCTAAAGAACACATAAAAAGAAATTCGTGAAAACTTAAGTTTTGTATGAGGAGGAGCTTTTTACTTTTTCCCTCTGCGGTGCCTCCACTAAAAACTATTTTTAAACAAAATTTTAAAGTTGTAGTTTTTAATTTCTTTGGCACCTCTGGACTTATTCAAGAATCACGTAAATACAAGATTATTCATTGTAAATATAGCAAGCGTTACTAAAATAAATATGACATTGGACATATATTTTTTAATGCATCATATTTTAACAGCCAGTTCTTTCATATTTTAAACTAGACTCTCCATGTGTGTGTGTGAATGATGTCATTTGTTATTTTTCAACAAATCTGACCCTCTCTCCCGTGTCACTTTAACTTACTGTTACTCCTTCCACTCGTCACTTTTGTCAAGCAGTTTTTCATTACATTTATTCTGAAAAAATAAAAATGCGAATTTCACGCCTCTTGTTCAGGGGCTCTCCGAAATTGAGTTTTTGGGAGGGAGGAATTTTCAAATTGCCGAATGAAACTCCGAATTTTAATTATTAAAAAAAAAGCATAGCTTTTTTTTTTCAAAAAAGATTGCAATGTTGTCTCCATAGTGCCCACACCCCCTTAAATATCACAAATATCTCCCCCCCCCCCCAAAAAAAAGAGAAAAATAGCCCTCAAAACAATCCTCCCTAAAAATTTCAATGCCCCCCCCCCTCCTAGTCGGGCACCCATGTTGTCTTCAAATTGGCCCAATCATCAGACAAAATTTACCGCACATGGAATTTTTTAAGAGGTAACAGTGACCTCCCGTCGGGGAGCAACTGCCCCTGTAACTCTCTCCCTCACAAACTGTAATAACTTTGTAAAACTCTCCCCCTCAAAAGCGTGACATCCTTTGCGGACGATCTCAAAAACAATTTGCAAAATTCTTCTAGATTATATCAAAAAACTACAATTTAAAATCTACCCTAAGAAATAATCCAAGATCAGAACTGAAACTTTTTTTTTTCTTTTTGAGATTAATCCCAATAAGAATCATAGTAAAATAATAGAAATAATCGGTATTTGCATAGGGATTTTTAAAAATAATAAAAAATAAACATGATGTCACTTACCACTCTGAAGTTCAATGCAGCTGATTGTAGTAGACCATGTGGCCGGCAGCCGCGAAAATTATTCGATTAGGCGGCAAAGTTGACTGACAAGAAACTTAGAAGAATCTGAAACCCATTATTTTCAGAAAAAGTCGTGCTTTCGAGTACAAATCGTTACAAGTGGTTTTGCGATTTTGACTTCGGAACATTTCCAGCAGCGTGGGAAAAAAAGTGAAACTTTGAATTTCAAGTCGAGAAAAGTTGCATTTTCTTTCGAGCAAGAGCAGACGATAACAATCCGCTCCTTAGCGTCTGGGATTCATGTTAGTGCTTTGGGGTTGGAGTTGAATGGCTAGCTTGTTGTGGAGTCCTGCTTGTGGGGTGACCACGTGACTCGTGATGTCATTTCCCCTCCATGTGCTCGCTTGACGGGAAATGACGGTGATAACTCCGGCGCTCTCTTTTATTTTTTGTTTTGGACTGCGAAAGCCGTGTCCGAGGTCCGAGACGAAGATGATAAATAAATCCTCCGATTAGAGGAGGCGCGGAATGAGGTTTAGCGCTTTTTTTCTTCTAAGAATTCCGAGATTGTTTTCGTTTCGTATGATCTATGCTGTATATTTGATGAGATAAATGTTTATTTCTTGCAAGTCAAGAAACGTATTAATATTTTCATAGTTTCTTGAAACCAGGCCTTGGATTTAAAAAATTTTGCCCCCCCCCACCCCCCACCCCTGCAAAAAATTATTAGGCCCTAACCACCAACTGGATTGCCCCCCCCCCTCCCCAGCCCCCAAAACAAAAAAACTACTTTTTTTTAACGAGTGATTGTTGTTGTTTTAAACTCTGCAATATTTCTACCTTAATTTTGAATTCATTTGTTTTGAAATGTCTTCATTTGTTTATTATTATTTTGAAGTTTTGAGAAGGAATGTGGCTTTTCAATTCTGACTTTTGGCTACTCACTTTATTTATAAGTTATATCAACAAGTAAACAAGTTTCTAGGAGCGACGGTACTCTAGTTTCATTCAATCTTCTAATTTAATTTAAGTTTTAAAAAAAATCCGAAACTGTTCTCGGTAGATCTTGGTTTTAAAAAGCGTTTTCACATGATATGGAATCGTTTAATTTAGTAACTGATTCAGCTTTCGTTCCGTATTTCTTACAAGTTTGGGACTGTTTTTGTGTTATGAGGCTTCTTTTTAAATATTTTGTTGTTTGTTGCAACTTTTTAACTGTTTGAAATTTTCTACGAATTCATTTTTGCCTCATTAATTAATTTTGTCTCATTTGTTTTAATGTTTAAGGTAGTTTAGATTTTGTGCATTGGTAAACCAAAATTCGCAGGATTTTTATTGATCTGAACTGGTCAAAACATTTTTTTTTTCGGAAAATGCCTCGCCCCTTGCCCAATTTTCACGCCATTTCTAGTTCCTTGTTAGTTTTGTGAAGCTTTGAAAAGTGTTGTGTGCTTTTTATATAAGTTGAGATACAAAGCATGAACTTCAATCTTTTGATCAAGTAAAAATGTTGTTTTACACTTCAAATTTTTAGAGCTGATGTGACTTTCATAAAAATAGTTTAAAACTTAGATGATTCTTCATGCTTGCCGTACATATATTTTTTCTTTTTCTTTTTTCTGTTTAAAAATATGTTTAAACTTCACAGTTTGGCAGTCCTAGAAAGGTATTTTTTTCAAGATTCGCTGATGCTCTTAAGTTATATGCGTTGAGTTTCGTTTTTTCTTCAAATGTTTGCAAAAACATCAAAATATTCTAAACCTTTAAATTTGAGAAAAGATTTATAAATTTATTTTTTAAAAAGATTCTTAGGTTTCTCGGGTTGTGCGCTTCTCATTCGTGATATGGGTCGTCTGAGTACGTAAATCTTCGCAGGGTCGTTGTCTGAGGTGGCATTGGAGGCAATGCCCTACCTTTTGGGGTTGAAGCCGTAACCTTTAAAATTGCATCTACAAAAAAAAAAAAAAAAATGCGGAGAAAAGTCTCGAAAGCCCCCTTTTTGTAACATCAACAAAGATCCTTTGAAATTGTGTTGCAGGAACTTGCAATTTCTTATAATTTCAGGAAGAGAGTGCTGAACTCCCTCTCTCGCCCTAACGTCACCAAAGGTGGCCCACAACCACATTTTTAGTTCTTCCAACTCAAAAATTTCCTTGGGAGAATTCCAAACTTCATTCTTTCTCCTGAAGTCATCAAAAAAAGCCTACAAGTGCGATTTTAGGATGTTAATTCTGAAACAATTCCTCTGGAAAGCTTCCGAATTTCGCCTTTCTCTAGTATCACTAAAGAGACGGTTTGGATATTGCGTTTTCAGGGTTTCATTTTCGAAAAATTTCAGGGAAATATTCCAAATTCCATTCCTTTCTCTAGGGTCATCAAAGATGGCCTACAACTGCGTTTTTATTGGGACTGCAATTTCAAAAACTTTCCGGGTGAGAGCCCCGAACTCTTTTAAGATGTCACAAACACTTGGTGATAATTTCATTATACAAGTATGGCTTGTTTAAGTAAAACAGTTGATTTAGTAATATCTAAACAATAAATACATAAATTAAAAGTTACGCTTGTGCAAAATAATGTTTCGTAAACAGATATTCAAAGTGAAGCAAATATTTATGTTCTGAAAAGTTTGACATTCTTGATTTTTTATGATGCCTAAATTTGGTTCATAAATTAGAAAAAAAAAATTAATCTTACCCCCCCCCCCCCCCCGAATAGCTGCCACTGATAGGAAGTATGAGAAAGGAAAAAAAAAACGTGTTAAGAAAAGTTCCTGGGGTGAAGCTTGCGACATTATGAGGTACGTCGAAAACATTTTGCGGAATTAAAAAATGAAACTTAATTTGCGCTGTATGTAAAAAAGAAAATTATGATGCGCTGAAAAACTCTCTTGTAATAAAGTGAGCATAAAAATATTTTTGTCGGTAAAATTGACCGTTTATGCAATGATTAGGGTTAATTGCAGACGTTCTATTATTTTTCAAAAACAAAATGAAATAATAATTAAAAAAATACCCTACGCATTTCGTTCCGTACATTTTGTACAAGAACAAGAAAATTTCTTCAGCACTCAAACGAGTAATGTGCACAGTGTATCCTTATCAAACAACGAAATTCGCCGTCTTTTCCAAGAAGATGTAAATTTAGAGATATTTCTAATTCTACTGGAAGAAAAGAGACATTTTTTTCTTAAAGGTATTTTTAAAGATTATTTTTTAATTGACTGATATACCGTTCCAAATAAATGTACTGTTGTATCAGAAAGAGACATTTTAAATTTTATTATTACTTCTGGACAATATTCCATGGGAAAAACTAATTTCAGCACATAGAGATAAATGCAGAAGGAAATGCTGAACCTAATGTAAGACTGAAACTGTCAGACAAGACATTTGAACCAAACTTCGAAATTCTTTGTTCCGCAACCACCCTATCGAGATTTTTTCAAAGTTTACTGAAACTCAAAAGAATTATCATTGGACTTGTTCCGTTGAATTTGCTTTGTAATAATTCTTTTAGCTTCAATTTTTGCTTGTAGCAATGTTTGTACTTATGTATTTTGTAATTAGTATTTTTGCTTCTCAAACAAAACAAAACAAAACAAAACAAAAATCCCAAATTTTACTGTATGTGTGTGAAAAGGGGGGGGGAGGTGCTTTTCACTTATTACTTATAGCACAAGAGGTTCGTCAAACTCGTACAGATTTTGGAAGGGGTTCGCAAGGCAAAAAAGGTTGGGAACCACTGATCTAAACTATGATTACCTAAACTAAAAGTTATTACTTGTGTTAAATAATGTTCGTAAACAGAAAGACAAAGTAAAACAAATAATTATGTTCTCAAAGTTAGTAATTGAGTATTACAATTTTTAAATAATGTTCAGCGCCTGTTTTTCTCCTTGAATATACGTCTACACAATGATCCAAGTTGATGGGTTTTTTCAATTTTCAACATTCCCAAGTGTGACAAAAGTTCTCGCTGCATAGATTTTCTCAAGAAGTTTTTTACTATTTTTAAAACAACGAAGGCTCGTTCTTCAGACTTAGGGGCCATTCATTAATTACGTACGGATGATTTTGGAAATTTTTGCATCCCCCTCCCTACTTCTATACATAAGGGTATACGTAAGATTTTTAAAATCCCTCCCCCTTATTCTTCGTAAGTTTCCATTTCATTTTTCAAAACAATAAAATGCTGTTAGAAAAGGATTAGTTCCATTAAAACTCCCAGTTTTACGTAAGTCAAAGTTTTTATTTTTTAACAGATAAGTTATATTATTTCTTTTGTCAACAACACACCACCATTATATTATTAGATAATTATCTGGCCTTTGGACTACCATTTATCAGTAGCTAAAAGTAAGTTCTTAAATAATTTTAAACATAAAATCAGTTAAAGTAATCTACAAACGAATAACACTTTTAAAATAATGATTGACTAATTTTTAATTCATTTCAAAGAAAATAAATTAAAACAGTTAAAACCAGATCAATTCAGATTATCTAGACTGAATGTTTTTTTTGAAATTTTTTTGTGTATGATGCCTGATGCGATACTAATTAAAAATGAAATATGCCATACATAGTGCGATTCTTTTAAAATGTTTTGTTTTACATTATTCATCTTTGTATAACAAGTAAAAAACAGTTCATTCTAATACGTTTTTTAGCTTTCAGAGCAAACGCAAAAGAATGTATGATCCAGACCACTTGACCACTCGATTTCTAATATAAAATATCGACTAGGAAAATATTACGAAATAATGGGCTTGAACCCTCCCCCCCCCCCAAAAAAAAGTATGTAGAGATTCCCCCCCCCCCCCCCATCGGGACTCTTACATAATTAATGAATGGTCTCTTACCAGGGTTGGCAAAAACCCGGGTTTTTTTAAAAAAGCCCATGGACCCAGGGTTTTTTGGGTTTTTTTTAAATAAAAAACCCAAAAAAAGCTGGGTTTTTTAAAAGAAATGTGGGTTTTTTTTGTCTTTTTTTAGGGGAAAGGTGGGGTACTCGTAGCATATTGTAGCATAAGTATATGGACAAAGCACAAAAATTGTCTTGATAAAAAAAAGCTGGAAAATTCAGCATTTTCTGAAGAAGGGTATAAAAGACGACAAAATTCAAGAATGGTGAAGTTTCAGATTTTTTTAGCTTCCATGATTACTAACAGTTAAGGCAAAGTTACTTCTTGAGTGATAAAATCTATTGTTTATTTGTTCGTTTTTTATTGCGACATTTTTCTTTTTTTTTTTTTTTTTGTATTTTACTTTATTGTATTTCATTTTGTTATATGCAAAACTACTGTAGAACCTCAAGTAGTTTAAATCCCTTTTTACTGAATTCCAGCTTAATTAAGACATTTCTTTGAATTTTATGTTGCCTGTTTTTCTATTTCTGTGTACAGAGTAAGAAATATTAAACTTTTTCGTAAGATAATGAAAATACTGTACATCCTATTCCGTTTTCTGCCGACCATTTGTAAAACCTGTTAATTTCTAAAAAATATACCTTGTTTATTCAAGTTTTGTGACGTGTTGTTTTGCAGAAAATAATTCACATGAGAGCCTTTTAGCTAAAGTAGTATCCTTTGTACAATCTGCAAATACCGAGAAAATCTGACGTGACAGGACTTAGTCAAGATAATTTGAGTTCCTTATTGACCAGTTGAAGGAAAAAGTTAAATATATTTATTTAAAATCTTTGAAGCATTTTTCAATGCCCTTAAGAGTTAAGAAATACTATTAAAGTTCAAAATTCATTTTTTATGTCCATTGCCTATTGTGAAGAAGAAATAAAAAAGAAGTTTAAATTGTAAAAGTATTTAAATTAATTATTTTTTTAAAAAAAGTTCTCAGAAAATTTTTAAAACCCAAAAGTGGGCTAAATAATGGGTTTTTTTTAAATGGTTTTTTTCAAAAAAACCCATTGGGTCCAACCCAATTGGGTCCAATCCGGCCAACCCTGTCTCTTACCCAAATACGTAAGTTTTCATTTATTTTGACATTTCTTTTTTTTTTTTATAACATCCAGTTTTGATTCCTAAATTGGGGAAATTAAATAAATAAATTAGCAATAAAAAGTTGGGAGGGAGAGCGGTTGCCCCCACCCCTCCCCGAATGTGGCTTCCAAGTAGGGGGGGGGGGGGCAAAAAGCACAACTTTAAGCCATGAGACTTTTAGTGGCTGCAAAAAATGAAATAAAAGAAAAAAAAAAAAAACAAACTTCTGTTAGGGATAGTTTTAAGAATATTGAAGCAGATAAGTGGAAATTGATGTAAGTCTAACAACTGAAGTCCAGTTTTTCTAAGATTTTGATGAATTTTGTCACAATAACTTTCACCGAAGAAACAGACATGAACTAGACTTACATTATTTACAACGGAGTCATTTGAGATGTCACAAATATTTAGTAATAATATTATCAAACAAGTGTGGCCTTTTATTAAGTTATTTTAGTAAAACAATTGATTCACTAATATCTAA
The DNA here is from genome assembly GCF_026930045.1 of Uloborus diversus. Classification (NCBI taxonomy): domain Eukaryota; kingdom Metazoa; phylum Arthropoda; class Arachnida; order Araneae; family Uloboridae; genus Uloborus; species Uloborus diversus. The sequence goes on along the minus strand of NC_072739.1, from coordinate 90,082,906 downwards.
ACAATACATAAACTAACAGTTTTTGCCTGTGCTAAATGTTTCGTAAGCAGATTTCAAAGTAAAACTTATAAATATTGTTTTACTTTAAAAACAAAATTTTGTCATTTCTGCTTTTTTTTTTCTTTTTGTAATTTCTCGTTTTGGTTCCAAATTGGAAAATAAAATAAATTAACCATAAAAAGTGCTATTAACCATAAAAGTTGCTCTCCCCCCCCCCCGGGCGCGGTTTTGCAAACCGCAGACCCCGCGATGCGGGGGGAGGGAGGCACGTCCTCAAAAGGCTCAAGAAATTGCAAAAATATTGAAAAAAACTAGCACTAAGACTCATATAAACTGCTGGCCTATAGGGAGAAGCCCTACAGATTTTGTTGCAAGAGGGCCAAAATTTATAGATCCGGGGCCTGCTCTCCCTTCTTTCTTGCCCCCTCTGAATAGCCGTCACTGCCCCCAAATCTGTAAATCCGCCACTGACCGTTTCATACCCCCCTCCCCCTCCCCAACAGTAAAACCCCGACTCCGCAGCCGTGTATAAATTTACATTAAGCAATTGAAGTTAACGCCTTCATTAAATTGTATTAGACAATCGGTTCCCAACCGGTGATTCGCGAACCCCTGGGACAGGGGGTTCGCAAACATAATATTGTAATGGCGGAATTTTAACTTGCTTGCTGAGCGTTTTTTATTCAACATTTATTAGTTTGTTTCTTACTCTATCCAGTCCTCGACGTTTCACAGTGGGGTCAAATCTCGAAAAGCTGGTCAAAACCTCAAAAATGAAAATTTGATTTGGGAAATTTTGACTTGTGGGATGGATAGAAGGATAACTGCTGCGTTAAATTCCAAAAGGAGAAGGGTCTATCCTCATACCTGCGCTTGTGCCCTTTAGTTGAAAGTTAGCTTTCGTGCAGAGCGCACGCGTGTCGCTAGAATGTAACGAAAATAAGGCTATATTATAAAGTCTATAATTTTAAAGTGAAATGTCCAATTTTTAATCTACAACATGGAAACGATTTCTGCAGGTATGTAGAAAGTGTTTTTACATTGATATGATAGAAATTTCATTTGTTTCCTGTTAAAATAAATTAAAATTCTTTCCCCTAAAAAAAAGCGAAATAATGGTAGAGATATCGATTTTCAACTAGATGAAAAGTTATATATAACGCTATATAACGCTAAGATTCACGTTTAGGGCTTTAGTTCACTCCCTTATCTTACGAAATTCGTAAACATTAACTGCCATTAGCTGCCTAACATGCTATTATGCGTTATGTTAATTAAGCGCTTTTACGTGATTCTGCAGGTTGTTTCAAGTTGCCTTGCGATAGATTGTAAAAAGTTTCAAGTACATACAGTAGAAACTGCAAGGAAATTTGTCGAATTGTATCCGTGGTATTACATGCCAACATCGGTGTACAAATTATTAATTCACGGTTTACAAATAAAAGCACATGCATTACTACCAACTGGTCAATTATCAGAAGGTAAGCAAGAAAGCAGAAACAAAGATATTAAAAGATATTGCGAAGAGATTTCTCGCGAAAATGTTCGAGAGCTAAAACTTTGAAAGATACTTTCAATCGACTCATGATATCTTCTGATCCGTATACTTCCAGTATTAGAAAATTGCCACAAAAAAACAAAAAAAAAAAAAAAAATAATTTGAATTTTGTCATCTTGAATTCAAATTATGTTTTTCGCAATCACGAGTGTGTGTGTGTGTGGGGGGGGGGGGGGTATGTGTATGTGTGTAGGCATGTGTGTTTGTGTCTGTGTGCAGTCATGAGTGTGTGGGTAGTTGTGTGTATGAGTGTTTGTGTGCGTGGGGGCGGGGTATGTGCATGTGTGTGTAAGCATATGTGTTTGTGTCTGTGTGCAGGCTTGAATGTGTGGGCGGTTGTGTGTTATTGTGTGTATGTGTAGGTGTCTGTATGCATGCATGTGTATGTGTGTAGGGGTATGTGTGTGTGTGGTGGTGTTTGTGTGTGTATGTGTTTGTGTGTGCGTGTGTGTTGGTGCGTGTATGTGTGCGTGTGTGTTTAGGATATGGACGCAACCTGGAGACGGTTTTCGCTAGAGGAGCAGCACCGTGAGGCTGGCCGACGCACAGTGGAGTATTTGACTGAAAATCCTGGCCAAAAGTCCAAAATTAAAAATTTACCCGATTTTTATGAAAATTTATTCCATGATAGTTGACTAACTGGTGCATCGATCGGCACCTGTTTTGGAAACTTGAGTCACAAACAATTGCTGATAGCCTCAGTGAAAAATGAGATTTCTATAAGAATTTTCGCTTTTTTGTTACGTTTCAGCTTAATTATTACGTTTCAATGTAGATTTTTTTGTGGATTTCTAAATGAATGGAATTGAACCAAACCAATTTTACGGTATAAAGAAATGTAAGGGCTTAGTGCTAATTATAAATCAAAGTAAATATTTTTATTTTCTTTTAGTGAAAAAAATAAAGAAAACTTGGTGCGTGAGATTTTTAAAGGCTTTTCGCCTTAATTTATAACTAGAGAAAGCTTTTTAAATGGGTGTCGGGCTTGGTCGGGCTGTTTTGAAAGTTGCATCGTATTTGACAAAGTCTCTAGTGCTAATTTCAGCAAAAAAATCTTCCGCCTACAACTGCCCTTTTTTTAAATGATTTTTTAAAAAAAAAGTGCATAATCCGATCTTTTTGTGACAAGTCATGATTTTAAACTGAATTTACCTACAAAGATTTAATAAATTTGCAAAAAAGTTATCATAAGTACTACTGAATGAAAAGTAGTACGACATATTTGAGCGCACAAACAACAATAAAATTTCAGACACGAGTTTCATGGTTATGAGAAACCGCTTCATCAATGTGTAAAAATGTAAGTTATGGAATAAGAATCATCCAATTAATTTCGAAAACGCTTACCTTGATGCATCGCTAAAGAGATTCACTGCACCCCTAAAACATGTGTTTGCGTTCAGTTATGTTAATTTTCTCATGTACGTTAATGAGTTAATAAATTAAATTATTTTGTGATTTCGCTTAGAAAATTTGCTCTTCCTTAAAATTGAGATAGATTTTAGATAAAATAAATAAATATTTATATTTTTTCAGCTCATTGCTGCAAATAATGTGCCGGGGAGGAGGTTTTCCCCCCTAATACGTAGAAAAAGGGGGGAAATACCCCCTCCCCACACTTGCTAGCGTTAGGAGACAATTGTAATTGTCTCCTAACGTTCCTACGCTAGCGAGCTATCCATATTTAAGACATTTTACCTACTCATTGTGAAATTAAAGTTACATAAAATTTTAGTTCCAAATTTGTTCGTACAATTTTTAGCGGGACACATCACACGATGTAAAACTAAGGATCGACCCAAGGTACGAGTACAATATATACAATTCAAAAACAAAAAGCTTTTGAATATCCATTTTCGAGTGTTTTTACAGTTATAATATCCTAATTCATTTATTTATTTTTTTTTTTCAATAGAAAAAAGGTTCTTTGTAACCCCGAAACCCTTGTCTTTAATTCTTTTTGTGCATGATTAACTCATGGTTTTTAATAATTGAAATCAAACGAAAAGAATAAAATTGATTATTTTTTTGGTTTCAAATTAGTGTTTTGCACAGAATACTAGGATTTTTTAAACCGCTTTTTGCTCTTTCCCCCCCTCGAACAGTGCACTTAATTACATATCTTCAAAGGAAAACAGCAATTCGCATCGAACATGTTTACTTATCACTTGTCTAAGCATTATTGGCAAAGAGCCAACCGTGGCATTCATTTCGGATCGAGTGAAAATTATTGAAAATTTTTATTTCAACTCATTGAAAAAAAATTCATTATAAATCAGTGAAAGAACATAACTTCACAGTTTTCGCTGTAAATGAAGGTAAGGTGTTTATATTATTTCCTTAAAAAGTTTCAGAGCCATAACATTATTAGAATATTGGATGCAAGAATTTTAGTTTACATGGATTGAATAATTGAAAAAAGTCGAAAAAGTGACCTCCCTTTGTAAATTCTTAGAAATTCGGTTAATTACGTTAGAACTTCAAACAAACCATAATCTTGAAGAAAATTATTTTTCCTATCTAGTGATGCATTGGGTTTTTTTCTACGTTTACTAGGATCGTTTTTACGGTCGTAAACATGCAAAAGTCCAAACCGTGCATAAAATATTAAATATTTCATTTTCTAATTCAAATTTTAAAAATCGAGTTTCAAATTGTAACATTAGACATTTCAGACAACTTGTATACCAAATTTCATGTCCATAAGTGGGATAGCTTCGCCGTACAGCGCACAAACGCACACAAGGATGTCGCCTTCAGAAGGGTGAAAATTTCAAACTAGTTTTGACCAGGATTTTCAGTCAAATACTCCACTGTGCGACGCGACGGGTGGTGCTGGCAGAGGGTGGCGCCGCGCCGGTGGGAAAAATGATAGCACGCCAAAAACAGTCAAATGAAAGCAATAAGCAATCGTGATTGCTCAAAAAAAAAAAAAAAAAAAAAAAGAGCTTATCCCAGGAAGTTGTAGAGTTATTAATTTCTCCTACAGTAACCATTACATTAAAAACGCGAACAGAACTACATTGAACACCGATTCGGAAACAGATTCTGATTTTAACATAAAATCCGAATCTGAAATTGATTTTAACTAATTGATTGATAAAATGTATTTTATTTCCCAGTATCATAGTGTATTATTGGATTCTTTGTTTTCATTCTTTTTCCTTTCTTTATTACTTTTTTCTTTAAATATTTTTAATTCCTTAATTTCAAAATATTTTTATATAATTAACAACATATTTTCATTTTGCATCAGATATTGATTATTATAATCAGCGACTTCGAAAACCATCATAAATTATTTTTTATGAAATTTTTACATATTTTTCACATACGCGTTGATCATATTGGATCCGTTATTTCGTTTACAGCAATTTTGACTTCAGATTTATGATCAGCGACCTGAAAAACGCCTATACAACAATTTTGGCACAAATCTGAGTTTATTTGAAGTTTTGGCCAGCTTTTTGGGATTTGGCCACACTGTGCGTCTGTCATAGACATCTCTTGTGTCATAAAAATTCTTTTTAAATTTATTACCATTTTGGACAACGTTGCCATTTGAAAAAGGATAACTACAGAAGCAAATTAAATTCTGAACTTAATGTAAAATTGACAGGTATTTGAGCCAAACTATAAGCTTCTTTATTTCACAACACACACTATCCCGTTAATATTTTTTCAAAGTTTACTGAACCTCAAGAAAGAATAATCACTAAAATTGTTCTTTGTTGAATTTCTTTTGAATTCATTTTCTAGCTGTATATTTTAATTTGTAGAAATATTTGTGCTTTTATATTTTGCAATTGTGTGTTCGTTCTTGTTATGAACTATTGAGCAATATTACTAAAAACATTCTCCCAAATTTTTATTGTGTGTGCGATTCATATTATTTATCTGCTTGTTACAAAAACTTGACTAGCTGCGTTGCCAAGCTTTGCACGGTCTGTCTCGAAAATAAAAGTTATTTCAAGTGACGCGTTTCAACAATCAAGTTTGAACAAAAAAAAAAAAAAAAAAACTGCAAAATTTCCGGACCGAAAAAATAACCCAAAAGGAAACATTAAAAATCAACCAAATACAGGAAAAGCCTCAAAACAAAAGCAAGAATTTCATTTGTTCACAGTCTAGAAAAAAAAAAAAGGCAACACATCTTTCTTCTCAATGATTTTAATCTGCTAATTAAAACTGAGCTAGCGACAGATGATGAATTTCGAATTTAAAATTGATTTTACCTTTATTTAAAATGCTTATAATTTTTCTCCTGGTGATTTTAGGGACTTGGTGGTTCATTTCCGAGGGAAATTTTTTTTCTAAAGGGGTATTTTTCAAAGGCTTTTCAACGATACTAAAACCGCACTGATCGGTAAAGAATTTCAGGTATTTAATGCCATTTCCGGGTCCTTAAATTAAAATTCAAACGGTTCGGTACTTTTTTGGCGTTCGAAAACCCTCCTAGGTTCCTTCTTGGGTGCCCAAGTACCTCCCTGTCGAATTTGCTCGAGATCCGACATAAACTGTATTTTTATAGGGAACATACACACATATTCTATTTTATTTGTATAGATTTATTTGCAAGGGGTTCGCCAACTTCTTTCGGACTTTGGAAGGGGTTCGCGAAGGAAAAAAGGTTGGGAATCGCAGTAGTAGATCAATCCGGAAAATCAAAACTGAAATACGTCATAGCATTTGAGCAATACATTTACATGATTTATTTTCTAAAAAAATCTACATATATCATCTCAAGTTTATATCTCTGGCTATTTGGAATGGAATATCAAATTAATTCATAGAGGCGTTTAAAAGTAAAATAAAAAAGAAATGAATCATGGTAGTAAAAGTTTTCAAACAAAAAAATATCAACAGAGTTTTTTTTTTCGACGATCTCATAACCCCAATAAAGTGACAAACTTAACATCTTCGTAACCATACAAAACAGGAAATTGAATGTTTTACAACTTTCAGTTCCTTTTTATATTCCTTTTCATGCTCATGATTTGCCTATTTACAGTTCATCTTTTGAAAGGAAATGTTAACAAGCGCAACTCATGAATTGCTAAGTACCAGGCGTTTTTACTCGTATTATATTCTCTTTTCGGTTTTCATAGAATATCCTGTATTTAGGAGGGAGATTAGAAAATATTCACACCGAAGGTGCGAGTCCTTTTAACGCATGAAAAGAATACTGTGTCAATCGGTCACGAACCTGCCAGCTACAATTCCGAAAATATGTGAAGTAAAAGAGAAGAAAACTAATTAAAAATAATATTGAGTTTTCAAGCAGTAAGAAGTATCATTCTTTAAGAGATCATTTAATTTTTTCCTAAAAACTTGACATTTACCAATTTTAGGTATCAGTAGAACCTTGTTTTTCGCGAGGGTTGCGTACTACGGAAATGCCTCGTAAATCAAAACTGCGTAAATTAAGACTAAAAAAAGTGTTAAAATAGGGGTTAGGGTTCCCCCCAGGGTTGCCAGACGTCCCGGATTTCAAGGGACAGTCCCGTATGTTGGAAAATTGTCCCGCGTCCCGGGAAACTTCCATACGGGACGGCTCAAGTCCCGTATTCTAGCTTATTGCAATATTTTACAAAACAAGGTAGTATTTTAAGGAAAAAAATTTGTAAATCAAAAAAATGTAAAAAAAAAGCAAAAAGAAAATCATTTGGCAGCAAACGCAAAAATTATTTTCGTTTCAATTCGGTCTTTGTTTTGGCATGGGCAGCAGACCAATGATTACTTCCTCTTTGCTCATTGACTAATACTGGAAATATACCCCTGCGTATGCGTCGGCAATCGCAATGAAAACGATTGAATTTCTCAGATTTTTCATGAAGAAACGTTCTACGTCGGAAAGCACCCCTTGAAAATACACCACATCCAGTAATTGCCCTCAACTTTAAAAAATAACCCCCTTCCACTGTTTTCACTCCTAGAAGCCTGTCCCGTATTTACTGTTCTTAAATCTGGCAACCCTGGTCCCCCCCCCACCCCCCAAAAAACCCTTCATCCTAGTTCTAGTGATATACAGGGTGTTCCGTTTTAACCTGCAAGACCTTTATTTTCGCAACCATTAGTCCTAGATGCATACTTCCACTTGCAAAAATGTTGAAAATCAGATGCAGGGTTAAAATATTGAAAGTTTGAAGTAAAAATAAAAATAATCAAAAAATACAAAATTTAACTTTTCATACGGGCCCCAGGTCCCTTATCTTATGTTTAGGAAAATAATATCCATTGAAAAATAATTCCAACAGAAAAAGTTTGAAATTAGTGCGACCAGTATTGACCGAGATATGAAACGCTGCGCTTTGTGATTTACACCACTTCTCACTCGCCGTCAATAACACCTTTTGGGGGAAAATATAGTAGTTAGCAAGTGTTAAAATTACATGTGTGCATAGAGTGTGGTTTTTCAAAATATTCGAGGTTTTGTAGTGTGTTTTTGCGTATCACGGCATAACATTTGCATTTATTTTTGGATAGCAATCAAAAATATAAATGCCTTGTTTTTTCTTACTTTGACGACCTGTCATTTTTCTAAAAGACCGATGAGTTCCAATCTCATCTTCTGTATGGTTCTTTAAAACTTTAAACTGGAATATCTTCTTGAGTTTTGGTCGCACAAATGGCAAGTTTTTTGTGTTAGTAATAGTTTTCAATGGAGATTACTTATTCAAATATTAGTTACGGGACTTAGGGCCTGCATAAAAAGTTAAATTTCGTATTTTTTTACTCATTTTTATTTTTGCTTCAAACTTTCAATATCTTAATTCTGCATTTGATTTTGAACATTTTTGCTATTGAAAGCATACATCTAGGACCAACGGTTGCGAAAATAAACGTCTTGCAGGTCAAAACGGAACACCCTGTATAAGTATGAATTTTAATAGTAAGCTTAATGCGTACTTATTTCGATCATGTGCACAACGTGCATAAAGAAAACATGTATTCTTAGTGCTTATCTTACTGCTTATAAAAAAAAAATCTGGTTATTATATTCTTTTGGCAGTCATTAATTACTTTTCTTTGTGGAATATTAACGCATCCATGACAGCTCGCGTCCTTTCATGTGACAGGATCTCCTTTCATTTAAAAATCCGAAGGATCATTTGTTATTGTCAAGGAATGGCTCAAAATTTTCCATGTGAAAACTTTTGGTTGTATGTCATCGATGTCGGTATCCTCGATGGTTTCGTCCTCCTTTTCCACTTCTAAAAGCTCTTCTTCCAGTGAGCTCTGAATTGTGTCAGTTCTAGTCCAAAGGTTAGTGGAAAGCGAAAATATCCTTTCTATGAGAGCATTAGGCTCGGCTAAATACAAAATATTTTGAATAATTGTGTATGATTTAATTTTATTGGTATCAAAATGCTTAAACAACTCCAACCTATAATCTTTCGATGAAGCATTCAGTGTTCCGTTCTGTCACTTCAGAAAATGGGACATTTTAGTATGTGCAGGGACATCGGGACAGGATACCTGGAAACGGGATTGCCCCGTTCAAAACAGGACGAATGATCACCTAAGTCATACTGTCACTCCACTGCAAATTTTTCTAGATACTATTTTGAAAATATATTGATAAATCAGCAAAAAAAAAGTTCTAAATTATGTCATGCAAAATGACAAAGAATTCTGTGTCACTCAATCCAGGGGCGTATACAGACTACCATTTTACGGGAAGTCATGCTAAGTAATGACCCCTTCTCCCCTGTGAACGAACCTACGGTTTTGGGTATGAAAAATTTCTGAAACTGCTTGGGTGTCAACAGAGGCGGCGAGTGGGACTTACAAGTGCGGGGGCAAATTTTTTAAAGATACCATCATAATCATACATTATTCGAAAAAAAAAAACACTAAATGCTTCAGTTCTTAAATTTTTTTTCATTTTATTTTCATTAGTACCCACCCTATAATGCTTTACTCAATCGTCCCTCCCAACAGGATCGTCTGGATCCGCCAATGATTGCAACTGTCTCCGATATTTAATGACCAAAGAGGATAAAGAGCTCGAATTTGACTTCAAAAATTTCCAAGAGACCCGAGAATAACTAAGAATGACTGCTTTGGTAAACTTTTAAGAGGCAGGTCAGCTTTGAAAGAGAAACTTTGATTGCCAGCAGCTCTCTATCAAATGATGCAACGGCACTAGCTGAGTTAGCAAATAAAAACAAGAAGTTCCGTCTAAAACTAAACGAGTCTACTGTCCCGTATACCCATATCTAATTTCTAGTATCTGATCAATTTTCTCAAAAATAGCAAAAATCGCAAATTGTTTCAAACATATTTTTAAAATTTTTTAAGCCAATTTCTAGGAATAGAATATGCCTCACTCATCTAAAGAATTAGATGCGTAAAAAAAATTAAATAAATAAATAAATAAATAAACAAACAAATAGCAGCACCTTTTAACCCTAGTGTCAATGACCAAACTTTTCCCTTACTCTCAATAACTGAGTACTCATTTTGAAGATTTAGAGCAGGAAAATATATTTTTTTTCTGACACCTCTTCTAGTTATTTGAAACGTTTTCTTCCAACCTCATCTTGGGAAATGAGTGTACTGCCATGCTAAGCACAGATATGGTATCTGCAGCAGAGCTCAAAATGAGAAATTGATGATTAAAGTTTTACAACTCGTTTCTTTGATTTATGACTTAATTAAATGCTCAACTTGCGGTAGTTGTTTTGTAAATAACTTTTCTAAAAACCGTAAGAGAGTATTTTTGTAAAAATCTTAATTTAAAATTAATAAATGTAGTTACGACAAAATTTTTTTTCAAAATCTTTTCATATATTAAGCTATTTTCACCGTAAGTGACAATTACTAGGCATTTTTAGGGGTATCTGCACAGATACGACAAAAGTAGCTTAGAAAAACGTGCTCAATGTATCATTAAATAATACTGAAAACATCTGCTTTCTTTGGACTTGGCTGTTTCGCTTTATTTTGTTAATACAAATCTAACAGAATCTACCTTCTGAAAGATACCATTTTCAAAACTCCAGACAGTTAAAACTGTAATCCATAACAATTTTCTGTTTTTTATATTCAAAGAATGTGTTTTTTTTATAATGTTTTATTTTCTAGATTCATTTCTACCGAGCATAGAGATAATTTTGGCAGCAGACGATACTTAAATAAAAATATTACTGGCCGTAGAATGAAATGCGTTTTTTATTGCATGAAAGAATTAGATATGAATATTTTAATAGAAAAAGCTGAATATTTACTTTAACAATTATGCAAAGTTGTATTAGTTTTTATTATCAACCTGTATCAACTATTCAACGGTAAACTAATTTTAATATTCTGTGTTACAATAAAATGCTACATTATTAAATATGCTGCTTTACTAAGGTATAAAGGTCGTATCTACAAATTACTAAGGAAAAAAGTGGTAACTGCGCAGATACCACTTTAAAGGCTTAGTATTTGTCACTTACGTTCAAATTGCCTTAGCAAACTAAGCAAATTTGCAGTTACGACTTTTTTCTTAAAGCTTTTTTTAATATTTCGCGTTCACAAATCGCCGAAAAACTTGAGATTTAGGTAAATTAAATTAGTAACGACCACCTGGTGACAATAACTCAATTTTGATAAAATGTGCAGATACCACATCTGTGCTTAGCACGGCAGTGTAGCTGTTTTTACCAAAAAACAAAATGGCTTGTTTTTCCAACATTTTATGCTTACGTAACACGCTAAATAGTCCGTTAGAAAAAAAAATGTGTTTCTCCCATTTTTTTTGTAATACTGGATGTATTAAGTCTTACGCTTTGGTATTTCATAGTGAATTCTTAGTATTTCATTTATTTATACCAGTGATGTCCAACTTAAGGCCCGCGGACCACATGGGGCCCGCGAAACTCATACATGTGGCCTGTTGCATCGAAAAATATTTTATCTGTAATTTTTATCTTCACTGTCATTTGTTCAACCTTTACTGTCATGCTGTATGTCATTCTTAGGTATACTCGATAAAAAAAAGCATTTGGAGAGATACGAAGTTCCTAATTTGGTATCACTGATGATGTAACATGTTCATACATCAACAAAAAGAAAAAAAAGCCATAATATTGTTTTTCACTTCACATCATAGCAAAAATAACTCTGGAGCAACCAAAAGTGACAACTATTTTGTTTTCCAACAAAACAAAATCTGATGTTGATACGATTGATCAAATGTTTCGATAATTTCGAAGCATTGGATCCAATGATGATAAACAATGGGTGTAATATCCTCTGAAATATAAAAATGTATTAATTCATATTATGAGTATACTTAATTTCATTTAAAATCTTAATTTTATCTGTAAATCTAATTGGAATAAGTGTCAATAATGCAAAAAGTTCCTTTGCGTCTAAGATGTGCAGTGTGACTGGTATGTAATCAGGGTTGCCACAGAAGTTCAAGAATAAAATTCCCTGACATTTCCAGATTTTCCAGTCGATTTTAGAAAAAAGTCCAGGATAATGAATGTCAACTTACGTTAATTAATATTGATACAATATAATTTTTACTATAAATAAACCTATTTTATTAACCAAATAATGCTTTAAAACATTATCAATAATTGTTATCAAATTTGGGTTAAGATAAACTTAAAATTTACTTACAAATGTTTTGAAAGACTAGATATTTCCAATTAATGCTTTTATTTTTGAATCTTTGCAATTGTGTTGTGCAAACCTTTGTTTCCCTTTCAATGCAAACATTTTATTTTGCTCAAAACTTTTTGTTAGCACATTTTTTTACACTTTTTCTTACTTTGTAACTTTTTCCTATTGCAAGATGATATGTGCTAGGGACCATTCTAGCATAACTGAGCATATTGTGAAGAAATCTCATTTAAGTCTCCTTCTTTCCTTGTAGCATGAATAACAGCATTCCGTCAGTTCATAATGCTACAAGACTTTTCTTTCAAATTTTTGACCAACATGCTCTTGTTGATACTACACTCTCAGCAAGTGGTGTGACATCTTTTTTAAAACATTGATGTTTAAAAAAAAATGTTCAAAATTAAAACACCAATGTTTTATCAAAAACCACGATAGATGTTTCCAAAACATCGATGACATCGCCACTATTCTCAAATGTAACATAAACAAGCGAAAAAAATTATCAGCATTGTGATAAAGGGATAAAATTGTAACATCTTTCTTTGGTAATCAAGAATCCATAAAAATTATAGTTCATTCTGCTTCAAAAATAAAAATGTATGCTAAATATTCTCTGCAATGATGATCCAATTTAAATTTTATATTCTTAACACATAAGAATATAGAAAATTATTCCACTATTCTAAAGATTTTTTACAAATCCTTTGCTTTAAAAACAAATGATGAACTAAAAATTTAAATGCTCATTTTTTTTTTTTACAATTTAGTATTATTACAAAAAATATGCAATTGCTGATTAACTCAATACAGTTAAAGTTTTCAAAAATAAATAAATAAAGAAAATTACTTCCAACCATTGAAATAATGGGAAAGTTTAAAGGATGCATAAGGACTGAAATCTCAAACATACTAAGTAATTTTCGGTTGAGTCACTTTCAATGTTGACATGTTTCCTAAAGAATAAGTTTTAACCTATAAAAGCTAAAATTTTGAGACTTTAAATTTTTATGATCATTCATTTAGTGAAAAAGAAAGAAAAAAGTAGAATAATGGCTTTTAAAATACTAGTAAGACCACGCAAACTCTGCAGAAAATATTAGTAATTTCCAGCTAAGCATGGCTCGATTTTTTTTTCAAAAGAAGCAAAATAAAATGTAATTATATAAATCAGAGCTTTATAGTTTTCGTATGAATTTCTTTATTGCTTTATTATATTTGGTACTTTTTCCAGGTGCGTGGCAACCCTGTGTGGTATGCAATGTTTTCAAATGTTTATTAATTTTTATTTTTTTACAGTGTGGAAAAAATAATGGTGAATACAAGGCTGTTTTTCCTATCAAATATAAATAATTGCTATGTAACTGCCGAAAACAGAATAAAATTAGGAGGCGCGTATCATGGGGGGAGTGATGGGGGAAAAGTGGTCACATTTCGATTCAAGGGCTCCATTTTACATGAGAATCATCAAAAAATGGTGTCAGAAGCATTTTGAACAGGTATTTTTTGATGTGCAGTGTAGTGGGTACCTGGTCATTGAAATTAGGTATAAAAATTTTAAAGGCTAAAAAATTCCCCCCAAAATTTATCTGAAAACATGGTTGCAACTTTCTTTATTTCACATTCATGTAAATAACAAGGATTAAAAGCAATCTTACCAAGACCTAGTTAGAAAAGGTAAAAATTATGATAAAAGTCACAAAAAGGCACCTGGTCATTGATGCTAGGGTTAAACAAAGCAGCTAATACACTTTTATCCATTAAAAAAAAAATTCTTTAACTGCTTTCAAAAAGAAAAAAAAATAATTTCAATAAATAAGCTCATTAAACTAAATACATAAAAAAAAAGTTTGTTTTTCCCCTGTTGTCAAAAAATAATTTTTTAAATGAATTAATGTACTTTTCAAAATAAATAAAAACAATAAAATGTCAACCCCTTAAAGAAATAATTTTCATTGTCAAAAAAAAAAAAAAAAAAACGTCTGCACATATCATAGAAACATAAAGGACTTTGAGTTTATCTGCCGAAAACTGAATACATAAATTAAAACTTTAAGAGTGAAAATAAAAACAATTCATATTAACAATAATTATTTCAGTTAAAACCATGGCTGTGGAGTCTGAGTCAATCTCGTTTTGGGAGCTGAAGGTATTTAGTTTAAAGACTCTGAGTTGGAATCGGTCATTTCCCTTAGAGTACGCAACTCTGCCAATGTTTGCGGAGTTGGACTTGTTTTGGAATAAAGGAGTCAGAGTTGGAGTCGAATATCCAAGAATCAGAGTCAGTCATTTTTCCTCTGTGTATAAATTTTTGCCAAAACTACGAAGTCCGAGTCGGAGTCCGACTAATTGTCAGGCACAGGAGTCAGAGTCAAGTGCCTGAAATTCTCGGAAGTTGGGAGTTTGTCGTCAAGAGTTATTTCCAACAAAGTTCGTTTGAAGTAAATCTACCTGCAAGTGCAGAATCTGCATTGAATTTCAGTTTCCTTGTAGGCGCTAATGTTAAGGGATTTGAACTGTTCCAAAGTGAACGGAAAATTGTTCAGATCAAAAAGATATTTTATATACATGTTTTTCATCAAAAGTTTTTTCCTACAAGTTTGTTTGAAGCAAATTTGCCCCTAAGTTCGAAATTGCATTGAATTTCCCAGTAGGCGCTAATGTTATTTTTTTTTGAACTGTTCAAAATTGAACGAAAAATAGTTCAAATCAAAAGTGAAAGACATCTGTCTGATGTCTTTTCATCCATAAGCTCATTCCTTTATGCATTGAAAAAAGGCGTTCCTTGTAAAGCCGAAACAGGTGTCTGTAGTAATCTGCAATTAGTGCTTTTTGATGTTGTTATTTCTTACTTTACTTTTCAGCACAAAGGTATTTATCTTCTTTCCTTTTGGGTTTTAAGGTTCCTATCGAAATTAAGAAGAAAATCATGCCAAAGCTCTGAAGATTCAGGAATTCGCCTTATTTTCTTAAACAGCAAAGGGATCTTTCTTGGATAAACAAGTGGGTTGATTTGAGACCTAAGTGCATACTAGGGCTTAAGTGTCAGAAAGAAAATGGCCGACTCAGACACCTTGATTTTAAAACGTCCAACTCCGGCTTTTCTGTGATGTACCTGCATAAAAATAAGTTATTATCATGACTTATCCAAGTCTCTTATCAACTTTGCTTGGTTACTCAAGTTTGGCATGTCATTGATTTAATGATTAATTCATACTTGAAAATAAATTTAAAAAGCAAAAATGCCCACAATGGTAAAATTATTTCAAAGAAATTTAATTTGCAACAGTTTCACAATGAAAAAATATTACACTACACATTAATAAAATTATTTTTTATTCTTGTCATCCTTTTTCCCTGCCTTAGATTTCTCTTTGGAGTCCTTATCTTTAGAAGATTCTAAATTTTGCACAGCATTGCGTACTACTTCACTTTGCGGATCTACACCAGGCAAATTCCTAAGAACACTTTGTAAGAATTCAGGATCGTCCATAACATCACGCAAGTCTTCTTCTTCTTCCTATTAAAAATAAACAAAAATTTGATTACCTTGATATTACCAAGACACAGTAGCATTTACATGAAAGTGGTGAGATAAAACACAGACATACAAGCAAAGGAAAATATGTGTATGGAATTACAACTCTTTTCTCATTTTATAACATGAAAACTTGGATTGGTCAGGAGGAATAACATTCATGTGTATGTTACTAGATTATGCATTTTTGGCATCTTTCAACGAACTGAGTGTAAAAACAAAAAGTGGAAACGAAACAAAAGCTAACAAAAAACATAAGCAATAGAAATGTAAAACTGAAAGTTGAAAAAAAATTACTGAGAACAACACTGACCATTTACACTAGTTTCACCTCACGTTGCTTTCAAAACCTACCATTTAAAATCATAAACTAAATTCTGCTCAACAACATTTCCTCCTTTTTCAAATATTTAAGCTAATGATAACAATGTTGAATGCATGAATCACAAGCATAATCAGAGGTGGTTATCCCACCCCCCCTCAAGAACGCTGGCACCCGTCAGCCATCATACCACAAAGCCCCTCACCAAAGGAAAAAATACCCCAGAAAACTACCCTCCTAAAAATTCCAATCTTCATCAGCCCCCCCCCCTGTTCAGCACCCTTGAGTAGAATACATAAATCTAATCTTTCTTTCCTCCATTGTATAGTGTGTGTTCTGAAATACAGTAGAAAGTAAAAAATCCGAACTAATTGAGAATGTATGGTGTTTGGACCATGTAGAAAAACAGTAAGCCATTTATTCAAATAAAGTGGCAATACAAAAGGTATGAACACAACATACACTACAGTACAAGGGCGCCCATATGGGGAGCAAGGGGGGGGGGCTCGAGCCCCCCCCCCCTTAGAAATTAGAATTTTCTTGCTCTTAGTACTTTTTTCTTTGCAAAAATATAAAAACATTTGTTCTCCAGCCATTAACGAATAAGTAATTAAAAATGTCAAATTTAAATGACTCTAATCTGTCCTGAAATCTGTTTCCATGGGGAAAATATCTGGCTAAACCATGGTTAAAATATCTGAGCCCCCCTTTACAATTTTGCATATGGGCGCCCATGCTACAGTACGTAATGCAACACAACAAAATATGCAGTTACATTTTTTAACAAAAATTCTTATTGTTAACTGAATATAAGGGGAATATGTATACATAAAAAACAGAACTGTATGTACTTTGTGAGGAATTAATAAACAGCAGTTAAATGAAGAAAGTTGGCTTGGAAAAAAGGTAATTTTTGCTGTTTCTACAAAATACACTGGTAGACATACAGGGTGTTCCCGTTTAACCTGAATGACCTCTATTTTTGCGACCGTTAGTCCTAGATGCATATTTCGAGCTGCAAAAATGTTCAAAATCAGAGATGCAGAGTAAAGGTATTTAACATTTTTAAAGTTTGAAGAGAGTAAAAAATATTCATACAAGATTTAATTTTTTATGCTCCCTTACTTATATTTAGGGAAATAATATGTAGAAAAATATTACTAATACAAAAACTTGACATTCGTGCTGCCAAAACTTAAGGAGATATTAGAGTTCGAAGTTTTAAGGGCCCATGCAAAAGACATGACTGGAACTTATTGCCATTTCAGAAGAATGACAGGTTGTTGAAGTAAAAAAACAAAGTATTTATATTTTTCATTGCCATTAAAAAAAAAAAAATGCAAATGTTATGCCATGATATACAAAAACACACTACAAAAGCTCATACAATATGAAAAACAATTCTATGCACACATATAATTTAAAACCCTTGTTAACCGCTATATTTTCCTCCAAAAGGTGTTATTGGCGGCAAGTGTAAAGTGGTGTACTCATACCAAATCTCTCATACGAAGTACTCAAAGTTGCACCTAGATGAATATTGGTCATACTAAAGTCAAACTTTTTGAGCTTGAATTTTTTTTCAATGGAGATTTTTCCGGAAATATAATTCGAAGTTAGAGGATCTAGAGCCCACATAAAAGTTAAAATTTGTATTTTTTGACCAGTTTCATTTTTGTTTCAAACTTTCAAAATCTTATATAACTCTAAATCTGATTTTGAACACTTTTGCAATTGGAAGTATGCATTTAAGACTAATGATTGCAAAAACAGAGGTCTTGCAGTTTAATGAGTATTCTTTATTGAGATACTAACATATCCCATTGTTTTATCTGGAAAGAACTTTTTTTATAACTAAAAATTTTCACTGTTAAACTTTATTTTTTGCTTTTTCCAATTCCCCACTGGGTGAAATCCATGGTAAGTATAACACTTCATGTCTATTCCAGTCTATTCCATATGAGGCAGTGAGAAGCAGAGAGATGTAAGTGGAAAAATTAAAAATTTGGAGATAACCACAACAAATAATAGGGGAACCTTTCCTCTGTCTTGGGACAAGAGATAGTACTAGTAGCCCTGGTAAGTGCTGCTGTAACACCATGATTTAGAAAAAAAATCAATGAAAGCCTACCTAGGATATTATCTTTAAACGCATTTTACTCAAAACTTGAAAATGTCCACTTACATCCCTTAGCTTCTCACTGTCTCATGTGTATTTAGTTTCATTTCTTTAATTATTGTATATAATTATCACGAAATGTAACTGCTCCTTAGCAACTGTCAAGCATTTAAATAAAATTAATGTGAGCATGTTTACGTTTTCGACATTCTACTGTATTAAGAACTAGTTAGATTTACCAAGTTGGAAAAGGTTGCAGAGCACTGAACTGACAAACTAGACATTAACTTTTTTAATTGAATCAAGATTCAAGAAAAATAAAAAATATAACAGCTAATGCACAAGCAAATTAAAAAGAAATAATGCAAACCTTGCTTTGATCTTTCTCATCTGTTTCCATTGGAGCTTCATCATCTGAGCCATCATCTGTAAAAAGGTAAAATTTGAAATTGGAAAGAATATGATTCAATAACAGAAGAGCAAGATTTTCAACACGAATTTCAACAATATTTGTGGAACTTTAATGAGTTAAAATTTTGAACTAAAATAAGCATATATAACCAAAAAAAAAAAAGCACCAATCTTTTTTTTTTTTTTTTTGTTTAAATTTAGATTTCATTTGGTATTGGTATTTCATTTCAGTTTTGGTATGATCTAGCATAGAGTTTTCTGTGTAGCAGTTTTTGTAGAAAGGAAAGTCAAGGTTTGTAGCAGAAACGTAGTAAAAATATTTGATGGTTTTAAGCTGACCTGGACAACAATGCTGATTACATTAGCACTTGCTTTTTTAATTTTGGTTTTTGATACGTGATACTCATCATTTTCTACTATTTTAGTTTAAATTTTTTTGCTGCAAACGAAATGAAGTCAGCAAAAACTGGATATAATACAATCAAAACCTCAGAGGACTTTTTTAATCTTTTCCTTCATCAGAAACAAAAAATTACAATTAATTTTAAATTATAGCACATACAAACTTCATTAGATGTGTTATACACATAAAACAAACTTTAATTCCTTTAACATGAATAAAAGCATTATAGTAGAAAATAAAGAATAAGGTTGAAATACAAATATGAAATATATATATACAATTTATACCTCAAAACTCTAATTTTGAATTGGTAGCCAATGGCTACCAGATCCTCACAAAATGGTAGCCAAATCTCAAAAAATGATAGCCAAACTTTATTTTAATTTAAATTATTTAATTTATTTTAATCCGTTTATTTATTTAGTATTTGTGCATATATCATTGGCGTAACAAAGAACGTTTCTTATAAAATAATAATTAAAAATAAATAAGTAAATAAAAAAATATTAAAAAAATAAATAAAATAAAAACGAGCTAAAAATAAAAAAGGAAAAGAGGGTTGAGGAAAAATTTTGGAGGGGGGGGGGGGAATTGAACTTGGGGGGAACGGGCACCCCTGCCCAGATATTATTTAACACATCTTTTGCAAACTATAATCTGCATTAATTTATCTTTAAGCAAAACACATCAGGATAAAAAAATAAATAAGATTATTATTATTATTAATTTTTTTTTCAGCTTTCAAAACTTCTAGAAACATCACAGCTTTCAACCAAAACACGAGTTAGTTCCTTGATAAAGAAAACAACAAAATACCAAAAACTTGAACAGAATGTAAAACCTAAACCATTTGCGATTCTACAAAAATATTTTGTTTTTACAAATGCATGCAGAATTTTATAAAAATCGAAGCCAGAGTGTCAAAAAATGAATAAATAAAAGAAAGGTAAACAATATAAAACAAAACGAAAAATAAAATAAAAAGTGAAATAAAAGATCCAGCAGAAGAAAAAAAAGGGTTTCAGCAGTATTCTTTCCACCTTCTCTAGATGCAGGAATGCCATTTTTTTTATTATTTATGTGTTTTATAAATACGATTGTACTTCTCCTTATTTATTTTGGAACACACATTTTCCTCTTCTAAATGGTGAAAATGGACAATCTACAACGTGGCGCCATTTTGAAAACGCGGGACGCCATTTTGAAAATTTGCCATTTTGAAAATTTACCGTGAAACTTAAAAGTAACAACTTTTTTAAGGAGAAATAAAGTAAATAAACGGATATGTCCTCTCCTCCAGTAGGTTTTTTATTTTAAAAAGAAAAAAAAAGGAAAAAGTAACAATATGATTAAAACAAAAAATCAAAAATCTTGCAAAAAAACTTTTTTTTTCAGCGATATAGTTTTTAGTTTTTACCTTGTCTCGGTGCATTTTGACTCAAAGGCGCCATTTTTGTTCATTCATATGTAAACCAAATGTACAAGATTAATTCTTTTTATTTTGGAAAGGACATTTTCGTCTTAACTGGTAAAATAAACAATAACAAAGTGACGCCATTTTGAAAACGCGTAGTTTAAAAATACCGCAAAACGAAGAAATAGCCATTTGTTAAGGAGAAATAAAGTTGAAAAATGAATTTAAGATCAAAAAAGCGTAATTTACTAAATTGGTGTATGAAATTTGTCTATTTTTACGATCGCGTGTAAAGAAAGCCGAGTTTTCGAAATAGCAAGTTTTGTAACGAATTTGCCATCGTGATTGCGATTTTTGTTTTCTATTCAGAACAAGAACACATAGCACAATTAGCCACAATTGGACAATACTCCCCCCCTCCCCTCCTTCATCCCTAGCGATCCGATAGACAAACTTTTAGTGGACAAAAGAATTTGGGGAAAGGTCATATATCAAGACTATAGGTCAGGGAAGGTTGCATTGGCGAATGGTAGCCACATTGGCGACTGAAGTGAAAATAATGGTCGCCAAAATTTGAAAATTGGTCGCATTTGGCGACTGGCGACCGCGAGTTTTGAGCTTTACATTCTAGCGAGTGTTAGATTGGAAGACATTAGAATTTAGTGATTCCTCAAGTCCAAGAATATTTTACCAGAAACATGTTGAAAATGCAGGAACAGTTGCCCATTGGTGTTTCAAAACAAGCTCGAAAATTTCCCCCGAGTCTTTCCAAAATTCCCATTTTCACTAAAATCATTAAAGTCCCTGATAGTTCCCGTTTTGCCTGGTGTGTGGACGCGCTATGTTGCGGCTACAATTCCATCCTATCAAATTCTCAACTCTTGCCGAAGTTGAACATCACCCATTGCCACCCAGTGCCTGAAAAAGATTTTTTTTCAATGCATAATATTTTCAGAACTATATTAATAGTCAAGGAACGACATTTAATAATTCTAATGATTGACATGATCACCAAAAGGAAAGCTAAAAATAATCCCTGCATTTGAGTAACTCAACATTTCCAGACTTATGTCTAAGCTTTTTCAGAACCATTGGATTCCTTGATGTTTATTAGCAGCAGCAAATAAATAACAAGTCAGAGCCAATTTTAGAGCATTTATTTAATAAAACTCAAGAACACTGGCCGTAGGTGTTTAGATATTTATCCCATTGTGACACCAGTCGCATAATGCCATGCTCATAGAAATTCTTTGGTTGATGTTTAAATCAATTGCGCACACACTCCTTGACTTCATTGTCTGTTTGAAATTAGTACTTTTTTGAGTTCAAAACTTCCCACTTGAACTTTTGTAGACATTTCTTTGTTGTATTGTCTGTGTGTGGTCTTGCAGCGTTGTGCAACAGGATGACACAACAAGAAAGTTTACAAAGACTTTTCGATTTGATTGATTTTTTGAGCTTCAATAAGATGTTTCACAATACTGCTGAGCAGGGACCATAGCTTATTGCAACAGGAAATCGACAAGGAGTGGTCCCTTATCATCAAAGAAGGAAAGAAGTACCTTGTCGGCACTAGGGTGGAGGGTCTTGAACTTTTTGGTAGTGGAGAATCATGTCTTCCAATGAATACTTTGCAGTTTTGACTCGGGAAGAAATTGGTGGCACCAAGTTTTATCACCAGTAACAATTGTGGAAAGAAATTCGACCCTATTGTTGTTGTAACGCAGCAGTGCTTGTAGAGACATGGTCCTGAAACATACCTCTTGTTCCAGGGTCAAATGATATGGTACCCATTGCACATACACTTTCTAGAACTTTTACCTGTCCTTGATTTCATTAAACGTACTATGGCTTAGCCCTGGTGATACAGAACTGTGTGTGTGTGTGGTGTACTGTTACACAACAGTCTTTTTGTATGAGCTCATCCACTTTTGCAACATGCTCTTCTGTGGCACATTGGTGCTCCACTCTAAGAGTCATAACCGATCAGTGTTCGTCCTTCACGAAATCATTTGTGCCACTCCCATTTCGTGCCCATATATTATAGTGCTCGTCACATATCCCCTTTTTTTTGTCTATGAATTCACTTTCTCCCGCACCTTCTGCTGTCAAAAAACACATAAAATCATGCTGCTCTACTTTGGATGCCTCCATTCTGCTGTGTTTAAAGCAAAACGACTGGACAAGGCTGATATCCTATCATCGTCATTTTATCACTCCCTGTCAAACAAGTAACCCAATTGGGTGAGAGAAACATGCATGAATCATTAGGCAAAACCTAATTTTTGACCCATCTGCACTTTTCCACAGACCATACGTTTTGTGCAATATTCAACAACTCTTTACTTATTGACTCTCCCAAATAAAATCTAGTGCCATCCCAAATGGTTTTCTTTTCTTTTTGAAATCTTTATAACCTATATTCTAGATAAGCTTGGTAAAATCGCTTGAAATAATTCAGAAGCAATTGGATAGAAGAAACTTCCGCCAATTCCATTGGCAAGGCAAAAGAATGTAAGTGTTAGTACAATCGGTGTCAAAAATAACTATCAATCCAAACTTATTAATGTTCAAGCAATAGACTAGCCTAGTAGATGAAAATGATGGAGTGTAAAAGGAGCCGATGCAATTGAATTTTGATGTGCAAAAAATTCATGCCTCAATATAGTAATTAACAAAAGCAAGGTACTGCCACAATACTTAATCATTCATTGACTTACGAGTTTGTTGAAGGGACATTTGCATAGCATAAGCAATTTGTTCTTCTTCTGTCATTGCTGCAAAGTCAGGAATAGGAGCAGATGCCGCTGGAGTTGCATCAGTTGCCAAAGACATAGCTACTGCTTGCTCTAACATAGCTTCTTCATTACTACCTATAAATAACAAAAATATTTCACTAAAATGAAAGTAAAAAATAAATATGGGCATGATAATTTATGCAGCAATCGTAGCACAAAACACCCTGCAAAGACTCCAATTATGTAAAAATCTTGTTTTTTTACATGAACCATTATGAAGGACATAGATTCTACTTCTATATAAAAGTAATCAAATTTTGAAAATTTAGAGAAATTTTTTTTAAATATACATATTCTTTGCTCAGTCACATATCTCATAAGATATGTCCGTCACTGATTAAAAAAAGTGCCATTGAAGTATTGTGAATTGAAATCTTTCAAAATTTAATTGCATTGTATAGAAGTTGAATGCAGGTTCTTCATAAATTTCATGCAATGAAACAAGGATCCAATTTATTTGGATTCTTTGTTTGTAGGATGTTTTGTGCAATGATTGGTAGTTCTATTAAAATGGAATTGCTCATACAAAATTCAAAAGATGCACCAAAAAATAAATTAAAAATCCATTTTTTTAAATGTCATAAAATTTTAGTAGATATTAGATATAGTTAGATAGTTAGTAGAACTATTCAAGAGTATGTTGCCAAAATTTCAATTCAAAATTTCATTTAGTTCCAATCAGGGCCCTCCCAAAAGCTGACAGCGCCCCGGGGCAAAAGTTTCCTGGCACCCCTATCCCCTTTACGCATAGAAAAAATCAAGTTAGTTCATCAGTGCATAATATCCGTGAACGCGTCATATTTGAGTTTTTTACGTATTAATGAATAGAAAAATCAGAGGGCTATGCATAATACAAACTAACACATAAGCAATGAACCTGTTTTTAATATTCGTAAAACATTAATGCCCCAAAAACTTTTCAAAAAATGGAAATATTAAAAATCCAAATATTTATCTACTAAAATGTTATTCCACTAGACAAAAAACAAACAATTAAAACTTAATTGGTTATTCATATTGATCAAACTAAGAACACGAATAAATAATTTGCTGATTATAAATAGAAAATGTATTTATCGAAGTAAATTACATCCAAAATTTAATTTTGATCTGGACTCATCCAATGATTCTTTTTAAGAGTTTTTTGGTTTTACTTGTACCAACTTAATACCAGCTTTCATATATGTTAAAAACAAAGATGTTATTCTATATATTTCGTTATATTCAAATATTTGTAAGTTCTAGGGAGAAGCCCACAAATACTCAACAACATCGTAAATCGTGCAGAATTTTGTTTTTGGAGCTTTAATTTTGAAAATTCACTGGCACTAATATTACAAAATATGCCCTTACAAATTGCATTTTAAGACTTGAGTATAAGAAAATATTCATGCAAGGGTCCCCAAACAATACTTACAAAAAATTTAAGCGGAACAGCCTCTCAACATAAAAAATTGCTTAAATTGTTTGGAACAATTTTCCTGGGAAATGCTCCAGATCCTCCTATCTATAAAATCTTCTAAGCTTGTCTTAAGTTTCGTTTTTGAAAATTCAATTTCGGAAACTTGCTGGGGGAGAAGGAATTGATTTCAATCTATTTAAAAAAATAATCGATCGGAAACAGTCTCTGAGCTCCCTCCTTTACCCTAACGTCAATAAACATGGCCTATAATCACGTTTTTAAGGCTAAAATTGCATTTTTAAAATTAAAAGTTTCAAAATGTTGACCAGACACCTTTTGACCTCTTTCCTATCAGATCAAAAAAAAAAAAAATTTTTTTTTATGGTGTTTTTTGTTTTTTAATGTGCCTGTAAAATCTTTTTTCTGGTTACGTCCCTGCACGCAGGGGCAGAATTCAAGCAAATTTGGTGAGAACTAGACAAAGGAGAAGTGCCTTTTGTTTGATTCTAATATTTTCAGAAATTGTATCTGCTTCAATGATACAAAAGAAACAAATGTTTAGGAGATTTAAAGAGAGGAATATTTTCATGCCCTAGGAAAAAATAGAGAATCATTGCAATGATTCACTATTTTGTGTCTATGACTGTATATCTATGATACACGAAATGAGGGGGCGCCTTGCGGCGCCCCTTTTTTTACAATTGGGGCATTTTAAACGATGAGGGGCACCTCACCTCGTGGCGCACCTCACCTTGTGCCCAGGGCGATTGCCCCGCTCGCCACCCCGTTCGGATGTCCCTGGTTCCAATGTTATTTGCACTTAAAAAACTGTGAAAATTGGAAAAAATGTTCACAGCAGTTTTTTTCAATCTTGTTTTTTCGAAACCAATACTTTTCAACTGGTGTGCATTCTAGCGCAAAATGTTATAGGCAAATGGCTCTGAAATTTTGTGTGAATATTCCTTATTCGATTACACTCTATATGAACCTAATTCTGGGATGATATTATTATTAGAAATATTTTTTTAATGCGAAAAAAGTGAACAAAGATGGTAGAAAAATGTGAATTTTGTGATCATATACCTCAAAAGCACGAAATGTATAATTTTTAAACCAGAATTAGGTTCATATTCTGAGGAAATATGTTGTTAACGATAAAAAAAAAATGTAATGATTACAGATCAAAACTTTGATTTCAGGAATGCACAACATTAACAAGCTCTGATGATGACTGTCCATGGACATCAGCTTCTAACTCATATTTCTGGTAAAAACGACTTGAAAAAATTACAAAGTGTACTTTAAAATATGAGTAAAATATGCTTCAAGTTTGAACAAATTCTGATTATTCCTTCCCTAGTGAAAAAAATCACGAAAAACGCTAAAATTTCTGCCTCCTAAACTGGTCCCCCCCCCCCCCTTATAATGTCAAAAGCGCCTTTTAAGAACTTTTTAAGCAAGTTTCTGTTAAAAAAGTTAAGCACCCAAATATAGAACTGCACAACAGATTGTAAGTTATTAAGTACTGGACTGTATTTGAAGTAACTAATCTCATTCAATTTACTCATTCTCCTATTGGGCATCCATATTTTTTATCCTAAGCATCCATTATTTACTTTAATGCATGAAATATTGCCGATACTCAGCTAAACTTTAACATAGGGATTTTCAGAACTTTTGTTTTTGTGAATGAATCTGAATAAATTTTCATGTGAGCAAAAAATTTCAAAAAATACTTGAAAAAAAAAAAAAAAATTATTTTTATGATTATATATTGAATTTACAATTTATTTAGAAAGGTTTGTAACTTTTATATTGTTTTCAAAAACAGTTTTTTCTTTGATGGTAATCTTTGATAGTATCTTTAACCCCTTCCCTCTTGCTCCCGTGAATATGTTGTGCTGGGGTTTCGATCTTCATTTCTCGTGCCCGTGATATTGCCATGCGGGGTGTGCAATATTAACGCGACGAAACGATTAAAATCAATTCATTTCTATGGCACGGAATACATTTTATTTCTCTTTTTATACACTAGATAGCAGCACCAGTCAATTTTAAACATAATTGCAAATTTTAAATGTAATTGCAGAGATGCAGGAAGGAATTTTGGTACTTCTTACCAGATTGTGACGTTGGCCTCTGTATCTCAAACTTTGAAATTTACCACACAAGAAAAATTTATTTATCTTAACTTATATTACACAAAATATTAATAAAATTCTTTTTTAATGTTTAAAAGACGTAATTCTTAAATTTTTGCTGCTTGCTTGTTGACTTTTCATAAAATTTTATTTTTTTTTTAAATTTCAATCCAAAAGATATTGAACATGAAAAATTGAATGCACATGCTATACATACACCTTATTTTTATATAATTTTCTTAAATAAAAAAATAGACACTTTTATGACCGTTCGCTTGAAAATTATTCAATCGTTAAGGGGTTAAAAAACAAGATCAGATTGTTTTACTAAGATAACAAGTGTTAAAATTTATTTTTTAAAACTTCCATATTTTGTGAATTTTGTAGGGGCCAACGACTTGACTTATTTGAACAGCAGAGTGAAATCAGTACAAATTAATGTGTTTAAGTAGAATTTACTAAACCAACCATCAGTTGATCTTTGTCCAGCAGATTCATTACTTGTAGCAGAAACTGTTCTACGAGCTTCATCTTCTTGCCTCTGTCTTTGTTCTTCCATAGATACTCTAAGAGCCTAAGAATAGAACAAAGAATAATTAATTTCAATGTTTTTGAAATGATCTAAGTGAGCCTATACTTAAAAAATTGATGACACGGCCAATACATGTTAAACGAGGCAATGTGTCAAACAGCGCAAAGTAAAATGTGAGGGAAAATTCCATAGACAATAAACTTGTGCAAGTAACTGAAATAATTATTCAAGTCTTGAGCAACAAATATGGCTACATTACCCATTAAAAATAATACAACTCATAGTGAGACATTCTGTGTTAAAAGGCATTCAAACACAAAAGTTTCAGATCTTAATCAATATTATGTAATTTAATGAAATCCCGTAACAACGAATATCAATACAGTGAAACGTTCATTTCAACGAAATAAGTTTTCAGTCCTGATTTAATTTCCATAACATTGTTTGAATTCCATTACAAAGAAATTCCCGTTACAAAAAACAAAATTTTCAGTCCCTTGAAGCTCATTGTAACTGGATTTCCCTGTACTTTAATCAACATGTTACTTTCCACAAGTAGGAATAAAATTACTATACTGCCATGGGCAGATTAACCCGTTCGGGACGGCAGTCCGCAGAAGATAGTGCTCCCTCAGGACGGCAGCTGTTACACACGGACTGTGCGCACAGGCCGGGGCAATTTCTCCCGCTAAGCCTAATACGCAATTTCGGAAAGTACGCATACATAATAATGGATAAAATGTATACTTTAAGCAGAAATGAAACCATTTTTTAATATATGATAAAATATATCAAAAATTTCAATCATAACAAAAAATTGGATGAAAATAATTGATATTTAACAATAAAAATGCAAAATATATTGTTTCTTACAATAACTAAAAGTACCAAAATTAAACAATATATTTTCTACAAAACAGGAAAAATATTTGCACTTAATATTATGAAATACTTGAAGAATATTGTAACAATAAATATTTTAAAGCCGCATGAAAAATTTTAAAGCACAGATAAATGCGCATTGAGCATTTTACACTCATACGTAGTGTTACGTCTTTTATTCTGCTTTGAGCAAATTACACATCTCTGTCTAAGTTCTTTGCCTTCTTTTTCAGCGTATGATTTTCAAAAGTAACTATTGTATGAAGAACTCCAATAAAAATAATTTATAGTTGTTTCAATGTGACCCAAAAGATCCATAGATGGATCAGTCAAATTAAGATATTTCCTCCTCGGAAAGATAACGTGTTCACTATGGCTACCAAATGAACATAAAAGTAAAACCCCTTGCTAGAATATCTCCTCTCCAATCCTATTATAAATGGAACCAAAACTAGAAAGAGCAACTTCAAAATGAGTATACGTTTCCCTTCTCATTTGCGAACACATGTTTATATTTTCTTTCTTTCACGAAATCCAATAAATTACAGACACTATTCTGAAGTCAGAGAGAGAAATACTAATGCAGGAGAGCAATCATAACTGCATTCATTTTTTTCAGAATTTTTCCTTTTTGTCATACAGTATAACACCGATTTAACAATTGTCAAGAGACTGGTAAAAGTTATCGTTCAATCAAGTACATTATTAATTTGAGGAGCATAGACACTCAATGCAGTCCAAATCCGGACCAGTGAATGTATCATTATATTGAGGAAATCGTTGAATAGGGTACCTTTATATCAAAGTTATATATTGTACTTTAGCTTTTAGTGTACAAGCTTTCTTACTGGGTTTCTGTTCAAAAAAAAAAAAAAATGCGAAAAGAATGTCAAATTCCAACATTTCCCTGGAGTTGGTATTGAATTTAAAACCCTTTTCTTCAAATATCTCAAAAACTCACTTCTGCAGATATTGCTGTTTGCCTGCCGAAGGCAGTATAATCATCAATAAAAAAAAATAATATTATTTCGACATGACTCAAATTTAGTAGAAAAAACTTAAATGCCTGGCCTAACTAATGTGCATAGTGAACTAATGAGGTTGAGGTGCTTTGCATAAATGTACAAGAATATAACTTTATTACCAATGCTAACTCAGGATCTTCATTTGGATCTACACCAAATTCATAGCCCATTCCTCCAATACCAACAGCTCCGCTGCCATCCTCACCTTGAACAACTGGAGAACTAACTAAAGCATCAGACAGATGAGGACCAGGAGGTACAGTAACAAGATGAGAGCTAAAAACATAAAACTTTTTGTCAAAAGGGGGGGGGGGGGAAATGATAAAGAAAGAATGAAGTCTCAAATTTCAAAGGTTAGATTAACCTGTTCACCACCCATCATCTCACAGGCACTGGCAAAACAAAAAGATTCCTCTCTTATTGCCTCAGTCTCTACTTTGGGGTTCTCAATAGGATAGATTTATTAATATAAACAACAGAGAATCACTGCTCTATGCATGTCATTTAAAAGGTCTCATTTCCTCTAATTTATTACTTTGCTTTTCTTTTTTTTTTGTTATGAGTAATTGAAAGACACATCTAGTTGACTAATAAATTATTGGATAGGGGAGGAAGAATAAAATATTTTTGCATATGTTTACCAGATGATTGGGATTCCCCTTCTTTATAAAAGTACACCTCTGATTTAAAGAGCATTGAGGTTCAAGGTTATTTTTGTTTCTCCCCTTTTTTGTTTCTTTCTTTTTATTAATTCTTTTTCATTTGGAGACAGGAAAAAAAAAAGTGGTAAGGGAAGGGATCGACATTTCACTACACAACAAATCTGCAATAAGCAGTAAAAGACAGATTTTCAGTTCCCAAAAGAGCTAACTACAAGAGTTTAAATAAGCCACCTGCAAAATCCAAACATTCCGAAATCCATACAGGGCTCTACCTCAATTAGTTCCCATTCCCGAGGTTCCACTGCACATTTCATTCTTTTTCTAGACAACATGGGAAAGTACAGCAAAGGAGAGATAATTACAACTGCCAATTTTTGTTAATCACAAAATTAGAATATACTTCTTTTCAAAAGCAATGCTCGCTAAAATCAAATACTTAACAAAAAGCAACTGGCAACAGATAATTTTAAATAATTGAGCTCTTTCTCCTTTTCTACCAACAGTGAAATCATCCTTACCCATCATGTGAATAAAGGTTTAGAACTGTATTTAAAATTTACTAAATTGGATTATAATTTTAGTTCTATACAACTTGAAAGTTCCAATTGAATTTCAGCACATGCATGAAGATTAGTTCTTTAGATTAGAATCAATATTTTAATTTCAGGTCAGCAGAATTAGTGTATCTATTACAAAATGCAAGTTGATTACAAAATATATTTTTAATTATTTGTATTATCAAACAGGCTATCCCAGTTATTAAGACAATTGGAAATATACTAGGACTTAGTGCTGAAAGCTTTTCTTTTAAAAGTAGTCAAGTCTCTCTTAATGGCAGTGCATTTCATACTAAAAAATAACAGAACCTTAACACACGCAAGTAAATCAATTTTTCAAAGTGAAAAGGGGGCAGTTCTGTCTTAACACCTAAACGATGAGACAACTAAATGATTCAATAATTTTAGTGAAACAAAATGTGAAATAGTAATTTGCATTTAACTATGCTATATTTACACTTAGTGTTTTCAATAAACATGATAATAGGATAAATAACTTAGAAGTGTAAGCAATTAAAGAATAAAATTCTGAGAAAACAAGTAAAGAGAACTTACCCAGTGCCATCTTTTCCATTCAGGGTATTGATAAATAATGTTAATTTATCAGTATTAACAGCCTATAGAAATAATTGAAAGAAAAAAATATATAACATTATGAAAATAAGTTTAATATTGCTTATATTTACAAAAAATAAATAAATAAATAAAACAATGTAAATTTAACATTGACCAACCAAAAGGGGCAAAAAGCTCAATCTATACGATCCTATATTGAGCAATCACGATTGCTTATTGTTCTCATTTGACAGTCCTTGACGTTGGGATTATTTTTCAGCTTGGACCAGCAGCACCACCGCCCACCGGCGCGGCGGCGGCACGGCTGCACTGCCCCCCGGAATCCACTTCTGCTGGGTGGTGGCGTCCATGTCCTTCACACGCATGCTCATACACACTCGCCAACGCGTGAGTGCCTTTACACACATACACAGGCCTACGTACACACACTTAAGCCTGCACACACACAACTATACACACATAACCACCCAGGAGGAGGGACATGCTTGGGGGGGGGGAGCAGTTTCTAGAAACAATAACTCTAATGAGTAGGGTCTTGTCGCAACTCG
Organism: Uloborus diversus; assembly: GCF_026930045.1. NCBI lineage: Eukaryota > Metazoa > Arthropoda > Arachnida > Araneae > Uloboridae > Uloborus > Uloborus diversus. The sequence goes on along the minus strand of NC_072739.1, from coordinate 90,051,398 downwards.
TGATTGCGAAAAACATAATTTGAATTCAAAGATTCAGAATTCAAATTAGATTTTTTCTTTTTAGTTTCTTTTTCAATGCCAAAAACTGATTCAATGCATTGATTAGAAACAAATTAGTGATTTTTGACTTCTTTAATTACATGCTGATCATTTTGACCTATATATACACAGCTTAGTGATTTGGAAAAAATCTTGAGTTTCAAAAGCCTTTACTTGATCACACATGATAACAAACCCTTAACTAATTACTTGAAATACAACATATTATTGACTCATCTACATGAACAGCATAGCTAAACCCAATGTTTTTTGAACTTCTACAAGGAGTACACATACAAGTCATGTGATCAAGCTACTCTTTGATAAGATTGAAAATCACTTAGAGGTTTAAAAATAAATTCTGATATACATAAAGATCAGGGCCGTAACCAGACTATTGTTTCGGAAGGGTTTTTACCAAACATAATTTTTGAAACATTTATTTGGTCTATCAAATTTGGTTTCATGTGCATTCTATTGATTTTTGTTACAATAGATTATCTAAATGGAAGGAGGGGCTGTTTTTACAAAATGCCATATTGTTACATAATATAAATGAATTTTTCAAAAACTACCATAAACACAATGACAAGGTTCAAACTCTTCCAGACAAAAAGAATTTCAGGAGTTTTCAGGAGTCAAAAACAAAATTTTCAGGGGTAATAACACGAGCGGTCTTTACAAGAAAATTAGTTTCAATAACATTTCATCTACTTTGCTGTGAAAATTTAAAAAAAAAAATGTATTAAGTTTTTAATTGATTAGTATTTTTTTTCACACACTATTCAATCAAATAAATAAATAAATAAATAAAAAATAGATTAAAATATTTGAAAATAACAGGAATACACAAATTATTAACAAAGTCTCAATAGATATATTGACATATTATCTATACTACAAATACTACAAAATAGCGATAGCACTACTAATTAGCAATATCGAAAATATGCTTAATAGCTGTTGCTGTTAACACAAAACCTAGCACATGCTCTTGGTTCATTCTCTTGTGGCAGTTACGATCAGCAGGGCCGGATTTGGAAGTGCGGAGGCCCCGGGGCAACGAAGGAGTGGAGGCCCCAAATCAGGGTTCGAAAAGATCATATTTTGATATATATATATATGTATATATCCGATATTTTCGATCAGCACTTATAATCAGCAATAGTAAATACATCCTGAAGTTACTGCAATTTATTTTTTATATTATTATTATTATAATTTATAGGGGAGAAAAAACGTAAAATTTGCTGACCCGTGAAAGTTAGGATATTTTGTAAAATTTTTATTGTGGGGCCCCTTTGTTGTGGAGGCCCCAGGGCAGTAGCCCCGCCTTCCCTCCCCTAAATCCGGCCCTGACGATCAGTAATGTTCAAACAGACCCCATGTCTTTGCGAAATGCACTGGGTGTCTGTATAATACGAGAGTTTGATTGGCTACCAGCGTTTCAATATGGCCGCCTAAACTGAGATGACATGGAATTAAAATTAGCGATTGTTAAAGTTTTATTTTGAGATTGACGAAGCACTTTTACTAGTAAAAATTATTTTCAGGAGAGGGGGAAAATCAGGAGGTTAAAACAAAAATTCAGGAGTTTTAAGGGCACTTAGAAGAAAAAATTAATTTTCAGGAGTTTTTCAGGATTTTCAGGAGGCGTACGAACCCTGCAATGAGTTTGTATCTTTTTTTAGTCACACTAATTTCATTTCCCAAATAAAATTGAAATAATAATAATATCAACAATATTACTTTTGTCACCAAAAAATAAATAAAGTAAAAATAAATAAATAATGGAAAGCCAGGGGTCGATCCAGCGCCAAATTGGGGCCGCTTTGCGGCCCCTTCACAAAATTCCGCATGGCAAAAGCGGCCCCATTCACAAAATTCCCCATCGCAAAAGCGGCTCCATTCACAATATTCCGCGTCGTAAAAGCAGCCCCTTCACAAAAATTTATAAAAAGGCAACCTTTTCACAATATTTTTTAACCGCAAATGTGCACGCATCTACGCGGGAGCCTCTTCCACCTTCCCCCATCTTATCTTTTTTGCTTGCTGCGTGAGGTGTTTTTCCTTGAGAGCGTCAGAAGGGGGACGGGAGAGGGAAACTTGTGATTGGTAGCTTGTTTTCAGGAAAATCTTAAATTTTACTTTGATTACGCAATATATATTTAGTATTAATTTGTGTTGAGTTTCAAAATCCAATTCTAAAATAACTTTACTTAAAATAAACATATTTACATGCTGTTTTTATATTTTTATTTGTTTTGAAGATCTTAATTTCCTTACATCGGCCGTGGTAAACGAATTTTTCGCATTTTTGATGTTTACTGTACCTTGTTAAGAGGCAAACAAATAAAATTTCTTATATATTTATTAACATCATTAAATTGCAAAGTTTTAAACGAAATACCTACTCTGTAAGAACGTCAAAAGTCAAAAAATTAAACGCTGAATGCTGGTGCAGTATTATTTTGGGTTTTAATTACTTTTAAGTTTTTCAAACACATACATGGAATCTTTAATGAGTATTTCACTTCTGTGTTAAGAAATATGTGATATCTTTGAGTCTGTTCATATTGTATTTATTAGGAGTTATCATTACGTTCAGCAGCATGTGCAATTTTCATTGCTCTTAAAGTATTTGAGAGGGGCAAACAGGAAATCTGTTGTGAGACTTTCACCTTAGGAAAGTGTGCCTTGCATATGTATGTTTGTAAAAAGCAATAAATGTAATGTATGTGTCAAATTACGAATAAAATGTTAAGGGTCTTACTTCCCCCCTCCCCCAGCGCATTTTCTCTTGACTGCTTTCATGTATTCTTCAAGAACTTGCAATCACCCCTGAAACCTGTCTAGAGCTTTTCTATAAGGATACGACAGCTAAAAATGCTTTAATATAATCTTTTCCAAGAAAAAAATCATGAGAAGGTCTTTTTTACAAAAACAAAGAAAATTCACAAAAATATTTTGCTTTTTCACAAAAATAACGAAATTTCACAAAAATATTTTGCCTTTTCACAAAATGGGGACCCAAAAAATAAAACCTGGATCGACCCCTGAAAGCATTTCTTTGGATGAAAATTTTTTGAGGTGGTTTGAACCCTGTAAACCACCCTCTTGCATACGGCCCTGATAAAAATTATAATATAACAGATTTTATTTTGGTGATGATATAACTACTGCCTTTCATTTTGTACTTTATGAACTTCAGCAAATAGCATACTTCTTTTTGAGCAGTTGTATAATAGATCTAAATCATTTGTATTTGTAGAGAACAAACACATAACTGAAAACTGTATGAATTAAAATTTCCCTGAATATTAAAAAGTAAAAGTTTGCTAACCTACAACTGAAGCTTAGCTGCATGTATGATAAATTCATCATAATACAGCTTCAAAAGAAAAAAAAAATACTTACATCTTCTCCAAAATTGACAATGTCGACACATACTTTCTCTTTTTTGAACTTCTTTGCCAGTTTTACAATCTATGTACAAGAGACAAATCAATACCAAATTAAAAAAGAAATAGAAATTAGGGAAAGATAGTAGAAGACATGTACAGTACAGTAACTACAATCAAATAAGGTTTACAACAGTTGACAACAAATTTTTTTATAAACTATACGGATACTTAAATATGGTATAAACAATGTTACTACGTACAAACAATTAAAGTAATTTACATACAGTTGGGGCAAATCGAACCTGGCAACATTACTAAGTGGCACTCTGCCATTTACTTATTTCGAGAAATCAGCAGTTATTATGCAGAAAAAGGGCAAGAGTTCACAGCAAATTTCTTATTTTGATATTGATTTTCCCTTATTTTTCCAAGCCATCGGAAATTGATCAAAAGAATATTTTTGATATGGTGTACGTTGATTTTTTAAATTTCTCTAACACTCTTTCCTTTAAGAAAATTGAAAGCAATGAACAAAATTTGTCCTTTAAAAAAGAGGGGGGGGGGATAGGGTATACAGTAAGCTACTGCAATTTAAAAATATATTTAATTGAGGTGAAATTAAAGTTAATTATCAATCTATTACATTTTTCTCCTGATATTAAAAATCTACCGGTCAAACATAATTTAGTTTGAGTAAAAATTTAGTGAAAACAGCTTCATACATTCTAACTTAACCAAATTTTCTTTTAAACTGCAGTAAAAAAATGTACAAAAATTACAATAGTTACAAAAAAAAAATTTGAATGCAGAAATTTTGAATTCAAATGATGTTTTTTGAAATCACGAGCTGCGACAGGATCCTACTCATTGGAATTATTGTTTCTAGAAACAGCTCCTGTCCCTCCAAGCCTGCCGGTCCTCTTGGGCAGTTACGTGTGTATAGTTGTGCATGTGTATGTGTAGGCTTGTATGTGTGCGTAGACCTGTGTGAATGCACGTTGGTGTATATGTGTGTGTGTATGAGGGTGGGTGTGTAGGACATGGACGCCACCGACCAGGAGAAGCAGATTGCTTAGGGCCGGAGGAGTTGCGCCTGCAGAGGACAGTGGGGTTGAAAAAGGAACCGGACATCAAGGACCGTGAACCGGAAGGTATCAGGTGAAAACAATTAGCGATTGTGATTGCGCAAAAAAGGCTTAAAATTTCCACACCCCCTTATAAATCACAGCATAGAGTATAAAAATGAATGTTCATTTAAAAATTCCTTTCCTTCATTGAAGCATATAAATATTCAATTTTTACACCTACTAGATATTAGTCGAGAACTCATATTCAAAATTTGGCTAAACACCAAGTAAGGTAAAACATCAGTAGTGGCCACTTCAAGGTTTAAAACGCACTAGTAGTGGCCAATGTGAAGTATATTTTTAAACTGAAGGTCTACAATGTTAATTGTCCCTCTTAAAACTCAATGAGCGCTTTATAGCCCAAAGCTTTCTAAATCTTCCCAATTTCTAAAAATACCAGAATTTCAATTTGTTAAAATTTTTCCCAAATCTGATCCAGCAGTGGCTACTCAAAATCTGAAAATTTCAGTAGTGGCCATCTGACATTCTTCCATCCGAAGTATTTACATTATTTAATTTCCATTCAAATAGCTGATGAACAAAATTGATTCAATATGATAGTTACATTTAGTACCAAATAAAAATCACATCAGTATTGTTCATTTCCTTCTACAAAGTACAAAAGAAAACTTGAAGTGGCCACTATTGAAGCACTGGGCACTACTAGTGTTTTACCTTATATAGATTACTTGATACGGCACTAAAGAATACTTAAAGGTTTTAAAAAATCCTTCGCAATGTAAAAAGCAGTGAGCTTCAAGAGCATTTAAGAGAGAGTACAGAAGCATTTCATACTGAAAACAAGCAATTAAGAAAGCACCTGATTTGACCCAGTTGGAAACAAGGCAAAAGCTGTCATAGAATTGAAACAGATGAATGCAAAATATGGGGAAAATAGAATTTCAAATATAAAGTAAGTGGAATAAAACAAACAAATCGTTCCAAATAAATAACACAAGCAGAATACAAATCGCAAAAAGAATGCACGGAAAAACTAGTAGGTCCTTGTGAATGCTTGGATGTTAAGCATAAGAGCAACCAGTAAGATTTGTTGTCTTTGCAGCAGTCGAAACTTCTATATTACAGCTACCAAGTTGGCATGATTTACTGCCTCGGTGAGATTTGCAATTTATGCATAAAACCCAACTAGAATAAAGGTAACAATAAAAGTCTCCCTTAAAAGTCAAAATAAATTATTCCTTTTATGAACTATCTACTGCAGAAAATATTTGAAAGATGTAGATGCAACTGGGTAAAATTTTTTCCAAACCTACTGCAACTTTTAATTCCTCTTCATCTTCCATAATGAAAGCCATGAGCCCTGATGAATCGAGTCAGAAATATCTCTTTTTATCCGTCGCTGAGAATTCCAGGTTTTTCTTGCGTTTTTCCTGTTCAGTCTTAATTTTAGCTATTCTTTTCTTTTTCCAAATCTCTCTGGCAGATATTTTTAAGTTTTAATGCTAGGTCACAGTAGGTCATAATTTTTAAATAAAGAGATATGTTGTCTTTGTCAATTAAAAAAAAAAGACAAAAGAAATGAGAAGTACAACTATACTACGTTACAGAGTATCAAATAGTGCTCATAAATGGGTACTTAAAAAACTCTTAGCTCACATAGAACTCTTTCTACATGGAGAAGTTTGAGAGGTTATGAAGGCACATGTTAGCACAAGGAATGCGGAACCACTAGTGTTGATTCTTGAGCAGAGCTATAGAACTGCTTGGTATACATAATTGAGTGCTTGGGGATGCCCTCCAGTGGAATCCGTAAAAATATGTTGAAAAAAATGCGCCCTGAAGGTTGAGTGACGACGTTGTATCTTTTTATCCTTTTGGGTCAAAGAAGGACCCTAGGGCCAAAGTAGCCAGCGTTTACGGTACACAAAATTGAAGTCCATCTTTTAAAATAGTTTTAACATAAAAATAATGCACTTTTCAGTAATAAAATCTCATATAAGCTACATATTTAAATTAAAAATACTACTTTGTCATACAAATCTTTAGTACATGAATGAAGCAAGTTTACCTCTGCATCTTCATCATCAATTGGACTACCAACAAAAATTACAATCCTCATTTTGTGATGTTTCCCTTGTCGATGCTTCAATGCTAGCTGCAAATAACATAAGAAAGTAAAATATGAATACGAAACTAAAATGTTCTTGAAACTTAAATTAAGAAAAATATATAAATACAACACATAATACTGCAACTGAATGATTAATCTTTGATAGACAAATCTTAAAAGCATTTCAATTTTAATTTCCACATTTTTATAATTTCAAATATTTTCCATTATGCATACAGATTGGTTTTCATTATTTTTTAGCAATCATACTGAGGTCAAAACATATTGGAACTCAAGCCATGTTCTTATTTTCAAACATTCATTTTTCATTGTGCATTGACAACACAATTTTGCTTGAATATAGTTTATGTAAACCCAGATCTTTAGCAACTTGCATGTTCTCCAGATCTTGTAAGCATGATAATTATAGTATAATTACCTTGAGTGAAAACATTTTGCATCCCTTTCTTAATTTACTTAGCATATATGTGACTGCTCAAAAACAAAATAAGCTGAAAATATTTTGCCGAATCTGAGAATTGCAGAGAAGTTAATCTGCTAATTATCAGGAAATATAGATATTTTCAAAAATTATTTTTCAACTACATGGAAACAAATATGTATAAAAAAATTAGATTTTATCACCATATTATTTATTATTGGTTTACTTTAATTGCTGATTGTTCAAATGATTTAGTAGCTTTTTAATGGGACACAGAGTGCATTTACTTAAAAAATGGATGAAAAAAAAAAAAAAAAGTTGATTTTTGTGTAGAATGTAGAAAGATTACGCACACAAGATAACAAGATATAGGTTCTTTCACTTGCACATGGAAAAATTGGTTCAGGTTATTTTACAGCACTTTTGAAAATGAGTAGCAATCTTTGTTCCTATTGGTTTTCTGTATTGCTTATTATTTCCAAAACAGTGGATAATACTAAGCATGCCTGAGTGAAAAATGTTTTGTTTACAGCAGAGTTTTTTTGTCCAAAAAAAGTGGTGAAAATCAACAACACTGATTCCATTATGTTTGACTGGCTTTATTCAGCTAGAGAAAACAATTTCCCATTTTATTTTCCCGAAAGATTCAGCGGATTATTTACTTATTGAGCAAGTACACTTATATAAGCACTATTCATTAATTTAATTTAGAATTATACACTGTATGTGTAGATTTAAAATACAAAATTAAAATGTCATTGAAATTCAGACTCCCCAGTAGCGGACACTTCCCATTAATGGAGATCAACTTTGGTCCCAATAGCGGCAAGTTCCGCTATTGGGAGGTTGGCTGTATTTGGCTATCCGGCAATAATTGCTAATCTTCTGGAAATCGGTATACTTCTTCAGGAATTGGACCCGTAAGAGGACAATATTGTGGAGATAGCCAGAGCTGTGGTTTCTGACTTTGGCACCATTTGACTAAGACTAAACTTAGAATGACATCATCATGACCTTCCAAGGGCACCCATATGTAAAATTTTAATTGGGGGGGGGGGGGGGGGCTCAGCTATTTTCCCCATGGGTTAACAGGATATTTTTCCCATAGAAACCGATTTCAGTACAGATTAGAGTTAATAAAATTTGACATTTTTAATAACTTATTCATTAGATGCTGGAGAAGAAATGTTTTTACATTTTTGAAAGGAAAAAGTACTAAAAGCAAGAAAGTTCTAATTTCAAATGGGGAGGGGGGGGGGGTTGAGTCCCCACTCCCGCGCCATATGGCGCCCTTCACTTTCGATGCTATTCGCCCCCCACTTTCACTTTCGATGCTACTTTTGAAAGATTCTAGAAATTTTGATTCCATGGGTAAAGTTTTAATTGCCCTTGAACTTGTACTTTTAACAACTTTAACAGCAATTAAAGCTTTAATTCAGAGAAAAAAAAATCAAGTGGTTCAAATTCAGTGGAAAATATTCACTAGAAAATTTTGTATCGAATTTGCATTTCCCAATTTTTTCTCATAAAATAACAGCTTAAATGGTCACTTGTAACACGAATCTTTTTTTTAAGAAACTGATTGCAAAAAATTGTCAATTCAGATAGAAATTGCACATACACTCAGGTGCAGATCCAGAGAGGGTAATGAGCCTCCCCCTTTAGCCAAAATCAGTTTTGGAGACTTACCTTTCGAAAAATTTACCCCGTATTTGTGCCCAAAAATTGTACTTTGACCCCTTCATAATGAACCTCCAATAAAATTATTCGCCCCTTAGTATGTATTAATGTTTTATAATAATGAAACATTTTTGACTACTGGATTCCTTGCAAAAACAGCAGAAATTTGATAGAAGTTGGAAAACGATATTCAACTGCATTCTAATTTCTAATGTACAATAATGTAGGGAATCGTCTGTATTCAAATAAGATCAATTTCTCAACTCTTTCAAGCATGTAAAGTTGCAGTTTTAGGTTGGCATCTCTGGATGCCCAATCACATCCAAATGAGGCAGTTTGGTATAGATAGTGAACAGGTTGGAGTTGTTGAGTTATCGAACTCTGTCTCCGCATATGGCCAGGGTTTCCTCTTAGATTGTTTATTTAATATGTTATTTTAGTTTTCAAAGGACCAATAAATCATTGCTATGTTTTTATAGAAAGTTTCCACTGATGCTTCTAATACTGACGCTATTCTCCTGCTGCACTGTATTATCTCTGCTCGTATTAGCATTTAAGATAATTGACTAACTAACGGAACTTAGCCTTTCGGCTTTCGATATTAATTGCGTAAGTTATTAAAATTGAACTCATGAAAAGTATACTTACATGAGCAATTCGAATTCCAGTACAGAGATTAATGTAACCCTTAGGCTGCATTTGATGAAGCTTGGATAAAATTCGACCCACATCAGTTGTTAAAGTAGCAAGAACTTCTGGTCTATAAAATAAATAATGAAATTACACCTATTAAGAAATAAATTTCCTTTAATGACCTAAATATTATGTGTAAAAGTTTTAAGAAAACATTGATGCCTAACTTTATTAAGCATAATACATTTTATTATTATGATAATTTTCATAGCACATTACGATAGTTTTCATACACATAGTTAATTTGAGTACATTTTTTTGAATAATGAGAGCATTCAGATTAAAATAGAAAAATTGCACTTATTAATTCAAGGAACAAGGAAAATGATAATACTTAGCCAGAGTCAGAAGACCAACATTATTTTCAGGATTTGATCTGATCTTTGAATGGCAAATCAAACTAACTGCATCTTGCTGAGCTTGCAGGCGTGTGGGAAGAAAGTCTCCATTCCTCATATAATCACTATTATCAACACTAAAAAAAAAATATATATGTTAAAAAAAAGCTTCAAAATGTCTTTATAAATTCAATCAAATGGGCATTAAATTCATGCAAACAATACAGTGGAGTGCCACAAATCCACCGACCTAAAATTTGCCAACGCCCAAAATCCGTGTTGATTTCTGTTTTTTTTTTTTTTTTTTAACGCTTTGTTCCCTTCGCGCTCTAAGAAAATTTCATTTACATTACTTTATTTAGGTCTATGATGGTCCAAATTGTGATTATTTCCGTAAACAATTGTTTTTAACACATAACTCGGGGATAATTCATTTTGTTTTATTATTGTGCATTACATGCATGCCAGGTGATGTAATCAAATAAAAACACTTTTATTCGAAAAATATGTTTGTATTTTCCCTCAATATGCAAACCGGATTTTTCGGAACCCCCCCCCCTCCAAATTAACCATTTTTGTGAATTATTTATTAAAGAATGTTTAATATTAATATTTATACCTAATTTCTTCATAATTAATTAAATAAGAGTAAAATCCTGGAATTTTATTTCCAGATACGAAGAGCTTTCTGTAGGGGAATATTGTTTGAAAAACTTAAATATTAAAAAATTACAATACCTAAATGGGCTTAGGTATAAATAATCAAAGAAATGATTCATTGTGATATTTCAGAAATTATTGATTACAAATAACCATGAATAAAGTCTTGTAAATTAATTTCCTCACAATCATAGCCAGCTACAATAAAAAATAAATAAAAGCAGAATTAAAATCATGTGTTATTAAACATGTCTAATGTACATTACACAATTTTAAAAATCAAAAGATCAACACATTTTGTTTGAAGATTTGAAAAAAAGTTACAGATCATGTACTATTTTAACTAATGTATCAAAGAGAACGCTTAATAAAAATAAGACAAATAGATTTTAAGAAAATCATTATGTTTTCCATTCTGGACATAATTTCTCCTGATTTAGTGCATTTATGAATAGAATTTCTTTATTACAAAAAATATATATTTTAATTAAAAGCCTCAGTACAAACTTAAAAGAAAATATACTTTTAACATATTTTAATTATGAAAACTATCATAAAAATTAATGTTAAATGATTCCCCCCCCCCATTCATACAGAGGACTTCTTTTATTATATTGAGATCAAAAAAGTTCTTTGAAAGGAGAAAATTTGGCATTGAATTTCATTATAAAAGCACTGAGTCACACAGATATTTTCTGTTTTCACTGCTGTAAACTTTTTTCCCCTTGCTCTGGCTGCATCGTCTATCAAGAATGCAAATGTGTGCAGGTATTGGCACAGTTTTATGCTGACTCTAAGTGCTTTTGGACTTTCTTAGATCTCTTAATATCTTTAACATTAAGCAAGGTTTAAAATAGGGTTCAATTTCTAGGGGGGAATGTCCTCCTTTACTTCAGACCAGGGGGGAATTTTTGAATTTGGGGGAGAATTTTTATAAGTTCTGAAAATTTGTTTAGAATTTTTTTTATAGTTCATTTTTATTTCATTTTTCCATTTATTCATTTTAAAATTATAATTTTTTTAGTGTAATATCAACCCACATTTTCAAATAATTATTCAGTAGTTTTGCAATTTTATTTTATTATTTTATTTTTAATAAAATATTTTACAACTAAGTAACATACACATATACTCAATTATTTTTTTAAATAGACTATTTTCTGGATCTAATTATCTGGATAGGATTCGGTCCCCATTGTTTTAAATAATATTTCTACTGCATAAAGACTTTTTTTCTGACAATCAAAAAGTTGAAGTAAAAAATTGCCTATACCTTTCGAAAACAGACTATCGGTCGTGTCCAGCAGCTTGTGGATTGCATTTCGACCGGCGGATCGGAATCGGTTGATGTCGGCAGATCGGAATTCATTGATGTAACTTGAATTGCTTTGAATTGACGGATGGCTTTATTAAATTTTTTCCATCTTTCTAAAATGAAAGTGGATTTTGAAATTTTTTTTTATCTTCTCCACTTTCCCGGTATGGGTTTCGTTATCAAGTTTAAGAATTTATGGGGGGCGGGAATCCCGCACGGACCTTTGGATTGCGCGAGATTTACCAATTTTGTGCGCGTTTCGAGCAATCTCACGCTCTATTTCAAACCCTGATTAAGATTTATGTACACTATGATAACTTACGATGTTTAAACGAAAAGCCGAAGGGCTAAATTTCGTAAGTCAGTCAACAATGTTACATGCTTATACAAGCAGAGATAATATCACACAGTGGAAGGTGCAGAATCAAATATTAATGTGAAGAAATGAACATTGGAAACTTGTTAAAATCTTACCAAGAATTTATTGGTCAATAGTAACTAAAATAAAATATAACTAACAAAACTAAGTTCTTAAGAATAAAACCCGGCCATAAGTGGAGGCGGAGTTCGCAACTCCCCAACACCTATCGGACCTAACTCACAAGAGGCTGACGAACACAAAAGAAGAGAGAAAGAACGATTGGAATCGTTCACTATTTATACTTGCCTCATTTGCATATGATTGGGCATCAAAGGATGCCAACCTAAAACTGAAACTTTACACGTGCCGAAAGAGTTGAGAAGTTAATCTAATTTGAATAAAGCTAATTTTATATTACATTACATTAGGAATGAGAACGCGGATAAATATCGTTTACCGATGTCTATCACACTATGCATCACTTCAATGATACATAATCTATCTCAACAAATCTTAAGTAAACAAACAAATTAGGTAGTAAATAAAGTTTTGGTTGAAATATGCTTATTGGACTACTTTAAAATGCAAAAGATTGAAAAATAATGATAACTGAATACAGTCGGATTTCGACTTACGTGGGGGATGCGTTCCAAGACTCTTCCCGTAAGTCGAAATTTCGCGTTGTGGAAAAGTGCTGTGTATATGTTTTTTTTTAATTAACATATCCAATCATTTTAGATATTTAAACACCCTTTAAACTGTTTTTGCCCTTTTTTAACTATATATTATCGTTTCTTATACAAAGAGCTGAATTTTTATCATATTTTTAAAACAGTTGCAGTATTCAACATAAAATACTGTTACGATGCACAAAATCAATGATCAATGGGAGAGAGACAAAAAAACAAAACAAAAAAAAAACAGTACGGTACATACAGTATGTAGTAGTAATAAAGCATCGCACTGCACGAGTACTATACAGTAGATACAATAAGTTATATTTATAACTTAAAAATTGAAGATGATGATTTATCCTGAGCAATCAAATCGTCATTCTAATACATTTTTAAATACAGTAGCTTCGCATTTACTTTTATAACATTTACATCTTAACACCTCTCTTAGACCCCGTGGACTTATACGGATTGCCTTCTCGACTTTTAATTATAGGTATGAAAGATAACCCATACCTAATTGTCGTGCTACCTTCGACCCACTTTCTAGTTGTTCAAGCGTATCAAGAATCTTTACCTTTTCTTAAATTGTCGCAAACTTTCGCTTTTTGTGTCCATTTTTGAAGTTTAGATGAAACAGCGTGTCTGAGTGCCACAATATTTCACCACCTTTCATATTTACATAATTTACAATAAATAAATGAAAAATATGAGGAGTAGTGATACATACACACTAACAATGCTATGTTTATAATGCGGTATTAAGGAACTTGCACAGTCAAGTGATGCTGAAAAGATGAAAGTACATTCATGAATCAATGTTTAGTAGTTAATAAGCAGGGGTGCCCACAGGGGGGGGGGGGGATTATGGCGCAAGTTGCGCCATCAAAATTTTTGGGGGGTATTTTTTTTCCAGAAGGTTTTTTTATTTAGAACATGAAATTTTTGAATTTTGGAAAGAAAAAATATTTAAACTCATTCAACAAGAAATAGAAGCATTAATAATACTTTTTCCGCGTACTTTTACGCGAACCGTCGCCGTAGCAAGCCGCCCCCCTCCCCGTTTTTCAGAAGTGTGGCCGCCAATTTCATTTTAGCGATGTAACTAACGAAGAAAAAGGAAAACTCTTCGTGGTTTTAAAAAATTAAAATAGTAATTATAAATGAAGAAGTGGAATAATAGTGACAAAAAGTTATTTTTTCTGTCAAATTTGAATAGAAAATGTAATCTTAAAATACAGTTTAAAAACATGCATAATTCTCTTTTTTCAAGAGTAAGTAAGGGCCGTGGAAATGTACACTTCAAACATTTTTACTAACACAAAAAAAGTATTCAGTACAGTGCACTCTTCACTAGGCCGCAGAGTGCGTATGTCTGCCAATTCGGAAACTATGGGCTTGGTTCGAATTAAAAACATTGTGCATAGAGTAAAATTTTAAATAATGGGAAAGAGAACAGGCGACCAAACTAACATGTTGCACGCCTTGTCTCTCGGCGGCCCTGGTTATACAAAACCATGCTTCATGATTCTGCAGTTAAAAAAAAATAAAAATAGATAAATTGATAGGACAGACCATAGGATAGGGGTCGCCGAAACATTCCCATATGTATATACTTTTTTTTGATGAAAAATGTTGTCCTGAAAATCATTGCTAAGTGGAGAAAAATGTATTAGTCACCGAAATAAATTTGAAATAGAGAGATAGAGGGGAAAAAAAACAGTTAAATGCAAAGAGAGAAAGTATTATAATGAATACTTGCACTAAAAGTTCTAAATGTTTGAATGTAAAAATCGTAAGTAAATCAAAGTTTGATCAAGAGATGCAGGTGGCATATTTAAAATAAAATGAAGTGGAATAGAGACCTAAGGTATTGCAGAAAATTAGCATATCCGTTCAAAATGTTAAAAAAGTCCTTTTTCTAAGGCCGCAAATGCTTGTATTGCAAGAAAACAAAAATATTGTGCGGGAAATTGAAAACTTTATTATGGAAAATCCAAGCAAATAATCGTGTTCGGCAAAGGAAAATTGAAAAAAAAATATTACCACAATATGTTTATCAATTACTGAAATTTACAATGAAGATAGGAGGGACGTAGCCAAACTGAAAGGAAGAGTGGGGAACTCCAAACCCTTATTTTTGCGTCCCCAAAGCTGGCCTGGAAGTGAGTTTTTAAAACTTAGATTTTGAAAAAATCCCGGGAAAACGTTCTCAAACCCAATCGATTACCCTAACGTCATTAAAGATGGCCTACACCTAAGTATTTAGGACTGCAATTTTGAAAAGCTGTGAGAGTGCTCCCAACGTAACCTCCGAGAAACGCCCTCTCAATTAATCATTCATCATCATTCAAGATCGAATAAATTTCGTCTTTTGGACTTTAATTTAAAAAAAAACTCCCTGAGGTGTCCCGAAACTGTCGTTCTCCAAATATGACCAAAGATCCTCAAAAATTTCATTGTTAAGGCTTCAATTCAGAAAATTTTTCGGGGGAGATCTCCAAAACCTTCTATTCCTATAACAGTATTTAAAATCGTCTACAATTGCGTTAACTGAATTTAATTTTGAAAATTTGCCAGGGTAGGACTCCAAATCTCTCCACCCATTAACATTACCGAAAATCTTCTAAAACTGCGGTTTCAACAGATCGAAATTTTTTCAAGAGAATGCCCCCCCCCCCCCCCTTCCTCTCTATCTCTCTTTCGCCATTATCATCGAAAAATATCTTAAATCTCGCTTTTAGTGCTTCAATTACGAAACATTTCTGGTCTCGAGCCCCTTCAAAACTCCCCATTTCATAGAAGGTTGTCTTAAATTACGTTTTTGGAGCTTTAATTTCAAGAAACTGGCGGTGCACTAAATTTTAACAAAAAAAAAAATGTCTACCATCGCATTTTTAAGGCTGCAAAATTTCAAAAAAAAATCGAGGGGGGGGGGGGGCACCTCTCTTTTTCTTAATATCACCATAGATCATCTAAAACTGCATTTTTCAAACTACAATTTTCAGATTTTTCCCAGGGGAGAGCCCCCAGACTCCCCTTTACGTGTCACAATCAAATAAATTGCAATTGGGAATGCGTGCTTGAAGTTTGTATTTTGAAAAATTATAGAACGATGACCCCCGAGTCTCTTCCTCCCTTAACATCACCATTGGTCATCTAAAACTGTGTTTTTCAAATAACATTCTTGAAAATTCCCGGGGGAGAGCCCCAGACTCCCTTTTTTGAACACAATTAAATATAACGTACGATTGTGTTGAGAACTTAAATTTGGAAAAATTATCGGGAGAGGCTATCATGGACCTCCTCTTCCCCTTCCTCCCAAACTTAAAATATAGTCTAAAACTGCGTTTTTTTTGTCTTCAATTTCAAAATAATCAAAGAAGGTATCCCTCCGACACCTCCTAATTCTGATTGAATATTATCCTTACGATTAAATTTATATTGCTAGTACCAAGGTCTAATAATATGACTATCCCTGCTAAACCAGAAGCAAATCTTCTCTCTCTGCATATTGGAACATGCGTTCGAAACAATTAACGAGCCGCCAAAAGCGTATCCCTCTCCAAACCCCCAGTTTTTTTTGACCTAGCAACGGCCCTGGTACTCCTTTCCAAAATTTAATGACCGAGTCTCTTTTTCAATGAAGAGAACATCACAGACGGCATGGAGTTAGTGTCCGTTTTAAATCTGGATCAGACGATTTGATTTCTTTTCAATTTTTTATAAATTTTCTTAAAGTAGCACAATTTTGCATGATGAATGCATGCGTAAAATCAATGAGAGGGAGAGGGGTCAAAAATGTTTTATTGTTTGTAATAATTCTGACCAGCATGCTCTAGTCTTCCATTGATTCATTTGCACCTCGACAATCGTTAAGAACTAGTTTAGAAGTTTGCGAATAACATATTTTTTATCCCTCCAATTGACAATTAATATATTTTCTTCGTTAACGAGCTTAAGCTTATGAAGAATTTTTCTCATTTCACTTTACTCCCATCTTCTCTACCATTTTTAAACTGATTGTTTCAATTTATCATTAGATGATTTTTATTAAAACTTTCAGTGATGTTGGTTTTTGCTGATGGAGGTAGAATAGCCTGTTCTTAAGGTGTTTAAATTATGTTTCGTAAATCATATTTACTTTCTTCTATATCTGATATGTATAGAAGCATATTTGATTCGTTAAAAATCTCGAGTTCTGATTTTCGATGTGTGCTGAATAGCTGAATCAATTTTTAAGGATTTCTGAAACATATCTGTCACGGTGTATATGATCCATCTTTTTTGGATATTTAACTTCAATTTTGGAAAACTTGCAGGAGAGCGCCAGAGTAACACCCTCTTTATCATCAAGAGTCATCAAAACTGCATGTGTCGAACTGCAATTTTGAAAAATTTATAGGAGAGAGCCCCTGATTCCCCCCCTCTTTCCTTGACCAATCAAGGACAAGACTAGAATTGCGCTTTTGGAGTATCAATTTCAAACAATTGCCGGGGGAATGGCACCGAAATTCACCTTCCACTAACATTATCCAGATCTATCAAAACTGTGTTTTTAAAGCTACAAGTTCGAAAATTTAAGTGGAGCGCTCCTCTCCCCTCCCCCCTACTCTCGTGAACATCATTAAAAATTCGTGTTAAATTTGGTTTGCAGAGCTTCAATTTCGAGAAAATTCCGGGAGAGCTTCCGAAAACTCGTTTTCTTAACGTCACAAAGGCTACAATTGCGATTTTAGAGCTTCAATTTCAGAAAACTGCTTTTCCCCTAACCATAGATAGCATTTTTAAGACTTTAATTTTGAAAATTTTCCTGGGGCAAGCCCTAGGATCTCTTCTTTCACGAACATTACCACAAATAGTCTAAAACTGCGTTTTTAGAACTACAATTATGAAACCAAAGGAAAAGCCCTCTTTCACATACCGTTAAACTATCCACAATTGCGCTTTTAAAGTTTCGATATTGAAAAAATTACCGGGAAGGGCACACCAAACATTTTATCCCCCAAACATCACCAGAGATCGTCTATAACTGGTTTTAAAAGAACTATTTCGAAAATTTTCCGGAGGAGAACCCCCCGAACACCCTATCTAATTGACAATAAAGTAAGATTCATATTTTATGGATTCATATTGTATACATCTAGTAATGATTCCATCCCAAGCCAGAAAGTTTAATCCACTCTTCTTGTAATTGTTCATACGTTTGAAAAAAAAATAAGGTGTAGCAAAATTCGATTCAGGGGTACCCAAAACTTGTTCACTCAAGGTACATGTTGTAAATTTTGGGAAGTCAAGACAGGTCAACAATCCAACAATATTTCAGTTCAAATGCTATTTCTTAGCGCTACTCCCCCCCCCCATGATTTTGACTGGAAATTAAACACTCTAAAAACTGTTATATTTAACCCGATTCGAAAGCGAGAAGATTTTTGGGGGCAAATTAGCGCCATTGAGCTTGGGGGGGAGGGGGGATGGGCACTCCTGTTAATAAGAAAGCCGAAACTTAACAGCACGATTTCTTTTCAAATATTTTCGTGTTGAGAGCGAGAAATTTGCTTTAGCTCTAAAATTCGTTGTTCCGGAAAAAAATCACGTTATAGCTATTTCGCGTGAGTCGGATCGCGTTGTAGCGGGAGTCGACTGTAAATAAAAATGAACTACTTGGATTTTTTTCTACATGTAATTTTAGAAAACTTAGTTGGTCTGCCTTGTATATTTAGGTACCTAATAGAAAAAGCTGCAATGATTAGAAATGTTGAATTGATTTGAAAAAAGAAAAAGAAAAAAAAAACTATTTAGCGAACTTGCATTACCTTAAAAAAAAAGTTTCTAAATTTATCGATCTTTAATTTAACCCTAAAGCTTTGCTAGTTACTTTGCTAATTAGATTTTACTCTCTGTAATAATTTGCAAAATTTATGAAAACATTTGGGGAAAAACAAAGTTTTTCAAAAAAAGTATTTTTGAAAAAACAAATGTTTTTTTTTAACCACTTGGTTTAAACCAACGTGGTCTAATTAAATAACCCTGATATTGTGTCCTGCTGAAGAAATAATAAGAAATGTCGTAAACCGAAAGACATCAACAACTTAGTGGCCACCACAACCGGAAAGTTTTAAGATATAAAACAGGGGAGGGGGTAGTTTTTACAACTTTCATAAAAAATAAATGATTAAAACTTTGCATTCTAAAAGAGAATTATTCAATGTGTTTTTACATATGGAAAATTTAAATTAAAATAGATTTTTGATTTTTTTTCAAAACAAAAAAATAAAAAGCTGAATAAATAAATAAATGAGAAGTTGGCAGGAAACTGCATTTTAGATGAAATAGTTTATAATAAAGTCTCCAAAGCAATTATCCTGGGTTGCCAAAAAGCAGAATACTTCACTATGTTCTGCAATACATAATCGTTTCACCTAAATTGTTCAGCAAATACTTCAAGCATTGTATATACAGCAACCTTTTCCACAGATCGGAAGCCCCCCTAAATAAAAATCCCCCCCCCCCAGTTATTAAACACTGTTGCTATGCATTTCTACGGAACTTAAACCAATTCAGAGTCTCCAAAAATATTTTATATGCTTTCTATAAAATGCATAGAAAATTTTATAAAAATCCTAACCAAGTGTCAAACTACATTTTTTTTTGTTTGATTTTACACAGCACGAAGGAGCAATTAAAATAGTGTTAATAAAGTACTAAAATAATAAATAAAATGAGTCGATTGAGTTAGGGTAGCATATAATAAAACTCTTCAAAACTTTATAAATAATTCAAATATTTTCAGGATTCAAAGGAATTGAAATCTCAAACAGGATACTCAATTTTCAGCGATGGACGTGTTTCAATGTTGGCATGTTTCTAAAACATAAGTTTATGAAGGAAATTGTAGTGGAGGAAGATCAATTGGTAAAATAAGTTAAAGGGGAACCAAAATTGCTAGAAGAATCAGAATCTTTTCATATTTAGAATATAAAATTTCTGCAGAGCATCTGTAGTTGGTGAATTAGGGTGCTGAGGCATGCATTTTGAGAAACCCTGATTTATACTATTCACTCTTGATGATAAATAAAATTGAAATTTTTTTCAACTAATCTCAATTTCTTTGAAAAATCTCTAAAATAAAAATTATTTAAAGCTCTTCATTTTCCCTTGCCAGGCACTAACATTTTAATACTTGATCATATAGCTTTGCCAAATCATTCTAACTCTGTAAGAAACTCCTGCTTTAAATTTAAAAAAGAACTTCCAAAATAGTAATTTAGGATTAAATAATTAGCAAGGCATGAAACATGCAAGTCTCAAAAATTTATCCCAAATATGTTACAGAAAAGTGAGAACCATGATTTTTATTTTTTATGCAGGATGTAGCAAGGAACAGAATTTGCCTCATTTTGGCTTTCCCCACTCCCCTTTGTATTAGTTAAAAAATTTTAAATACAAGGTTTGTAACTAAATATTCAATATTTTTGGAATGAATCACGTAATTTTCAGGAGTTGGAGGCCCTAAGCTATAGCTTGTTTAATTCATGAGTAAATCCATTTAGAGACCCACTATGGTTTGATTGGACTCAGCATTGCAAAAATAAAACAATCCATCTAAAATTTGGCGGTCACGTCAATATCGCAATTAGCGAAATACCCACAAGAACATAATACTTCCACATTTGTCTTTGAAAATTAAGTCAAACATGATAGATTAGATGCATGACATTTAGGAAATAGCTGCATCGAGCCATCTTACTAACAGTATAATTCTAATTTTGCTACTTTATAATACATCTTTATAGCTAATTTAAAGCAAAAACAGCGCTTTACTGCCAAACTTATCGAAAAAAGGCTTACGTTTAGTTTACTGTTAGCAGTAAAGATTTTCATAAATTGCAAGTCATGTAAACAAAACAAACAATTTACTTATGTCCAACGTTAGATAGGAGTGACTAGTTTTGAAAAAAATAAACGAAATTTAAGCACATACCAAATTATAGTGCTCTCCAAAACCATTTTGAATAACTACACAAATTCTCTGTACTTATGTCAATTATTCCTTCCACATAGAAATTACAATGCGAATCCTTTAACAAAATAAAAGTAAATTTACGAAAGTGTAGAGTTGAGTGGAGTGAGAGTCGTGAGCTTCGAGTCTCTGGAGTGATATCGCATACCAATAACATTGCAGTTAGTGAACCATAGAATACTCCTCTCCCAGAAGTTTCAAATTTTTAATCAAAACTTATTCAATTCAAGTATTTTTGGGATGAAATTAGGATGACTTGCTGCATATCGTTTCTAGAATTTTTCAATGTACAGTAGTATCGTGTTAGAAATGCTTAATTTCTAATGAACAAAGTGCGACAGTCATCTATGCTATAGGTATTGAAGAGTAGAAGCTTTGTTTCTGTTTCTCTCATTTTTTTACTGTGCCATAGCGCCTAATATAATGCACCGTAATATACCGCTCGAACCTCGAATGTGTGGTGTCAAATTCAAATCCAAGTGGTTTATATTTTATTATTATCGCATTTGGAAGAGATTCCTGTTATCTTGTTGAAAGTTTTTGAATTTAAGAACATATTCTATGGTTTTTATTGTATTATCCTGAATTTCATTTTTCAATATATTTATATAAATTGAGAGCATCATGTCGTCGGAACCGAGGGATGTTAAAAAAACGAAAGGTAAGTTCTCGAGAGTTTCAACAAAAGGCGGCAATGTTCGTTTTATTTATGATTTTCTCCCGAAGGTGTAAGCAAATTCTCTTTTTTTTCTGACTTAAGTGGGTGCGTGTAAAGAAAAGTAGAAGCAGTGTTATAATGTCATTTTTGTTGATATTTTCAGAATGCTATGATATAAAATGCATTTAGATGTGCATTCAATGCTGAAACTCAATACATATTTAGCCAAACTCTGCTCTATGCCATCACCAATCGCTAATTAAAATCGAAATCATGCGTATAGGAGGAGTCTGAAGTCGTTGAATCATGTGTCACTTTGGAGTTTGAACAAGTCTCAATTATTTTAGTACTATTAATATTTTATTTTTTAAATTTATGACCAACAACGAACTATTTGAGTCCTACTAATCCAGTATTAAAATCACATGGTAAATATTTGAACCAATTTTAATTCAGGAAGTGTAGAATTTTGAAAGTTTATTTTTTAAACGGTTTTTATTTATATGGGGCAATAATTTGAATTTCTCAATTACATTTAGTTTTTTATCTCACAATTATGTGTAAAATTTTATTTTTTTGTCATAAAGAAGAAAAAAAAGATAGCATTTGTTGACAAAAAGAGCACAGGGTACCACTAGCCATCTTTTAAAAGACAGCAAAAATGAAAACTTTTAGAAGAACCAGAAAATGTGAAGTTCGTGCGGGCCATCGTTGTGTTACTTCTTGCATCTCATAAATGATGGTCAAGTAAAAGCTGGTTACCATCAGGGGAGGGTCAAAGGGTCAGGTGACCCCCCTGTGGCATGAATTATATCATGATTGTTACTAAACTTCAATTTTCGAAAAAATAGTACATGAAATCAATGTTAACCTTTTTTTGGTTGGTTCTATCTGCAAGGTATTTTTTCTCATCATGTCATATTTCAAAGGATTGACTGAGTTCGGTTACTGGGCTATTGTTCTTTTGAGATTTTTATTATAATTTTTAAAAGAAAAATATATTCAAAGTTTATACGAAACCGTGTCCAGCTTGTTTACCTAAAGAAATATGACTTACTTAAAATTTAAGGCAACTTGCACCAAGATCCATGTCATAAGTTATACAAAATTTAGGGAAGGGAGGGGTGAGGGGGTAATTTGAAATAAGAAATTTGATCTCTTTTAAGGGGGGGGGGGGGGCTCCGTAGCATATGAGGAGATCCGCCATCCTCCTTGCTCCCCCCCCCTCAACTGATACTTTTTTATGTTGGAAGTATAACGCTGGCCATTGAAACTTGACCCCCCTTACAAAAATTTCTGGATCCGCCCCTGTTTACCATGTATTGTCAAAATTTGAGACGAAAAACACAATAGTATAAATTACTTAAAATTGAGGAATGCTAAAATAGATTAATGGCATTATGAGATTCACTTCCTAAGATGCAATGGAGAAGACAAAAATGCTTTTTTTTCTAGCAAATGTTTATCATGCAACTGTTTATTAAAAAGAACATAACTATGTCTTAAATACTTTGAGAATCCAGTGTTTGCTCAGGAAGTCTGAAACTTTTGTATTCACAGATATCATTTTGCTTACTTTCATATTATGCATTAATTTTCTCATGAATATTTAATTTTTCTTTTGATCTTTGAATAATAATTTTGTACTAATGGTGATCACTTATTGTATTTTTTAAAATTACTAATTAAAATTAATTTATTGTACTTTATTGATTTTTATATTTTTTATTTTAAGCGCAAAAGAAAATGAGTTTAATTTCAATATGGGAGAATAATGATCAATAAAATTGTAATAGAAGTTGTTTGTGCAAAAGTTGTCTCAGACATTGATCCAGTTCACAAGGTTCTGTTAAAAATTAATGTAAAAATATTTAATGATTGGAAAATTTTGTTGGGTCATTCCATTGTGACTAACGTAACATTCACAGCTGATTTTAAACTCTTTTTACTTACACCGGGAGTAAAAATAAATGTGTTTTGGTTTAATACGCAGATTTAAAATGTACAAGGTGACTATTTTCCATTTCTACCAAGAATTTGAAGCAAAATAAGCGCTGGTAGGTGTTTTGTCACCAAAAAAGGCATTGTGACTAACCAACATTTTTGCAACCCTGAGAAACAATGCTTATGTTACGAGGCAAATTTTTCTGAAACTTACGCAGGCATTTAAAATTGGCCGATATATTTGTAAGAGGTAAACAATTTATTTTTAAAAATGTACTTCAGATTTATTACAGATGAAACTTTTTTGGCCCTTAATGGTACTTTTACGAAAAACTGTGTGTGACTAACGTAACCATCGAATAACAAGCAATGAATGCATATAAAAAAATTTGTAATTAATCTCTTGCTTTTATATTACTTTTACACTTTTTAGGAATCTTCTTCAGGGTTGCGACAGATCAGGGAAAAGTCAGGGAACTTTATTAATCAGGGAAAAGTCAGGGAATTTTGAAAAAATAACAAAAAATCAGGGAAAATTGATTTTATGAAGAAAAAAATTTTTTTTGCTTTACAAAATTAAGTACTCTAATTCCCCACGCATTTTCCGCCAATTATCTGTTGAAAAAAAAAAGGAAAATTAATGAGGTGCGATTATACACTGCCACATATTTGCATCTTTTTTCCTCGACGTCAAAGTATTGATTCTTACTTATTAACCACAGGATGAACTTCCTAAGATTGCTTCTGTGTCTGTTAGGTTGTTTATTTTACCTAGCTTGAAATTTCCTTTTGCGCTTTCAGTGGTATGTAAAATAAACCATACAGACAAAGAGGAAGCCTTCATTAATGCCTTAGCTCCTTTGCCTTTATTCCATTGTCTCGAAGTAATTAGCGTACTCTAATCACGATTTCAAGAAGAAATCTTTGGTTTTTGGAATAATACTAAAAAAGCTTAAAAGTTATTACTTCTTCGCGTTTTTAATTTAATTGCTAAAATTGAACTTTCAATAAAAAAAACCTTTGTTGCCATTATACTATTTGTTGTCACCGCAGATTATAAAAGTTTTCTTTTCTTCAGACTTAATTGATTCTTTAATTTTATAACCAAGTTGTATTCTTCTTTTATATATTTTAAAATTAACTAATTGCTTTTTTTTCTTTTCCTTGCATTTCAAAGTTGTTTGCTACAAAAGCAATCTAAGATTTTTTTTCGTTACATACTGAAATCATTTGAAATAGAGTTAACTTGTGTACTTAAGTAAATATCTTTATTTTTTCATTGTTAAAATGCTGTGTTCATTCATTAAACTCTATGTTCTTGCAGTGGTCTGGCCAGAGGAAATTTGGGTCCGTTAACAGACCCTTCACAAAAATCCGAATAACTAAAACGGACCTTTCACAAAATCCCGATCAACCAAAACGGACCCTTCACAAAATTCTGATAAACAAAAACGGATCTTTCACTAATTGTTTATTGAAAGAGCAAGTCTGAAATCAAAATAATGCATATTTTTCCGTGTATAAAAACAATAATTTTTAAAACCTTTTTTAAAGTTAAATTAGAGGGATGAGCTTATACAAAATCTGCTAATTTTGTAGAAAAAAAAATCTGCACTTGTGCCGCTTCTGCAAGCAATAAATAACTACTAACTGCCAAATAAATATAATGCTTGTTTGTTTCTTTGAAAGAAATTAACAGCTGAAAGTCAGTTTGGTTTTAAATAATTTTGCTTGTTTGTTTTATCATAGCTATTTTGCAGTGTTGTTGCCATCTTCTCTGCTCTGAAAAGGCAGCTCATAAGCACTTTGCTTCCTAAGCACTTTTCTCCCT
Source organism: Uloborus diversus (assembly GCF_026930045.1). Taxonomy (NCBI): domain Eukaryota; kingdom Metazoa; phylum Arthropoda; class Arachnida; order Araneae; family Uloboridae; genus Uloborus; species Uloborus diversus. The sequence goes on along the minus strand of NC_072739.1, from coordinate 90,026,138 downwards.
GCTCATGATTTAATAAACAATAATAATATATATCAGAAAATGAACTTAGAATGGCAAACGGAGTACTGGCGGGGAAAAAATGATCGCTTCAGATGGGGTTACCAACTTTGCCACTTAGCGACTGGCATTAAATCTTTAGTCACTTGATTAGAAAATATTCTTACCTGTTATGCAATACTTGCGTATCTGCGATGCTATCAGTAACTATTATTTTGGTAAAAAATTATATGGGTTTGTTTTTTCAATGCTAGCAAGGATGATTGACTTTAAATTAACTCCTTTATTTACCGTTTTTTTTCTTTAAATGCCTAAATTTTGAAAAGTGCAATCTTTTTACATCCAATATGAGAATCACATTTTATTCTTTTTTCAAGATAACTTCGCTTTATTAAGATACAAATAAATGAAAAGTATCTTTATTTTTGTTTCGACGCTTATTTCAAGTTTTTAAAACGAAATTTTATTTTCTAGTATGAGTCAAAAAGTAAAATGTTGAATTGATGGTTGTTGAAAATGTTGAATCGATGGTTATTATTGCTTCAATGTGTCAATATATATCAATGATTCGCTTGTCATAGGCCTCTTAAGTGCTATTCTAAACTAGTTTTTAACAAAAAAAAAATTCGTTTACAAACCGTTTGCATACTTTTGATGCCATTACTTTGAGGATAGTGATCTCTTTGAATCTGCTATAAGGATGGGATTTTTTGACTTGTTAATGTTTAGTTCGCTTTGTTAAGAGGTAAACAAATAAAATATCTTGTTAGTTTTTATTAAAATCACGGAATTTAAAATTTTTAAATGAAATTCTGTGCTTTTTACTTTCTTCTATATCTAATATATAGAAGAAAGTATTGGATTCGTGCAAATTTTCGAATTTCGAATTTTGACGGATTCGAAAGTTTTGAGGTGTGCTGAATCCATTTCGATCATTTTTGGAAAATGTCTGTCTGTGTGTGTGTGTGTGTGTATGTATGTATGTGTGTGTGTATGTGTGTGTGTATGTATGTGTGTCACGTCTGTGTGTGACCAGTTTTTTGTGGCCGCTCTACAACAAAAACTACCGCATGAAATCGAACGAAATTTAGTACACATATGTGCCCCTATGTGAACTTGTGCCCATTAGTTTTTGGCGCGAATTCCTCCAAGGGGGGTGGAGCAATGGGACGTTTTTCGAGTTACGCGTGCTTGCTATTCCTCAGGAAGTTACTGGCGGAATCAAACAAAATTTGGTCCATATGTTGGTATTAACAGGAACAGGTGCTGATTCAATTTTGGTGTCAATAACTCAAACGGGGGTTGAGCTGTAGAACGTTTTTTGTCGTCAATTGTGACTGCTGTATCTCAAGAAATAATGAACGGAATGAAAGAAAAATTTATCGGCAAGTAGCCCTTAGTGGGTATAAGAACTGATTTTAGTTTTGTGTCAACAGCTAAAAGGGGGGTAGCGCAATCACCCGTTCTTTTTTTCCATTTTGAGTGCCCTATCTCAAGAAGTAATGCTACGTTCTGGTTGAAATTTGGAATATATGTGAATCCATATGTAAACAGGCTTTGGTTCTATTTTGACGCCGATCGCTCCAAGAGGTGTTGATTTTTTTTTTTTTTTTTTTTTTTTTGCGAATAAAAATATTTTTATTAATGCAACAATAAGAAAGATAAATCGTAATAGATTGTCGTCTGCGTATTTCTCGTGATTTTAATTGTATGGAAATGATAGGAAATATTATCTCAATGATTTAAAATTTTTAACTGTTGCCATCTTATGTTTGTTAACAAATAAAATATTTGTAATTAATTCAAGCAAGGCTTTTAAAATAACTTTCAATTTTCGCTCTTTGCTTTGCTTTTGCAATAATTCAGACATTGGGATAGTCGTCAAGTTTTTGCATGTGTAATTTTGTTTTTGTTGGGAATATTGCTTCCTCGTCAAGCATGGGGAGGGATCAGAAAAAGGAAAAATATAGAAGAAAGTTTCGTGATGGCCACAACATACTAGTTAAGAGTGTCTTTGGCCAAAAAGTTAAATGCTGAATCCTTGCCTGAATTTTATTTTTTTGTTTCAATTATTTTGAGTACTATACATACAACATTTCTAGTGTTTTTTACACAATGTAGAATTGTATATAAATATTGATACTTGAGGGGTGCCCATCTCCCAGAGAGCGATGTCCCCCCTCCCCCCAAATGCTAGCAAAACAACCAATAATGATTTTCTCAACAGAAAAAAGAAAAACACCTTAGTTTAAGCTTCAATGATGCAGTATTTGGACCATCAAAATTATAAAATTTCGTTTTTACAAAAAAAAAAAAAAAAAAAAAAATTTTTTTTGCAAAGTTATTTGATTTTTTCACAAAATTAATTGATTTTTCACAAAATTATTTGATTTTTCACAAAAAATGGACCCTGTGAAAAATCCTGGACAGACCCCTGTCTTGATTAGAGAAAAGCTAGCTCCCCATGAATGGATGTCAAATGGTTTCATCTGTTTTGCATAAATATGTCAATATTTATGCAAAGTTAGTTATATAAGAATAACTACATTGATTCTCTTCTTTCACTATTTTACTTGTTATTCTTGCAACAATTATTATACTGTTTGAAAACTTAGTTTAAAATAATTTCTATTACTTTTTAGTTCTATCATAAATACACATATGTTTTTAAGAGTAATTTTAATAATTTCTTAAAATTCTTATGCTAAGTGGTGTTTCTGGAAGTAAAGTTTTTTTTTTATTTTAATTTTCTATAATCTTTCCATTGTAGAAAAAATTAATATACTGTTTTGTAGGTTTTTCCCCCAATAAAAAATTGACTTGATACGCTTTTTTTAACCATTTTATTAAAAAAGTAGCATCTTTTTAAAATATATCTTTAGTTCAACAACTTTACACAACTTAAAACGTTTAAAATACTGCATTTTATACAAACATACAATGAATTTCAAGTAGAGCAAAGAAAGAAAGCCATTATCATTGGCAACGTAAATCAGGGAAAAGTCAGGGAACTTTTTTTCACAATTCCTGTCGCCACCCTGTTCTTTGTGTTGCATTATGGTTCTTCCTTTATTTTTTTCCTATATTAGTGTAAGAAATTGAATGGAAATATTCAGTTCAGTTAACTAAATTTGAATGTGCAAAAAAAAAAAAAAAAAAAAAAATAAACAAATAAAAAAAACTGCTTTTACAAACTGAATAACATCATTTTGGGCTAATTAAATCCTAAATATATCTCTTTTAAAAAATTAACTTTATGCAAGTTGATAGTTTCACCGAATTCTAGTATTCTGTCGATATACTAGTTATCGTTATAAGAAACTCCGTAGTACTTTTCAATGGCATATTATTTTTAAAGGTTTACTGATTCATCGAACAAATTGTATTGTGCATCCTTTTGAATTAAAATGTATATTGAAAAAAAAATATTCGAACGTTTTTGCAGAATGCATTTTAATTCCAGATATCACCTCAAATGTTTGAATTTCTAAATGATCATTCTTGTATTTTCTGAAATATATGGCAGCAGCGCTTATTGTCACTGTATCATGTAACATCTTCAAATATTTTCCAACGAGCAGCCATTATTTCATTTTAATAACAGGTGGAGATGTATTTTCTAAAAAACAGAGACGTTCTCCTTTATTCAGTAAATTCCTGCCCATTAGCCAGGGCTAAAGCAGAAATACATGAAATACACCGCCAACTCGGTCATTTCCAGCCAAGGACTGCAGTTTCGTGCTTATTAGCACTCATCAGCCCGGCATAGGAAAGTGACTGAGCTGGAGATGGAAAACCTCTTATGGAAGCCAAGAGGGCCAAACAAACTGGTAGCTAATGTAAAATTAGCACAGACCAGCCGAGCGACAAAAGCAATGGTTCGGTTCAACTCAAAATTGATGGCAAGGCATGGTATATTCAATAAATTACCGCCCATTAGCCAGGGCTAAAGCAGAAATACATGAAATACACCTCCAACTCAGTCATTTCCAGCCGAGGACTGCAGTTTCGTGCTTATTAGCACTCATCAGCCCGGCTTGTCTGTGCTAATTCTACATTAGCTACCAGTTTGTTTGGCCCTCTTGGCTTCCATAAGAGGTTTTCCATCTCCAGCTCAGTCACTTTCCTATGCCGGGCTGATGAGTGCTAATAAGCACAAAACTGCAGTTCTCGGCTGGAAATGACTGAGTTGGCGGTGTATTTCATGTACGTTCTCCTTTGTTAAGACAATTTCTATTATCTTAATTATTAAGCTTGGATTCAGGGGTTGAATGCACATTCAGCAGAGTACTCATTTTGCTTTACTCACCTTTTTTCTTTTTTAATAATTCTTTAAATTGGAAGTATCTTTTTAAAGACCTTTAAAAAAGTATTTTTCTAAGTAAACAGAATGTCTACAATGCAATATTACTGGTATTTTTCACCCTTTATGTTTTTAATCAATATAGAATGCCTACATATTCAAAATTGTTCATGAAAATGTACATTAAATTAAATAAATTTTAAATATTAGCAGTTATTTTTAAAATGTTACGTTAGTCACAGCTCAAATGTTACGTTAGTCACACTAATTATTTTATATCTACTGATACTTAAAATAAATATTTTGCACTTTTTAAAGTAGATATGACACAGATGTAAGAAAATAAAAAGTGCTGTTTGGTTCAATCATGTGGTTTAGTTTTTAAGCAGAAAATAGTACATTTTCGTGACTAACGTAACTTAAATATTTTCAGTGAAATAACCAAACTAATTAAAATACTTATCTTATAATGTATGCATAAAGAACAGTCAATTTTATTGGGCCAACATCTAATCATTTAGAATAAACATAGTCCTTTTAAAAATTTGAAAAAAAAATTTACATTACACAAGAAAATGTAGACTCATGTTTTTTGCACATGCTAAGCCTTTTCTACAACTTTTCACGTTTAGAGCCAGAAGAAAAACCCCGAATTAAATTTTTGCAAACTGTTACTGGATTTATGCACTAGAAAGTATGCTGAATGAAATGATGGGTCATAGTTAAGGCTTTGTGGAAAAAAAATTTCTGAGGTTGATGTTGACATTTCTATGGAATGACCCTGTTGTATATTCTAACAATATTTTTGTTTGAGAGTCATCAACTGTATATGCATCATTTGGGAACTATCCACCATCATCCAGTATGATTATCAACATGCCCTCCCCCCCCCCCCCTCACACCCACACACACAGAAATAGGTTCTGGGTAGACCTCAGGCCAGCTTATTTATTTTGACAATCAGGGGTCAAGTTATGGGTCTGTATTTTAGAAACATAATGAAATTAGGCATTTTTTGTACTTATGTTATTGTTTTTCTTAATATATAAAAATGGAGTTTGGTAAATTTGTTCCCTAAGATCTCAGAAACTACCCGGCAGATTTGGCTGAAACTTTCACCGTTTGTTCAGTTTGGTACTGGGAAGGTTTATAGACCAGTTCGATAAAAATCCGATTGATAGTTCCTTTTTTATTCTAATTTGTCCAAAGTTTCGCATAAATGCCCCAATATGACGGTTAAAAAATACGTGCACATATTAAAATTATGTGTCCATCGAAAGCGCTTATTTTTCTGCTGAAGATGGCATCTGTTAGAAAGTTCTAAGTTGTATGAAAAACGAGTTATGGGCTTTTTTGTTCCATGTTCGAAGGCTTTCCTAAGCCCAATTCATTATTTAGTGTATCATCTCAACTCCCAGTTCATAGTTAGAATTGTTGAATGTTTTTGTGTTTCGTCTGACTGTTTGAGGCTTTTCTCAAGTCCAATCTTAAATTAACGTTTTTTCCCCAAGATTGGCTAATAATAACTGTAGATTTGGTTGATTATTTTCCATTTAAATAGAACTTTAGTGTAATTAATGATTTTTTTTTTTTTTTGTTATTTGTGCTGATTGGATTTTTTCATCATTATCCAATCTAACAGCAGAAACTTCGCCAAAATTTATGCAGGTTGATTTCAGTAGCGGATGCATTTGGCAGTTTTTTCAACTGTCACGGTTTTTGAAGTCAAAGACTACGTAATAATGTTTGTCGGCTTTCACCATGTAAACAAAATATCGTCAATCAAAGAATCTTTAAAAACTTTTTTTACTGTAAAATAATCCAGCAACTAAATTAGGCAAATCCATAAACAGCACAAAAACTTCCATTAATGTGACTTTGTGCACAAATTCAAGCCATCGCCAAATTTTACTACTTATTTTGGAAACATTACGGATGAAATTGTTTAGCGCCATTTTATGGTGACCAAAAATATCTTAGCATATGGCGACAATATCTCTTTAACAAAAATTAGTAACATACCGTTTTTCAAATTAAGGAGGGGGAGCATTATCCAAGGTATCCCAAAACGATTCCCGCAAATTCGGAAATATTTTAAATCGCACTAAGAGTCCATAATAATTGAAATTTTCCAAAATAACTAAAGCAAGTTTAAGGGGATCACGGGCGCGCGGCCACATTTTTTTAAACAGTTCGTTCTTCAATATACATACAGAGAAGGTAAGACTCAATGTAAAAAAATAAATAAATAAGTATTAACTGATAAATCTTTTTAAACATGTGAAGTTTAATTTCATATTTCGGAAATTCTTCAAATTTGTATACGCTTAAATTTTGTGTTTTCGTTTCTAAACGAATACTATTTTGCTCTTTTTAGTTACTGCTACTTTAGTTTTATGAGTAAGGAAGAAGCTAGATTTTAAGTCACGTCAAAAAGGTGTGTTTTAAGTTCTTTCACTTAAAACAGAAAACAAATGCAAGTAACGATTGTTTCTGATAATTATTGCTAACCCAGGCAACGCCGGGTATTTTTTACTAGTCCTTTATAAAATGTATTGAACACAAACCCCCTGGAAAATTTTGAAATGATGGGCTCCGAGGTATGGGTCATAATTTAGGTGGTATTTTTATTTAAATATATTAGTCCTTTAAAGCATTTAAACTAGTAAACATAAATTTAAATTAAAAAGATTTTTATGCATTGAATTAGTCCTACTATATTTATTTTTTATAGCTTAACTCTCTGATGGTTTTGAACGTCTTATCACGCCGTAGTGAGCATTCTTCAAAAGCATTTTACACTCATTTTTCTGATGCTAAATGTTTGTTGTCAGCAGTGCAGGGCGGTAGCTAGGCATTGATAGAAGATAGGGCATTTAATTTACGTAGCAAGTTACTCCAAAAAAAAAAAAATTACGGGGAAGAATTTCACAGATCTTAATTGAACTGTCAGAGGGTTAAATTATATTGCTGATTGTAACAAAGAATCGTGAGTAAAAATACTGTCAATAGTTTTTCATTGTAAACTATTGACAGCAACTGTCAAGAACAATGAACTGAAAGTTATAGCCATCAATCTTGCCTGTAAATATCCTTTGGACTTTGCAGACACAGACAGCTTAGTTGATGCAATTATACAGATGAAGAGTGTCTGTAAGACAATGTTTTCTTATCTGAAAAAGAACCAATGAATCTTCTTAACTTCAATTACAAGAAGTCTTGAGATGATTTTCATAAATCTGTGAACTGATATCAGAGAGTCTTTTTTTTTTCTTTTTTTGCATTCCAATCGTTGTGTCTTCAGCTGAAAGGTCTTTCAGTAGATTAGCAAATTTTTTAAAAACCTAGCAGAAAAGTACAAGCCAAAGCGGCCTAAATTGTGTAGCACTTCTGTCAGAGGAAAATGAGTTGGGAAAGACGATTGACCTTTTTAGTCAGAAGAAGGAAGACCCGCTTAATTCTTCTTCAGTTATGTTGTTGTAACTAGTGTTTTTGTGGCAGTTGAACAGTAATGAGATATTATCACTGATCGTTATTTTTTTATTTTAATACTAGTAAGTTAAATAAGTGTATGTCATTTTAATTAAAACAATGCAAATTTAACTTAAACTAATAGTTATCTTATTTAAACTCTCTATAGGGCAATTCCATGAAAAGTGAAACCAGTAAGTCAAAATTTCATATTGCAATTATTTTGCTATATTATACATCATTGTAAAGCTTGCAATGTGTATTTTCAGAATATTGCATTGCTTTTTTAATAAAAATTAAATAATAATTTTTTTTCCTAGTTGGAAGTATGATAGTCGGGTCTTCAAAACAATCAGAAAAAAATACCCCATTTTCAAACGCTTATTTCTAATAGCAAAATAAAAATAAACAAAATTAATTGCAGTACAGCTTAAATTATCAACATAATACTATAATAACATGCATTTATTTTTATTTTTTTACAAAATGAAATTAGGCAATTAAAATTTTTTAAAAATGAAGTTCAATGTTACGTCCGTAACAAAAATTTAGCAAAAGTTGTTGTTGCTTCCTAAAAAATCAAAATTAAAAGAAATCCTTTTTTGTCCTTTTAGCAATTCATCAGAGTAATTGTTTACCATAGTTTAAAACATTAGAATTTCTTTAGTTTTTAAAAAAATGGCGTTACAGACGTAACATTTTTTGTTACGGACGTAACAAAAAGCAGTACGTTACGTCCGTAACACATGTATATTTTCAATTAAAAAGAAAAACAATACAGGATAGGCAATGAAAATATAGGGTATGACATGTAATATGATATAACAAAACTTCTGATACTGTGATTTTCAAAATTTTATAAATATTAGTGGATATTTAATTTCATTTTTTAAAATTATTGAAATACACATCGTCGCCTCAGAGCAACATTAAGACATCTAATCCTAGGAATAAGACAAGATATCCTACTGTTGCTCTAAGATGTTCCTCTCAATGTAAGATTTTTTTTTGTCCTCCAAATCCTAATTCAATTGGTGTTAATAATTCTAGATTAGCAATTAATGCTTAATAACATGCATTAAAATATTCTAGAGGGTTCCTTAATTTCTTAAACTTTGCTTCATCAATGCACTATGACACAAAAAAAAAATAATGTTCTCCCAGTAGATTTTTGTGAAAATTCCTTGATCATTTAACACGATGAAATCCAAAGCATTTTGTGCGTAATTTTCATCAATAAAGTTTTTTTTTTAAATTTATGTTACAGATATTAATTATAGTTTTTCTCTTCAAGCTTCTATCATTCTGAAAGCATAGCCAAATTGATATTACTTCCTATTTAAAAACTAACTTAGAGATAAGAATTTGTCCTGTTTAATAGTTTAAACCAAAGTTACTGAGTTACTTTTTATTGTTATTTACTCTCCACAAAAAAATAATATTCAGATTACTGTTTCATTGATGCGTTGAATATTTTATAGTTTTAAAACTTAAATTAAAAAGCATAATTAGATTAGAGTTAAAAATACTAAATATTAAACTAGCTACATCTGATCCTCAGATAAGGCTTATTTAGTTTTGAAGCAAGATTTAGATTACTTAGGCAAATGTTGGCCAAAATGCATTTTTCCGATGTCAGTTTCGACAGTTTTTTTTCCACCTTTGGCAAAAACGTGCCAATTCTATTAAAAAGCGATCAAAATCAAAGGCAACCGTTAAACTTTAAAAGAAATTTGGCAGTTAATGTATTTGTTGAGAGATAGAGAAAATCATCGAAAATTCTTAAACTGTAAAAGTTCTCCCCCCCCCCCCTTGTAGAAGACCCCCCCCCCCCCCCCGCTCTCCCTCCATGTTCATGTTAAAAATTTGAAAAATTTATTTGTAACTGAATAATTCCACTTTTGTTTTGCTTAATTTCCCCTTGGATAATTTCACTTTTTATGACACACCAATTTATATTTTATATTTATTTACATGGTGGTATATGGACAGGGGCTGCTCCCTACCTCCCCAAATCTTTAAAAACTATTAAAGTGTAACTTAAATGGTCAAAATAATGTGTTAATCTAGACCAATGCACTCTCTTAACAAAAATTATTAGTATACATAAGCTTTTATTTGCTTTGTGCAATTAGTATATCAGACATGTTACGTCCGTAACACTTTTTTGTTACGTCCGTAACAAATATATAAATTTCTATCATAAATTTTACAAACAGTATCCATGAAAACTTCATGGTTTTAGAAAGCTTAAAATCTCTAGAACAAGTATTTCAAAGAAAATTTTAGAAATCTATGAATAATTCACAGGAATATTGGCAATTGTATGACAATGTATACATTTTGCTGTTTTCTGAGTTACGTCCGTAACAGGCAGTTTTTAATTTTTGTTACTTTTTCTAATAAAGCAATCTGCACCCAAATTTTTGATAGCATTAATAACACCCAACTATTCAACAGAAAAAAAAATTGTAGCTTTTTATGAAACCAAATTGAAATTATGAGTGTTTAAAGTCTGTGATTGTTACGTCCATAACGGTGGAATTGCCCTATATTCAGTTTGAATTACATTATAATACTTTATTGGTAAAAAATATTCATGCAATTTTAATTTAAAAATTTACGACTACAAAAAAGGCGGCCCATCACTGGACCTTGAAATGCAGTCCCGCAATCAAGTGGGGGGGGGGGCATGATCATTATTAAACTGGATGATGGTGAAAAGTCTCTCCAAAAAGTAAATGATTCAACAATGTTATACAAGTAACAGATTAAAGACTGCTTTTTCAGCATATCGAATGTTTTTTTTATTATTTTTATTTTTAACTTATATTTTTCTGTAGGTCGTGTTGTTGCATCTAGATACAAGCAAGCTGCTGATGATTTTCCAAAAACCAAAGCCACACCGAAAGACGGAACTTTTCTTGGTGCTAAATCTAGAGCTGTAAGTTCTTTGTCTATTTCTGTACCTGGGAGATAAAGGATGTTAAGTTACAAAAACAAAATTAATCAGGAGATGAGTTTAAAGTTTTTCTTTTGCAAATTCCAATTTCTTTTGTGAAGTCGAGTATGAATGATTTTGTACATTTAATTTGAAAGCAAATGCCCTAAGTTTTGAAAATAAAAGAAATGCCCGAGTTTTCTCAAAAATTGTGCCATGTATGCATAGGCGGATTTAGAACTCAGTTCCTAGAGGGGGAGCTTTTTTTCAGTAACACTATTTGTATGCTTCCCCACTTCTATGATTTTGTCTTTTTCCTGTGATGCATAAGGCCATACTTTACTTTTTTATGTGTGTCATTTTTACTTCCTTTTACCAAAAAGGAAGTATTGTATTCGCAAAAAAGTTTTCATTCAAAAATCAATCTTAATTTCCATTTTAACTAACCTCTGAATGAATATTGAGTTTTTTTTCGACTCGACCACATGTGAATAAGTGCCTAGGAACATATAGGCACGCGAAATATCCGTAATGAGGATTCCCGAGTTAATTACAACGAATTTTCTCGTGACATCTGTATGTATGTATGTGCGTATGTATGTTGCATAACTCAAGAACAGTAAGTCCTAGAAAGTTGAAATTTGATACGTAGACTCCTAGTGGGGTCTAGTTGTGCACCTCCTCTTTTGGTTGCATTCGGGTGTTTTTAAAGGGGTCTTTTGCCCCTTTTTTTGGGGTGGGGGGGAATCATTGTTAATTTCGATATAAACTCAAATGGTGTTATAATTTGACGGACACTTGGAGATATATCGCCACTGTTTTGGTCACCAAATTTTGTCGCCAACTTGGCGACAAATTCGGCATTTTTTTTTTTAAATCGGTTTCAATTTGGCCACTGTTGGTGACATTTAGAGAGTAAACTATTGAATCACATTAAAATTGCCAGTAATGGGGAAATGACATTAAATTGGAGTAAAAGGAAAGTCATGTGATGCACACATCAGCTCGTTTTATTTATATGCTTGTATGCTGGTTTTGAATTGACCTTAAGAGGATGACTGGTATCAAGAGAGTAACACAGGGCTCTTTTTTTAAGTGATATATAGAATAACTCCAAATTTAGGAACTATTGAAAAATGGATATAAAATTCTGCATTTTGAGGCCTTATAAGGGATAACTGGATGGAGGAGGGGGTGGCAAACATCTCTGGGAAAAAAATCTTCTGTACAAGTGCAACGCCCTGTTGCAGGTCTTGGCTGCCTTGACAGCTTGCATCCTCCAACTCAAGTAATATGCAGCAACTGCCAATTTTTAATACTTAAAGTTTTCAAGTCGTTTTCAATATTTGGTGGTCTTTCTCTTGTTCGGGATCCAATAGGATTCTTGAATGTTTAAGCTCTATGGTCAGCAGGACCGGATTTAGGGGAGGGCAGGCGGGGCTACTGCCCCGGGGCCTCCAATTTAAAGGGGCCCCCACAATAAAATTTTTACAAAATATCCTAACTTTCACGGGTCAGCAAATTTCACGTTTTTTCTCCCAGACTTTTTTTATTTGTATTTCTACAAAGAATGCTTGCACATAAATAACATTATTATGGATATATCAGGAAGCCCTGATTGCAAGTATCCATTTACTATCAATTTTTTTTTTAATCGAGCATTTCAGTGGCAATTTATTATTTTTTTAAATTTATTTAATTTGTAATTTGTACCTATGAGTTAAAGAAAAATAAAGTAAATAAAAAAAATCCGAAAAATGGTTAACTTTCAGGTCATTTTTACAACTTCTCGCTTCTTGAGCTCAAAAATTTAAAAATTATTTGACGAAATGACTTGAATGGAAATTTTTTAAATCGAAAATATCGGATATATACATATATATGAAAATATTCGGATATATATAAAACTATCGGATATTTTCAAAAATATGGTGATCTTTTCGAACCCTGATTAGGGGCCTCCACTCCTTTTTTGCCCCGGGGCCTCCACACTTCCAAATCCGACCCTGATGGTCAGGTAATTTTCAGGGCTTCTTCAGATGACTTGAGTAATTTAAGGTTCTTTGTAATGTCTATATAGCTCAAAATTGAATTTGTTTTGCCAACATCCTTGATTTTTAACAAGTCCAAAAATAGTTCTTAGTTCCTTTCGAAAATTTTATTTCTAGAGCTAGTAGGGTCTTTAAATTCAAGGTCCAGGTTTTGCTGGCATACAGGCAGGCAAAATTAATATCTTATATATGGCAAATAAAAAATTTTATACTTTAAATGTTCTTTGTAATGTAAATTAATGCTTTTGAAAAAATGGTGTACAGATTTAGAAAATAGGCATAACAAGATAGTAACATACTGCCCATTTGAACAATTCATAATCATACACTTGATAAGAAATATAATTGAAGCACACAATTTGCATAGGAGTTTCAAAGACTTATCTAATTCTTTTCAAGGATTCTAGAAAATTTAATTATTTAAGGTACCTCATTTGCACTTTCCAGTCTTTGAACTTGAGCACTAGATTTTACAGTCTTACAGTATTGTTAAAACTTTGTAAGAAACAGCTTTTAAAGAAAAAATAACTTCATTACAACAACCTTTTTTCAATTACAAGTAGTGTAGAAAACAAAGAGGAACTGAGGTAGAGTAATATTTTTTTTTCAGGCAAAACAGGTTAACAGTATGCAGTAGAAGTAAGATAAAAACAAACAATACAAAATTTTTTCCAAACTACTGCATTCAGGATTGAATAAATAGCAAAATATGAAACTTGTGAGTCAAAATTTATCCTCTTTCAATTCCCCCTTTTTTTTTTTTTTTGTTTTTAAAAAACTGGTACGGTTGGTTCCCTGGTCAAGACATTGAAAATTAATTGTTGGCAGACTCAGATGTTGAATTGAATTAATTGGAAGGGACCTGTAAAGATAGCCTTGTCCTATTAAAGGCTTTAGTGCAGCTCTGCAGCTTAAGAAGATATTAAAAATATATTTATCTGTTTTTTAGCATGTTTTCTCTTCTACTTTTGTTTCTGTTTAAAGGTAGATCAGCCTTTTCCGAGGGTGGTTTTGCCTATGTCATTATAATTCCCACATTGTTTTTTATCAGGATTACTTTGTCTCATTTTTTATACTACATCTAATCAAAAGCTGAAAATTTTGCAGCTTTGCTTCATTGGTTTTCAGCTGAGCTGTAATTTAATTACTATTTTCATTTCCTTTGTTTATTCATTTTAACTCTTAAAATTGCATTGTCCAGTGTAATTTCATTCTGTTAATATGTTTGGCTTTTTACAGGCATTATGAGAGAGTTTGGTAATAATAAATCAATAAATATCATTGTGCAGAAAAGGAGATGTATAATTATCTTAATGTTAAATTGCACAAATTTGCTTAGAACCGTTGACATATGTTTTGGTGTTACAGAGAACCCCTTTTTCAATGCAAAAAAAAAAAAAAGAAAGGTTTTGAATGAAAAAGCATGTTACAAAACACAAAAGCTTTTGTCTTGAACTCAAATCTCTTTCAAATCTAACCTAAGGCTTATATATAATTTGAGTTATATTTGATTAATGATGCTGTTATTTGCATTTTTTGTTTGAGATTAGAATTTCAGCTAAAACTTTATGCAGTGAAGGCTTTTTAATGCATATCAACATTCTGTCTTTTGTTCCAGAATGAGACTACAATAAATCCATCCTTCCTCGATTCAGCAACGCCAAGATTTGGGCCTAGTTTCAATATGAGAAAGAAAGGTATTCAAGAGTTTACTTCAACGCCAATGGTAGCAGTTTCTTCATGTTCTTCAGCACCAATGGTTCCAATTCCTTCATGTTCTCATATTTCGTTAGAAGGTCGAAGTGGTATGTGACATTTTAATTGCTATAAAATATTTGTGATGAGTTGAATGGATATTCTAGTTTTGAGTAACTTTAGTTCATGCTTTGAATATTTCTGGAATAGCATTATTAAAAAAAATTATTTTACAGATATTGCTTTTCAAATGCACACATACCCTCACACACACACACACACACATATATATATATATATATATATATATATATATATATATATATATATAAAATAATAATAAAAGTGAAAAATATTGAAAAGACCACACCAAAAGCCCATACAAGCGTAAGGCAGCAAAACTAAAAAGCCAAGTAAATATAAAAAATATGCAAGACAAATACCAAATATTAAACAATTTATATAAAAAATAATGATGAGAAAAATGAAAATTGCAAGCAGCTATTTGATAGGAAAAGACAAAGTATGAATCCAGAGCTCATCAGCCATGGAGGATTCAATAAATATGGTCAAAAAACCAAAAAATTTAACTATATACTAAAAGAAAGTGTCTAAGCTCCAGTATATGCAATATAGAGTAACATTGGGCAAAACGCACCACATGTTAAACTGTAAACTATAACAAGAGCTTAAACCTAAAAATAAAAGCAGGGGGTTTCACCTCGACTAATTAGGAAAACAAGTTCCGAATAATTAGCCATCCATGGGACAGTACCTGCCAATAACTAAAATTATCTTACCTTGAGATCCATTTATAACAAAACCAATCCGATATTCAACTTGACAAAATTCATTCCAGGTATCAACGTAAAAATTTACGTTAATCGCCTGTAATTTCTCTTTTGAGCTTTTTCGAAAATTTTTCCAAAGGAGCGCACCCAAACTCCCTGATGATTTAAAGATAATCTAGTATTGCATTTCTGTAATTTCAACTTTGCAAAATAGCAAGGGAGGTCCGCTAACTTTTCCGCCCACTAACATCATCTTCTAAAAACCGTGTTTTAAAAACTGTTGGCATAAGCCTATATTTTTATGTTCTTGGAGCAATTTCATAAAAAGCTTGAATGTATTTTAAATTGTTTAAAACTTACCTGTGAATTCAAACTATCTGAGAAATTGATTCCCGGTTTGAAAAGACGTAAATATCCGGCGAGCGTGTTGAAATCCCCAGTGACTAAACACCCAACAAGTCAATCACGTGTTTTGCCCATTGGCGGACGTGACGTCAGGCTTCAAGAGTTGAGGATCTTTCTGCTGGTAGCAGTCAAGAAAGTAAATTTAAGAAGTAGCAACAGTTAAAAGGATTAACTGTGAGTTGCTTTGAGAGGCAACAGATGTAAATTTTGACGACGTCACGTCATTGCTTGGGGGTAACTGAGATGGTTTAAATAGAAAGTAAATCAATCAATCGTCCTCTTATGATTTGGTTCCGTTCTGCAGACGGTGTGTTTTGATTTGAGCATGGTGTGCTCAATAGATTGATTTATCCACGCAGAGGACGTGGAAGTTTTGAGGTATGTAATAACAAGATTCGATAGCCTGCTAAAAGTGCAGGATGTTCTAAAACAGTGCCCTACAAGTAGCGAAGGAGTTTTTTTAAGGAATATAAGTTTGAAGAGTTGATGTTTTTTAAGTATTAGGCCTAACAGGGCCGGAAAGTTCGTCTGGCATATACCCGATTACGGAGCCGGTCGGACTGGATTGAATCCACTATATGGTGAGGCATCCTCTGCTAGTGGATGGTTCCTGTTTTGCTTGAAGCTGGGCAAATAATTTCCTGTGCTGCATATGGTGAGGAGTCGTCTACTGTGGCATGGGTGTGCCTGGGATTGATTGACCATGGATTTTGGTCTGCCGTCCACGAGTGGACGTTTTCAACTCGTCTGAACATCCGACAGATGGATGTTGCCTTCGTTGTTATGTGTGCCAAGTTTAAAGTATGGACTTCCAGTGGTATGAATTTTTAAATAGTTTTCTGGACATCATAGTGGCATGGCGTAGGGTAAATGTTTAAAAATATTAGGAACGTTTTAGAACTGTTGATGGTTTTTTTCAGTAACTAAATCTTGTGATATTTCTCAGTGATATTTGTTTGTTTGGGGGGGGGGGATTATTCTATTTGAATTGTTAATAGGGGATGTGCTTTTTATAAATGTTTGATTGTTTTTGCCTATTTACATTTTACACATGTTTTGAATAAAATGTTATTTAAATTGAAATTCAGTTTCCATTGCTTCATTTCTCCCGAACTTACCATTCCACATCCGTTAGTCTACCTGAAAGCCAATAAAAGCAAACTTCGAAAATTTTGCGGGAGAGTATTCCTGTATGGCCGACATGCTGAAGATAAAAAAATTTCCGAGGAAGAGCCCTTGAATCTCTCTCCTCCTCATCTCATCAAAAATTGTCTAAAATTGCATTGTTAGAGCTATAATTTCAAGCAATTTCTGAAAGAAGGCTGCCCCCCTGCCCCCTCCCTTCAACATATTCAGAGATTTTGCGGAGAGACTGGAATTTTAAAACTTTCAATTTTGAAAACTGTACAAGAAAGCGTCTCTGAATCTTTTATCCCTAACATTACCAAATTTAGTTTAAAATGCATCTTTAAGACTACAATTTTAAACTCTGTGGAGAAACCGCTGGACCCCCTACTTCTGAGCGAATATTATGCTTACGATAAGGTTCTTGCTATTATTTATATCTCTTGCTATTATACTCTTGCTATTACTTATGCTTGCTATTACTTATAAGTAATAGCAATAACCGATAAGGTTATTGCTATTACTTATATCTAGTTTTGATCCCCTCTCTCTCCCTTGACTCCATTTTAAACTTGAAGCTAAATCATTTCTCTATATTTAGGATGCTTTTGACAAAATTTAAAGCCACCAATTTCACTTATCCTATTTTTTGACCTCGCGACGGCCATGCCTCTTTTTCCGCTGATTACCTAAAACCCCCTCCCTCAGACTCTGGTATACTGGTACTCCCTTTACTGAAGTTTTGCGCATGCCCCTGCTCTTAGATGAACACTGCCATGTTTTTATTTTGATTCCAAGCATGCTAAATGCCTTTTCTGCTGTGGCAATGGTAGCAAAAATCTTGCAAAAAATTTCAGGGCAATGCAAACGTTTATTATAATTTCTTTTTATAGATTGAATTGCGCAATTTTAAGCAGTTTGGCTGAGCCTCCAATACTGCGATTGAAATATAGATACTTTCCTCATTGAAATTTACGGATCAGTGGTTTTTGTATATGTTAACTGGTAAATGAAAATTAATTTTTAAATCCATCTGCTCTATAGAACTGAGTTCAAGAATTGGGCTAAACAATTCTGTTAGCTCATTAATTACTTAAATTCCCATCTTCAGTTCATTTAAAAAGAAATCTAAACCTCCAAAAACTGTTTTAAAATTTTCTTTGTCTGGATTATCTACTATTTTGGCAAATGTGGACAACAAATTCTTGATTTCAGAAACTTCATCAAATGCCCCCCCCCCCCTTATTTTTCTACAGATTTACAGACCCTCCTGACCAATAGGAGCACAGTGCCATTGCAATGGTAGCACCAGGTTTTTCGAGGTCTAGATTGAACTAATCCATTCCATAGAGAAACAGCAATCAAAGCAGGTGGGTTGAGGTACTCACTGTATGTCATTAAATTCAGAATTCACAAAGCTTCCACTCGATGGCCTGTTGGAGCATCAATATGGTGCTCCAACTAGCACTCTGCTTTTGTTTATTTCACTGAGGATTAAGTTTTGTTGTAGGAACTATGTTCTGTTAGTTTTAAAATTTGTTTTCCACTTGCTTGAAATTTTATATTTATCTCCCAAATGCCAATTGTAATAATAAACTACTGCATTATTTATTTATTTATTTATATATTTTGAGCATGCAATGTATTTTCAGATACTACTTTTAGCCATACAAACTTGGAAAGTACTCGAATTTCAAAAAGTGCTTCAGCTTCATCAACTTCATCTTCTTTGGTTTCTGATGGAAATAAAAAACAGTTGCATCAGGTTAGATTATAAATTATATTGAAAGAGGCATTCTTTAAAATTTTGAATTAATATAATTTAGTATAAAAGTTATTCTTTATAGTGTAAACATTAGATTTAGATTAGTAGTTTATTAATTACATTAATTTTATTATAATTATTATTAGCAGGGGAGATAATACAAGTAAGTTTCACCTATTGATAGGTGCTGTTAGTGTAAACTAAATACATTCTTATCAAGTCTGAAAGCTAAGCATTATCTCCAGTAACAGAATATTTTTATATCAATCAAGTTAATTTTCTGTATTGCAAACATAGCCATGATCTGGGGTTTTCTTCTTTTTATTGTTTATTATTATCATTTGTTATATCAAAATAAAACTATTACTGCTTCATTTGTCTCCATGCATAAAGTTACGAAGTGTAATTTTACCACCACTTTTAAGAAAATCAACCTGAAAAGATATAAAATCTTCATTAAATGATAGTTTTGTTCTAAACTTCTGTAGAAGGTGACATGGTTTTACCTTAGACCTGAAAATTCAAATTTTTATTTAGTCACCAGTGGCTAGCAAGAACTTTTAGTTTAGCAGCCACTTTTTTTAACCATTCGCAGACCTTTATCCGGGACTTTTTTAAAAAATGAAAACATTGGCATATGGAACTGCAACGTTATACATGTTAATATTTAAGAAATGAAGTAATAAAAATTTTAGAATTGCTTCAACCATCAACTTTTGTAAAACAAATTGAAGTTTATATATGATTTTTTTTTTTTTAAATCCATCTACAATATTGAATACCATGTGAGAACTTTAGATCATTTTTACATCACAAAACAAGTGCGACAAAATAGAAATTAATTGTTAAAATATAAATGAAGAGAGGAGTACTATACAACAGGGTGAATAGAATTAGTTCTTAACTTTTTGCAGCTGCTTTTTTTTATGTAAAAATAATCAGATTTTTGCAATCTGATTTTTCTACTCTTTTAGTTTTGGAAGAATTTTTCATAATTTAACTAAACAGTACTCTTAAGTTAATTTTTTTTTATATCTACTGTTAGTGACGCTATTAGTCTGAAAGTAGAGGGTGAATCGGTTCAACCAGAAATATGTACTTTATTTTCAATCCTCCTCTTAAAATTGATAAAATTGCTGTCTTTTAAAATAAAAAAATGGGAAAATGTAGCATTTAGTGCATATAGATATACAGTCGGACCTCCATATATCGAAGTAGCAAATTGCCAGAAAAAAATTCGATATATAGAAATTTCGATACATGGAAACTATCTAATTTTATCATAAAAGTATCCTAAAACATTAAAATAAAAGCTAATTTTCGTGTATGAAACCCAATTTATAATTTATACGAGTATCAGATTAAATGAAAGTCAGTGATTAAAAATTTACAGAAATTACATTTTTACGCCAACAATACATCTTCATATTCTTCGGCAGTTCAACTTGATCGCAACATTAGGGATTTTTATTTTAACAATGAGATCGAGAGCAAAGTAAAAAATCAATTTACTTAACTTGAATGATTTTTACTGAAGCTAAGAAGACTAGAAATGATTATCAACAAACAAAAGGGATAATTTGAAATTGATTTTATAGTGTTAGTGGTTACAGCTAAGATTTGAAATAAACTTGAGGGAATGTAAGAACTTCAGAACGGAACAACGACTAAACTACACACCCTTCAACCCGAGATTTCTCATGAGTTCCGGAGCAAACTTAGTGAACGCTATTTTCTCCTCTAACCTTCATTTTTCATGAGACAAACATTCAAAAACGAAAAAAAAATCTACGAATGTTTCGAAAAAATTTCGATATATAGAGATTTTTTCGATATGTAGAAACAGTTTTTCTATATAATGAACATAGAAATTTTCTGAGATTTCGATATACAGAAAATTTCGATATATGGAGGTTCGACTGTAATTAAAAACCATATTGCTACATTTTTTTGGGAACCTTATTGACCAGGAGAATCAATATAATTTTAAAGTTTGTATTCATTAAAAAAAAAAAATGTCAAACTCATTAGCATTTATACGAATGTGTAATCCCACACGACTTAAAAAAAAAAAATGAAATAACAATTAATAACTACACAAAACAGATAAAGGTATTTACAAAAAAATGATTAATAAAGGGTAAACTTGAAATTTAAAGAGGAGATCCAAAAATTTAGCTCCAAATTAAGCTCTTTATTTATATTTTTTTGCTTTAAAAGTTGTTTCAAACTCTTCATTTGAGCTTTTAATACTTCTTTTAAAACAAGGATCAAGTTTATAATCATTTGGCATGCTGCTGCTAATTTTTTTTATGCTGAAAAAAAAATATAATATAAAATAAACAAATAAAAAATAACTTTTATTATCAGCCTAATTAACAAAAATATTCTATGCAAACAATAAACAATTTTAATTTTCTTCATTCACCCCTTTTTTATGACATCTAAAACTGGGAAATTAAAAAAATCACAATAAATAAATGAATGAATGAATATGTAAAATAAAAATCAATTTATGATCACTAATTCTAGTTAAATAAACCAGCACTGGTTTAACGTTAAAAAAATAGGAGAAGCAACAAAACAAAACACTCATAACTGTACCTTTACTAATTTAAATCTGGAGTTTTGGAGTGTCTGGGCTGACAGCTGTGAACCCAACAAAAGTTACTAACCGTACCCTAGAGCAGTGTTGTCACTTTTAGATAATTTTTTTTATATAAGTATTTTTATTTGGTTATCTTTGCACTGTCAAAATAATTTTGAACCTATTTTAATCTCTTGACGTTTTGTAATATTTTTAGGAATTTTCTCAAAAATGTGATTCTGTTTGCCCTGATAATTCTATTTACCCTTTTGTAACCTAATATATCTGTAGCCAGTAGGGTTTTTAAAAAGTGGCAAATTGTGCATTTTATTTTTATAGTCTGAAAGGTTAAAAGTCCTAAGTCAACTTTAGTCATTGAATGGAAAATGATTGTTTTACATGCTGATATATGTAATGGCATTATATTTTGTTACAGTTAAATAGCAGACAGCAAGAAGAAGAGATAGACGTGTTGTATGCCCAGTATTTGCAAGCTGCATTTCAGCTCAGTCAAGCAAAGTCTGATATGGAAAAGAACTCGAAATGTGCTTTAGTTAGTAGAGAAATTTTATTATCTTAGTAAAAAATTTTCAATTTCATGAACCTTTCTTTTTCTTGAAGCCATGCAAAGTTCGATGGATAATTTGTCTCAGTTATGTAGATAGAAAAAGATCTTAAAAATTATTTTTTTAAATATCAATTTGCAGATAAAAAATTTGTCTACGATGCTGGAACATTTTAATACTACCTTTTAAAAAAGTGCTTGTATGTCTAAAAATGTTGAAAATCTTTCATTTATTCGCCATTTAATGTCTTTTTTTTCCCAATCCCTAACACCAATCGTCACTTTAAGCAAAGCGTGACTGTATTTTCCCCCTTCTAACAGAAGTCCAGCCCGTAAGAAGACCATTTATTTTTCTTGAACTCACATTACAGAAACCCCAAGTATGCAATAATAATATTTTTAGAGCATGAGTGTATGCAGCTATTGTTGTGAATTGAGTATATGCAGTCACACCCCTTTATCCAGGGGTGCCCAGCTCCCCTAAGGGCAACGGTGCTCCCCCCTTAAAAATTTCAATTGCGCAGTCTGCACCATGACTAACCCAAGGTGAGCACCCCTGGTTTTTAGCGAAAATAAAGTGACAAATAAAAATATTGTGATTGCAGTTATTTCATTATAAAAAGTCAAACAATGCTCAGTAAATCAAGAAGGGGAATTAAAGCTATTATGTTACAGCCCAGAGATGGGCAGATTCGTATTCGTAAATCCGAATCCGAATTTGATTCACAATACTTTAACGTGTCAATCCGAATACGAAATTCGGATTCATACCTATGAATCCGAATCCAAATCTATTCAGATTCAGACCTATGAATCTAAATCTTTTCTGATTTACATCTGTGAATACGAATCCATTTGGATTCACACTTGGATTCACTGAAAAATTCAATTCAAAAGCCCAATATAAATAAATAAATGTCTGTCTGTTCCTCGCTACAGGTCGAGTTTTCGGTGTTAGTGAATTTCTGAAGAAAATTGACGATATTGTTATAGGTCCAAAAATTTTAAAAGTGGAATTCTACCAAAGTCATGTAAATTGAAACTTGATTTGTTTATATAATTTTACCACAGGTAATTTATCTCAATTTCACAACTTTAAAATATAATGAATATACAGTGATTGATGTTACAAAGGACCAAATTTGATTGTAAAAATTTGTTGATGTTACAGATACTTGAACCGTTGAAAATGCAGATTCTCTCTGAAACGTTTCATTTAAAAAAAAAGAACAAATATATTATGATGGAAGAAAACGGTTTTTTATTCAATAATACAAACATACATTTAATACTCCATCTCCAGAAAGAAGCATCGATCACAAAGATAATTATTTACTAATAGTTCTAACCAAATTTCTCACGAAGAAACAGAAAATGCGTAAAAGAAAGCTAGGTTGTATTTTGTATTTCGCATTTATTTTCAACTATCGCAACCGTTGACTACTGCGAAAAAGTTCTTGTTTGTACCAAAGAGTTCTATAATAGGGTAGAGGAACGACTCGTATACTGCTTCCATTGGCCGCCATGACCAAGCACGGAGATCGGTTTGAGAGAGATTAGAGTGGCAAGAACGGTAGTTTCGTTAAGAAACGTAATGAAAATTCAAGCTGCGATAAATGTCTCTTACTGCGTCAAATTGCTGATTTTTTTTCCTCAAATGCAATTTCAAATGGAAATAACGATGGAATCTGCTAGGAATTTTTGTCAAATAATTTGAGGTTAAATTGTATAAAAAGTTTTAATGAATGATGTATAAATGCACTGACAGAATACAGTGATTTTCAACAGATAAATCGGGAAATTTTGAATCACTATTTAAGAACACCAAAAAACTCTACATATTTTATTAAACAGATTATAAAATAATGTTTAAATTGTTGGATCTTACTTCATAACAGGGTTGATAAAAATCAGAATTTTTAAAAATATATATAAAAGCTCGAATTTTTTTATTTAAATCGGATTTTTTTTGATTTAAATAGAATTTTTGAAATTTAAATTTATTTAAATATAGTGATATTAACAAGTTAGAATGCCCAAGTTAGATGTTAAATTAGATAATCCTTTTCCTATATACGGTTAAAAATTCATAAAATCTAAGTTTGAGTAATTCAGAAATCAGTAAAAAATAATTACACATCAGAGCTTGATAAAATCTTGCTACAATATAAAGTCCCATATCTATATGGGTGTATTTTACAGACATTTTTTAACAATCAAAATAAATAACACCTTTTTTTTCCTAAGAAAAAAAGGAAATAATATGGAATTGCATAAACTGAGAAAGAATAAAAATAGCGTAGAACATTTAATTATTCCCCCCCCCCTTTTTTTTTGAAAAATAACACCTGAAATAAAATGCACGAAGAAAAAAAGAAAACCATATGCTTCTTGTATTTTAAATATTTTAATAAAACTCATCAAGGACTGAAAAGAAGACTGTTTTTTAGAATTCTTATCTTATAAAACGCATGCATTTTTTTTCTCACTGTTTTGACTTACTGTAAGTTGAGGAGGATTGTATGTTTATTTTTAGTGAATAAGTAAATAGCTTAACTAGGGTGGTTCAAAAATACATGTAAAAAAAGTTTCTAATAGATAACAGGACACTCCTCAATATTTTTAGACATGTAGATAGTAATATACCGGAAGAATTTTGATTTCTTATTTCAACTGAAAGAGTGTTTTCAACTTCCTCCCCCAAACATCGTAAGTATGGGGAGGGGCGTTAAAAATTACATTGAACTGAAATAACAATGCTACATATTATAATATACAAAAGCAATATGCATATACATTGCAAAAAAAAAATTATTTGCAAAACCACAGCTGGGGAAATTAAATGTTTCCAAATTTGTGACATTTTTCATGCTACGACTAATGTCAAATTGAGCACCTTATTAAAATTTGAGTAAGAAACTAAAACTTTTACAGCATAATACTATTAGTAAGTGTGAAAAAAAAAAAAAAAAAAAAAAAAAATAGAGTGTGTCCTGGTCTCAAGCAAAAAAAAGTTTTTTTGAACCACTCGAAGCTTGACTCTTAATAGGTACGTATCCAATTTAATTTATTATTTTTAATTTCATTGAAAGGTAATCTCGTTTCACATATATATATATATACTTTGCAAGTTTTTTCTTTTTTAATGTTAATTGCTACTATGATTTTTTTATATTTTTCTTCGGTTTAAATTACATTTATTTAATAACAATATGAATTTTTTTCGTTTTTTTTAGTAAGATTGCTTATTATTCCGAGGACAATTCTTTGAATTCGGAATGCGAACCTTTTCAGAAATTGCGATTTTCGCTTAGATCAGCACTAAGTGGTGATTTTTTCAAGCCGGTGAGTGATAATGCCGATGCTATTTCCCTAGAGAGAGCTTCTCATTAATCTATTCAAGCTTTATTTTTAAAATGTGATGCGAATGTTCCCTCAAAAACTAAAGAAGTTCAGGTGAACATTTTGAATACTTCGAATTTAATACGCCATTTACAGCGATACCACTCCACTGATACTGTAGAAGAATTCAAAGCTAGTCTTATATCTGCGAGGGAAGAATTCGTTATCACGAACCCCGTAGGGAAGTCCCTAACGGGAGAATGAACATTTTTTTTGTTTTATTTGTAAAGGGAAAAATGACAAATCTACACATTTATACCTTGTCTTGAAGGGACGTAGTAAGGCACATCCTGAAAGTAAAATACTTCGTTCGAATGGAAAACGTATGATTAATATGCTACTAGAGGTAAAAGTTCAAAACTGTCCCAAGTATGGGCACTTGACTCTACGAAAAATTAGCGAACATTTTTAGTGTTCATGACCATAAAATCATGATTTTTAACTTTTTATGGACTTCTAAGGACCTGGGTTCGTATTTGATTTGGGGCTCTAAATAGTAGGAAGTTCATTTTCGGGCCAATTACTTAGTTTGACGCCAATAAATATACATCCAAAAACTCGCTAACACCCAAAACTCGAACTGTAGCGAGGTACAAAGAAACATTTATTTATTTATAATGAACTTTTAAATTGAATTTTTCAGTGAATCCAAGTGTGAATCCAAATGGATTCGTATTCATAGATGTGAATCAGAAATGATTTGGATTCATAGGTCTGAATCCGAATAGATTCGGATTCATAGGTATGAATCCGAATTTCTTATTCGGATTCACACTAGCAAACATGAATCTATTCGAATTCACACTTGTGAATACGAATGTATTCGTATTCGGATTGACACGTTACGGTGCTATGAATCAAATTCGGATTTGGATTTACGAATACGAATCTGCCCATCTCTGTTACAGCCACATATTCGAGTTCACTACAAACAGGTACAACTGTCTGTCAATGTCTTGAAAGATTTACTTTTCTTCGTTAAGATTTAAAAGTGCTCAGTTACTAATTTAGAATTGCTTTTCTCTGATAATGTTTAAGTACAAGTTTCTGGCAATGAAATGTTTTCAACTTTCTTTTTGTTTCTTGATTTTCCATTTGTGTCTTTATTTGTATATTATTTTTCTTTTTAAAGCTGAACAAAGCAAAATATTTTCATTCAGACACACACGTGACTGACATTTCCTTTTTTTTTTTTTTTGTTTCAACTCTCTGAAGGAATTTGAAATGATTAATTTTTGTCTGAAGTTCAATCCGTCAGTTAAATACCTTTTTAAACAAACTCATTTATTTTATGTTTGTATGTACTCAATTTTTAATTATGACACAGATTAGAGATTACTGTTGCCTTTGAATCTTGATTTTCCTTTACTTAATTTTGCAACAATAAAATAGTTATGTTCTGCTTTTACAATTGGGTTGCCTTCGACGAAACTCACCGGTCGACCGGTAAGTAACTGGTTACTAACCGAAGTGTTCTATGATCAACCGGTTACCATTCTAAGCAGTTGATTGGTTGATTGGAGCACGTGATTATTAGCTGTCACGTGATTAACTAACCGGTCGCTCCCGGTCGAGCTCGTCGAACGCAACCTTGGAAAAACAGTTAAACACAACTCCTTAAAAAAGATTTCTGATAGAAAATAAATCAAAATAAAAAATGTCTTATATGTAAGGAGGGGGTGGGGGTGTTGTGTCGTATTCTATTTGCATAATATGTAAGATTCCAAAAATATCTAATATTTTTACTAAAGTAAATGTCTGAAAAAAATCTAGTGTTTTATACCTACCTATTCAGGTGTATTTTCTAGGTATTTAAGCTTTATTTATGTATATTTTTGTAGGAAAAGTATCACAAAATGTGGCGCTTGTCGCAAGTTTATCTGCATAATAGCCAAGCTGCACGCAAATGTTTGTCATTAGTTCAATGCCTACTGGAAACATATGAGCTTCTGAAAGAAAGAGTAAGTCAGCAAGGAGTTTTTTTTAAATATATATTTGTTAAAAGGTGCTGCAAAAAAAAAAAAAAAAAACGTCAAAGTTAGTGCATCATAGAATCAACCTGATTTCTTTTAAATATGTGTTCATTTCTTTTGTTCAGCACATTAACTTTATAATATATGTCTTAGTATTGTTTTTTGGACTTTTTACAATCTCAAGCAAAACTTCTGCTATTTTCGAGTTTTACAAGCAAGGAAAGCAGCAGTTCATTTGCTTAGCGTGCTTTGGAAACTGTCTGATGCAATATGTTGTTTTAAAGAGCTTGACAATGATGGTTAATGTCCAGGGCAGTGGCGGATCTAGCCTATCATTTTGGGAGGGGCTATCCAAAATTTTTGAACAAACTCTCGAGAAACATTATTAAAATAAATGATTCTAAAGAGAGAGTGAGGGTGTTTGGAATCCCCCCTTCCTTAATATTTTACCTTAGACGATCTAAAAATCTAATTTTAAGCTACTTTTGCATGTATTAGAGAAAGCGATGGAGGATTTGTGAGCTCTCCCTCCGAAAAATTTCGAAATTAAAGCCATAAATACGCAAATTTAGGCTCTCTTTGGTCTCGTGAGCAATACAACAGCATTTAGAGAGCGTCCAAGTGTCTAAAGTTGGAATCTAGATATGATGCAAACGAAGGAGTAAAATTTTGGAAATAATAATTCTTTTTCGAGGAGAGAGATATAATTTCTCTCCCAATTAAGGCTTAAATTTCTTTTAATGTAAAAAACATGTGTTAAATTTTATTATTTTCTCATAATATTTTCGATCTTTTTTTTCTTTAAAAAAAAAATCCTACAATCACAAGGCTTTGGGAGGGGCCATGGCCCCCATGTCCCCCCTCTAGATCCGCCCCTGGTCCAGGGAGTGTTCGTAAGTTGAGCACTTCCAAAAATTGTGGGGCAATCAAAAAGCAAGTTTAACAAAATCCGGGAATTTCCTTGAGAAAGCTTGCTCATGAAATTGGAATAAGTGACTAATAAGTGAGGCAAACGTCAAAAACGGAAATTGGATGAAAGCCGTACTAGTTCCTGAACATTCAGCTTCTCACTAAAGAAAGCAGGCTTGTGTGGCGCTAAAAAGGCCGCAAACTTTTGAGAGGAATGACGAGTCAGTGCTGGGAGAGATTCCTTTTCTGTGATGAGAAATTTTTTACTGTGTAGTAAGCTCATAACCAGGGCTGTGAAGTCAGAAGGAAAATGACCACTTTGGGAGTTTTGGAGCCTTCAAGTGTAACTCCAACCTCTTGACTGTTAGGAAATTCTTTTTAAATTTCCCAACATCTAATGTCCATACAGGGGCGGCATTTCAGCATTTTATTTGGGGGGTCGAGTTTCTTAAATATGTATTACCACAGTGTGGTACCAAACACACATAAGCTAACAGGAAGTGGTCATTAAATCAGTTTAATATAAATAAAAATTAGTGTTTAGAAAAAATTAAAATTTTGATTCATTTTCTAATAAGTTATCATGCAAAACATCTCGATACTAAAGTTTTTATAGCTTTTGGAAAAGTTTTAATGCATGATTTTTGGAATTCTAAAGAGCAGGGAATCGTGTTACTAATCAATCAGTGCCCAGTGTCGTGCTGTTTTGCCAGCACAGCTAAATAGAAAAGTTTTGTTTTTTTTTGCCCATTGTGCTCCGAAAACAACCCTCTGAGAAATAAAAAAATCTTTCTCTACTATCTGAGCTGATTGGAATAGTTAAAAAATAATTGAAGTAACTAAGTTATGTATGAAAACACTTTTTATATATTGCTCTTCAAAATCACCCAAGCAACTTCAAAAATTGTGAGGAGCTTAATTTTTCATCATTGAATAATCTAGTCTCGTCGGCAGTCGCAACTTAAATGAGATGTCATCTGCCTCCAGGTCTGTTATTCACTATTCCGGACTGACGAAACTGCGGTCTCCAGATGTGATAACTGGTCTGCCGGTATATTGCTTGTAATTTTTCTTGCCTCATGCTAAAATTTTACTCATAATTGAAACATTTTATTTTACGTTTTCAAAATCCAATCCAAATAATATAGAGCCAACCATACAGAAAAATGATTATCATCAAATCTTGTGTTAATTTCATTGGAAACTGAATCTTTTACTTCATACAAAATTTAAAAAATCACTGTTTAACTTCACAACATCATGTGGATTTTTGTCACTTTTTTTTTTCGCTTTTTTAAAATCGGCACGAAGGAAGAGTTTTTTTTTTTTTTAAGTTTCACGCTTGATTGAAATATACATCTATGTAAAATCAATTTTCAGTTTCAATTGTAGATTGAACTATGGTAGTATGGTGCACAACAGATCAATTGTAGATTGAACTGTGGCTTGAATACTCCAAAAATTAAGGGTAGCGGATTAAAGATGTTTTGATAGAGTAAAGCATTTTTCAAAAACTTTCCTCTATACAAACAAATTGAATAAAAATTCAAACGAAGTCATACATGCTAAAAGGCATGAGCTTTTTCACCATTGAAACAATCGTTTTACAAAAATTCTTCCAGTCGTCAAAACACTGCTTTGAAGCTATAGAGAAATGTTTTTACATAGTTTTAACTTTTGAATACCATCTTGTGTCACTCCAAGATTGCATAATTATAGAACCCCATAAAAAGGTATTTGTTGAGATGTTTTTATTGATTCAATAATCAAATGCATTTTTAAGAAGTTTCTATGAAAGCATTGAGCAGCTGAAACGTGTTTCTAGCAGAAGAAAGCGATGACCACTCATGAAATATACACTTTAAAAGTGAGCGTAAAAGTGAATGTAAAATATCAAGAATTTTCTTGTGAAAACCACGCAGCCATATCACTTTGCACGAGCCTCTCATATTGGACATACCATCGTTACACTGGGCACACAAGTATGAAATATTTAGCCTATATGAGGAAATGTCTTCTTCAGTTGAAATTAACCATGTTTCTCTATCAGTTTTCTATGTTCTGAAAATGCTTGATGAATTTCTAAATCTACTTCCAAATAACGAAAAACACTTTTTCTAGTCTGAGAATGTGTCGAGTTTCATCAAATAGTTACTGAGAACCAGCGAGATTTTTTTAAGGAACATTATTTCCAACTTTCATAAATTGGATTCACCCATTTACTATCATTCTGCTCAAAACATTTGGGGGTGCGACCGCCCCCTCTTGACCCCCCTATTTGCCGCCCCTGTGTCCATATAACAATCTTGAAAGAAAACTAACTAAGTGTAAAAAACTCATAGTTTATTTGAAAACTAAACAAAACTATTACAAACATAACTATTTATAAATGTAACTGAAAGGCATAGCCAATGACAATTAACAAAAAAAAAACAGCTTCCCTATCAACATCTATCGATTCACTCAAAGCTAAAAACTACAAGCTCAGTCATTCCTCCAAAACATGCGTCTTATACACTCTAATTCGGCATGTGCCAATCGCTGATTAGCGATGATGTAAACCGCCTCATCCAGCGCCCAGTCGGCGTGCACAGAATGTAATTGCATCAGAATTGTCCTTCTCAAAGAGCCAACATTGACCACAAAATCAGTCCGACTCTGACTCTGCATCACTGGCAGAATCCCGAACTCTGAGAGAAATGGACTGTCTCCAACTATTGGAATTTTAAGCCTTTACTCCTGACTCCAACTCCTCTACCCCAAAACTAGTGCAACTCTGAGTCTGCTTGGGTTTGAGGTTCTCATAACCCAAGAATAATAGAAACTGGTCTGTAGAAACTGCAAGCAGCTCAGAAATTGCTGAACATTGCCAAAATCCAAAGTTGGTCATGATCAGAGGCAGAATTTGTGCAAGTAGCAAAACATCTCTGGTTTTTCTGGATGAGGCATTAAAATTAATCACAAAAGTGTACCAACAGAACATTCTAGTAGCTGCTGTACTTCTGTGGGTCCAAAACTGCTTCTGCAATGTAAACTAGATGTTTTAACGAGACTCTTCATCAGCTCATAGCACCAAAAAGACACGAGTGGGGCAAGACTCATTCTACTGGACACAATGTCATCCACGGAATGACCACCCAATTTGCAAAATCTCAACCCTATGGATTACAGTGCATAGTCCGTTTAGTACATTAAGACCTGCACTAAACCACACAAAAGTTTGGGTGCTCTGAAGCAATTGCTTCAGCAGGAATCAGATAGAATAAAAGCAGAAGGCATGCAACCCGTTGCTGAAAATTTCAATGAGGAATTTTGCTTCTTCCTCACTAAGAAAGATAGCCAATTTATAAGCAATTTATTTATTAGCAAAAATCTATTCTTATTATTATGTGCTGAATTTTATTAATGAATTATTTTTTATTGAAATATATTTAAAAATTATTGGCCAGGTTTTTTCCCCCTCGCTCTATATTTTGCTTTCCAGCTTTTGTTTTATTAATTGTTTTGAAGTTCTATGTAGTACAATTGGAAATCCTTCTGATGTAATTATTATGCATGCAAAATAATGTGTGTCCTCTCTGTTAGTCATCCAGGATAAATAACTAGCAGAGGACCAGGATGAATGAGCACTTGCTTGTCTGTCTAACTCTTTTGTTCTACTGGGAGACTCAAGGTCAAATGGCTTGAGCAGTCATGGACTAACTAACTAATCTATGTTTGTGTGTAGCGTAGTATTTGAAGAAAAAAACTAAAACCAAATCCAAAACCAGCTTAGGGTTTAAATGCATATTGATTATTATCTGAAGAGAAAGGAGGCTGTTAACAATTAGACTAATGCAAGTAAAGAGGAAATTTTTCAAATGAATTCTGTGGAAGTAAACCAAAATTTCTCACTGAACATTCATATTTAAAAGAAATATCAAATAAAATCCATAATAAGTATAATAAAATAGCAGTTATTGTTAATAGTCATTTATCAGCAGTTATTCTCTTATCAGCTAATTCATTTACCTTGCAGCATTTATAACTTTTTCAGTTTCATTGTACTCTTTTGTTATTAATAGTATTAATATTCTTATTTAGCCTATACTTGTACAAAGAAAATGATTTACAGTATCTTAATAATTCAGTTACTTTTTATAAAACAGTATGGATCAAAGAAATCAGTTGGGTGCTAGTCCACCTTCCTAGTGCAATAAAAATTGTTAACAGACTTATAAAAACTGAGAAGAAATTAGAATAGTATCTTTGATAAAGTTGCTGAATTCAGAAGTTTCATAATATAGTCGAGTCCGCTTATTAAAATATTGGTTAAAAGAGTATATCGCTTAATATAATACATTTTTAATGTACCAAACCAATGTAATGTGTTATTTTGATCCCTATTAATGGAATATCTCACTTGTTACACTATTTTTTGTGGCCAAATGGCTATTCCATTAAAATTCCTTAATTCAACTGTAGTTTAGATTCCGGTGCCGGCTGAGCCTGGCTCATCTCTAAGGGGCTCTCAATACCTCAAATATATCTGTTTATTTGTTCATTTCTATGCAGTATTGTCAAGTGTAATATAATTTGAAAATAATTAAAATTGAATGTTTGTATTCAGGAAAAAGTACTCAAATCTGTTGTTGACATTCTTCCCACACTAAGGAGTCAGTATGAGAAGATAGCTACAGCTGTTGATTCTGTCAGACATCAGTTACTAGTCAAGAATGTTTGTTTACCAAGTTCTGATTGTGAAGGTATTGATGATTATTTATGAGTAAGATCTCTTAATTTGTGAAAGAAAATGTCTTGTAATGATGTTTAAGAATATTAACTTGCACTCATTTTGTTCAACAAAACCTCTTCCTGTATATCCCTCAAAAGCAGAATCCGATTAACCTCTGAAATTAGGGTTAGCTCAGTCTCATTTTGGGGCCACCCACTTTTTGTTTCATAAAATCTTTCTAAATATTCTATGCACATTGATACAACACTGACTAATACTAAGTGGGCCAGCAGAATTCTGATTTAAGTTTATTCCAGCTTACAGAATGACAGAAATTTTGTTTATTACATACGTTGCCTTTGAATTCTTAACAAATATAGACATATTTGACTTTATAAAGGAAATTAAATGTTATAAAAGTACATTGTAACAGAGTTGAAAATATAATCCCTCATTTAAAAATATAGCTTGTGACCACATTTTATCAAATGTGTTTTCATTTTCTATAATTGTTTTAATTCTTTCAAACATTTTTATTTAGCAAGCACGTACTAATTTTTGCAATTTCTTGGAAAAGCACTGTTAAAAACAGAAACTGGAAGTGTTAAGCATAATTTTACACTCATATTTGGGCCCCTTAAAAATTCTGAAAGGAAGCTCCAGCTTCCCGAGCCTTTTGGGTAATCAGGTCCTACTCAAAAGGGTCAGTAATTCGCTGAAATGAATGTTTCTAAGAAATGCTAGGGAATACTATTGCCTTCTTTTAATTATCAGTAGGTAATTAAATAAATCATCTGAAGGTTTCTCTACTTTTCGTAAGTAGTAACAGTTATTCTTATATTCAGCAGATATTATCCAATTGTTACTTGTCACTTCAGTGTTAAGTTCCCAGCTATTTATTTATGTATAATTCTTTCATGTGTTAAAGTTTTTTTTTTTTAATGCAAAAAATATTGCTCTATTTGTCTGTAATTTGTAGTGATATTTGAGAAGTAGAAATCCTGTTTATTTTAATGGCAGCTTTAAAGAATTCATTTCATACCAATTCTTAACCATTGAAATTTTATAACTGTAATCTGATGCAGAACATGACCATCAATTTCAGTTTGAGTTATTCCATATCAAAAAAAAAAAAAAAATGACCACCTGAAATTTTCATGAGACTTTCAAAGATCTTATTTTTTGATATCTTAAATGTAAGCATTAAAAACTATCATTCATAATTGAGAGGTACATTAGAAAAAAAAATGTTAAAAAGTCCTTTTTTAGTTGTCGGCCGTGCATTAATATATTTGACTGAAATTTTATGGGAGCTACAGATTTGTACAATCGCTCATTTTACAGACTAGTAGTCTTAGCCAATAAATTTCACAAATCTCATTTTGAATCAGCATTACCTGAGTATTGTATTTTTTTAGTGCAAAATATAAGTTTAGGTTCTTTTTTTTTTGTTTGTGTGTATATTTTCAGACTTTTTGTACATATTCCACATTCATCCCTCTATTAGTTTTGTAGATTTGTTTTAGTTGAATACTACCATCATATGACTCATCTTTTCAAAATAATACTTGATACATGAACACTACAGTTAATGTGTTAATTAAATAACTTTTATTTTCTTTCATCACCTAGGGGAACAACTGACCCACTGCTTAAATGAAGTTTGTAATTTACTAAGCGAGCTTATGTCCTCGATGCATTCCATTGATGAAATAAACTCTTGTGCCATCAATCTCGCCTCTTTTGCTTCCAATGGAGAATCTTTAGTTCCAGAAATTGAAAGGTAAAATGCAAATAAATGTACAAACAATGATTTTGCACAGGGCCGGCTTTAGTAGATTTGTCGCCCCCAAGTGATGTTGGCAAGTGCCATCCCCTTTTCTTAATAATATATATATTGAATCACCAACCATACTCTCCATACTCTTTCTTCTTTTTTCTTTTTTGCCGCTTCACATTTTGCTATCATGAAATTTGCCACCCTAGGTGTACAGGTCACTTACCCCCGGAGCCTGGCCTGATTTTGCATGAACATAATGTCCTTTGCTTTTCATTCATCTTTAATTTTATTCTTTTTTATTAATTGTATGTATTTTGACATTGAAATATAATCCCAGTAAAAGCCCATTATTTGAACTCCAAGGAACCGTTAAAATATTTCGTTGTTACGGAATTGTCATAAAACTTTCTTTTTTGTTATAAAAGTTTTAATTCGCTTAGCTACTTTCTAATATAATTAAATCTGCAACATTTATTGTTAGTAACAATCTAAAATATAACTAAAGACATCATTTACTCTGAAAAATCAATGAGAAAAATATTAAACACTGACCTTTTATTCATTGGTCGTCTTCTCAAAATGTGCTGTTTTTCTTTGTACGAGAGACTTGGTCCCAGAGGACATTATAAAAGATTCTAATTCATTAACGTCACTTATACTACCCACAAGAAAAGTTGAAAGCTTGCTGACCGTTTGCACACTGGCTTTTGTTGTCGCACATCATTTTACATTTCAGCATGAGTGGATATCCATCTTAAATGGTTCTGTTTCAAAAGCACCAACGGAGTTTTCATGTTACGACACGTGAAAGTCATTTTTTAATTTCCAAAATCAATGTTAAGTAAAAAATATTCAAATTAAGGTTGAGAAAACATTTTGTTGTAACGAATTTTTTAATAAATTTATTTCATTGAAACCAGAATTTTTATACATTATCTTAATGGCATTTCAAACGGGACCGAATGTTTTGTTCATTGTTATGGATATTTGGTTGCATCAGTATTTGTAGTAACAGGATTTTACTGTATTTAGTTAAATGAATTTTCACATAGGAGAGCAAACTTTATGTAAATTTTGTTTTTCCTTTCTCATTGAAATTTTAAATCTTAACATACTTCAGTGTTCTACACTAATATTAGTTTCATGGAGTTTAGTTTGTAATTTTCAATGCTAGTTGAGTTATGAGGTTAGTAACTTCAAAACTATTTTTTTCCTTAAAAAATCAATATTTTCTGTTGCATTAAATTTTATAAATTTTAACATATTTCACTATTACACACAAGTATAATTTTCATTGTTTTTAATATCATAGCAAAATATTCTTTCAATAATTCCGAAAATCGTAAAATAACTCTACGCAATATGAGACTAAGCATAATGATTTGCATAAGCACAAAAGAGAAAGGCATATCTGTACTTCTTATCAAAATTGAGTTGTGGTCATTGAGCGATTCTTTATCACATATTTTACCTAAATACCATGTTTTATGGTCATTTGTGAATGGGAAATATATTTTTTTTAAATTATGAGAAAGTTGTATTTGTATCAAATACATGGAGCACACAACTTTAAACGGCAATTTCTCATTTTGAACTCAGATACAGATCCAACTTTTGCGCTTAGGGGCCATTCATTAATTACATAAGGATGATTTTGGCAATTTTTGACCCCCCTCCTCCCATGTAAGGGTACGTAAGATTTCTCACCCCCCCCCCCTATTCTTACGTAAGATTCTATTTCTTTTTTCAAAATAAAATAACAAATCTTGTAATCGTTACATCACTGGAATCATCATTAAATTCACATTATTTAATTTAACCTTTTGCGAAAAGAAATATTTACTGAAAAGTTAGAATCTAGACTGACTGTTTTTCGACATTTTTTTGCTTTGATGTAATATTAATTAAAAATAAAACATGCCATACACAGTGCGATTTTTTATTATATTTTACACTGTTCATTCCTTGTAAAACAAATGAAAAACATCTTATCTTAACACGTTTCTTACCTTCCAGATGCAAATGGAACATAATCTCTGCCAGATCACTTGACGGCACAATTTCTAATGTAAAATACCGACATGGAAAATATTATGTAAGAATGAGTTTGTCCCCCCCCCCTCCAAGTAAAGATACATAGAGATTTTTCCAACCCCCCCCCCCAGGACCCTTACGTAATTAATGAATGACCCCTTAGCATGGCAGTATAGGCAGGCTTTCCAGACATGCCGGTTTGACCGGGACAGGCTCAGGTTTTCATACAAAATCCCGGTGTCCCATGCGGTTTACTTCACCTCCTTGTAAAAGATAAATATCTTTAGACTTTTTTGGTCATCTGTAATTAAATTTAAGTGTGAAGAAATATTTCAAATTTTAACATTGTCATTTCTGTACCTCAGAGCCAGACTGACATAAGTTCAAAAATTGCGATTTTCTGTTTATTGCTGCATTGTCTGTAGAATCATAGTCCACATCAAGCCATGCAAATGTAATTCTAAAAAAAAAATCCTCTGCAATTATTTACCAGTGTTAAAAGAGTGTTACCAGTGTTAAGTCCTGTCCTTTGCAAGCTCTAGGCAAATGGTTTTCCTATCTCCTGTAAAGTAAAGCGATCATGTGACTTACGTTAGTCTGGCTCTGAGGACAGATTTTATCATTGACTTGCAAAATTAATATCAGGTTTGCCAAAGAGGATTTTTACAAAAAAATTAAAAAAAAAAAAAGACTTTCTAAAATGTTCCTAGCTAATGCAAAGAACATGTAAATATTATTCAAATTATTTATTCCTCATTCAAAGTTTTTCTTCTTACTAAAGTAATTTAAAAATATTAATGTGTGGGAAATAAAATTTTTAAATGCATCTGTTTGCATCATGTATTATTTATTACCCCTGGTTTAGGCTCATAATCAATAACCATTTATTCATAGCAGTGAGAATGAACTACCATCTAAGACACTCTAAAAAAGCAATCGGGGGTGTGTACCCTTTTGAATACTTCCTACATTAACCCATTCATGCCGGTTGGTACAAAAATATACCAACCGGGAAAAAAATTATAATATATAGACATAAAATAAATAAATACTAATAAAATTATCACAGTTTATTGTTTTTTTCGAAACCGGCATTAATGGGTTAAGGAGTGGGGGGAAGTATTCTGGTGTTAAACATTGTGGCTGAACATTTCAGAAATCTGGCAAGCCAATCTATAGGTTGCATTAATAATAGGCTGAATTTCAAATATATTTTGAAGTACTTTTATTTATTTTTACTCAACTTCTTTAGTATTGTAGTTTAGTTTTTTAGATTTTATGAAATTCACCTAAAAGCAAGAAAAACATTTAATTCCTCTTAAAATTAATATGATTTAAAATTTAAAAAAATTCAAAGTGTTATAGTCTTAATGTATAAAAGCTGTGTTCTAACTTGCCTTTTTTGTTTATGGTATTTCAGATGCCTAAATGTTCTTGAAAAACTAAGGCAACTCCTTCTTTGCAAAGCCGCTTTTGTTCTATGAAATTTGGGATTTGATATTGGACAAATCATAGTGCTTGTAAATAAGATATATATTTATATTATGTTTCTTATCGCCATGATTGTAAATAAGAATTTGTCTGTACACCATGCTGTAAATAGTATTTATTGTTAGAGAGAAAATTTTATGTGTTGTATTTTTGTGAAAATTTTGTAAATATTTTTTGATAAAGCTTTCAATCTTTGTGCATTTTTAACTCTTATATTTTATGCAAATATATTTTTTCAAAAAAATTTTTATTAAGCTTGATTTATACAAATATATTTTTTATGTATTTAGTAATATAAAAAAAGCCATGCAGTTAATGATAAAACTTTCAATTTTTATAATATGCACTAGCTGAAACAATTTTGTTGAGTTACAGATTATAATGCAGAATTTTCTTAAAGTATTAAAACTGTATTTATTAGTATTGAATCTTTTCAATGTTGTTAATGATAAATTGCTTAAACGTTTGAAGATTGAATATTGTTGTTCAATTAAAGTTATTCAAAAATGTTTTTTTGTTTTTAATTAATTTTTGATGTACAAGCTAATTATAAAACTATAACTGATATAGTAAGTTTTGTGAAATAAACTTTAAGTGTGTAAACTAAAAAGATTAATACTAACTCTAATATTTTATCAACAGTTTTGATTATTTATTTTCTCAAAAATGAGTTATTGAAATTGTAAGGAATATTTTGTAATAATAAAGTCTGATGAATACATCACATGAGGTTTTGATGTTGTTATTAAAATAAATATTTTTAAAACTGAAATGAGTATTGTTGAAAGAAAAAACAGAATTGAAAATCTTTCTTAATTATAAAATTTCTATGCCTCCCTTGCCCATATAATAGATTGTTTGTGCTTCACTAAAGATGCGATCCTCCGGGATCATAATCTAATAAATTCAAAAAGTGTTATTTACATTTTTATGCAACAAGCTCTAAGCAATTTTATACTGTAAAAGTAAAGCTATTTAACAAAATAAAATAGCTGTTTAATGTAATTTGCGTTATTATATTGCTATTAATTTTAAAACAAACTTATTTTATGAAGCAAATTGCAATCGAATACATTTCGCAAAAGATTTGTGTACATTTGTATTCTTGCATTTAATAACTACTTGATGAAATCTTGTTATAATTTATAAAATAAATATTTGAAATTAAAAAATATACATACAGTATAACCCTTATTTAACGATTGTCAAGGGGCTGGAAAAATTATCGTTAAATCAAGGATATTGTTAAATTGAGGAGCATAGACATTCAATGCTGTCAAATCCGGACTGGTGACACATATCATTAAATCAAGGAATACCATACATATTTAGAACCATATAATGCCACAAGAAGTTTCACGTTAAGTCCAATTATACAGGTAGTTATCAAAATAATGGAAACACCTGTGAATAAAAGCGACATTTTTGAATGCTCTTTGTAAGTAATAAAGAATAAAACTAGATATTTATTTTTTTTATAAATAGCAATGTATATCATCTGGTAGTATTTGGTAGTTTAACGGAAGTTCTGGAAGTCTTGGATTTTTTTCAAGCGCGTGAACTGTCAAACCTCAATTTTTTAAAGAGACCAAATTGTTGGAGCGCATCTACGAGGCGTATCCGGAAAGTAAGTACCGTTTTGAAAAAAAAAGCTATATTTTTTTTTTTTTTTTAAGATTATTTAATGTTTACATGAAAGATCATACCTTAAATTATTTTTCAACATAGTTTCCACCATTGTTGAGGCACTTGTCGTAGCGGCTCACCAGCTTATTTATACTTGCCTCAAAGAAACTTGCCGCCAATGAAGAGAGCCATAAATTTACAGCGTTTTTTGCGTCGTCATCACAAGCAAAGCGCCTACCTCCAAGTTCTCGTTTCATGTGCAGGAACAAGTGGAAATCAGACGGTGCCAAGTCTGGGCTTTACGGCGGGCGATTAAACTGCTCCCAACCGAACTGTTCAATTAGTCTTTGAGTGTCACGAGCAGTATGGGGCCGAGCATTGTCATGCAGCAACACAATTCCTTCACTGAGCATTCCTCTACGTTTGCATTCAAAAACCGGACCACAGAACGAATTTCGCAGTCGGCGGGATCATAGATTTTTTTAAATATTATATACGGCCACAGTAAACGCAAAACACAAGACAAATCAACCGTAATGGCGCGAGTTTGTAGCCGATGAACAGAGGAAACAAGTACGCATGCACTGAACGCCGACAGCAGCGCTGCAGCGGCATTAGAACGAAACGGTACTTACTTTCCGGATACGCCTCGTAGCTGGAGCAAATGTAACTGAAACATCCCAACTTTTTGGCGTTTCTAGAGATACAGTATCTAAAGTCATGCTAGCATACACACATTTCGGTAAGACAAGCTTGGCAAAGTAAAACAGTGGAAGGAAAGAGAAGCCCAGTAAAAGAAACCAACGGGTGCTGAAGTGGATTGCAGCATCTAAAAAGTGAACAACAGCAGCAAAAGTGACCACAGAACTCAATCACGATCTGGGTTCACCAGTGTGAGTGATTATAGTTAGTAGGGCTTCTTTATAAACAGAACATTTACGGCAGAGTAGCGATTCCGAAATTTTTTTCCAAGTGTTTCCATTATTTTGATAACTACCTGTATATTAAACCAAATGTGGAAACATAGTGAATAAGAACTTTAACCAAAACAAAAAAGTTCGGCTTTAAATTTATATTAATGTAAAAAAACTCAATTTTGTTTCAATGAAACATTTTCTTTATTAATGCCAATTTATTTTATTTCATTACAAGCAGTACCTGCACAGCTTGCCCATTTAGAATATTAAATAGTCATTTGGTTTGCTTGTATGGGTGCCCACCTAAAGAGGGGGGGGAAGGGGATCATGGCGCACAGTGTCATTGAAATTTTTAGAGAGGTTGTTTTGAGGGATATTTTTCTCATTTTTTGGGGGGGGGGAGCTCTTGCTTTTGGGGCGGGGTCTTCGCCATATCAAGGTGGTGAGCCCTTGCCCTTAGGGGGGACCCCAACTTTACAGGTAACTTCGTTATGCATTCAGTATATATTGTTTCTCAAAAACTACATCAATTGGACAGATTTGAAAATTTGCCATCTATGGCTACCAGTTGATTAGCCTCTATTCCGTCAACTATTTTTTGCGAGAAAAAATGCAAAAGAAAACAAAATCAGAATTGCATTTACTCTTATATTCTTATCATTGAATTTGAGGCATCACTTTTAGCTTCAAGTATTCCAAGATGATATCTATGTTGTCGTCAAATGTTCACCATGTCACTCTATTACATTACTTACGCGACTTTACAAATGAAATTAGAAATTTTGCTTTCATCAAACCAAAATTAGGATAACTTTTACATTTGTGAATTTCAAAAACGTTTGTTTTGTGTATTGAATTTAAATTCATTAGATCAGCTTGGTTATGAGGAAATATAATATTTGATATTAATGCATTAAATTAAGCACCAAACAATAAACTTTAAATGGAAGACAAAGTGGACATTTCTTCCTAAAATTAATTAAAATTAGTTTTATCATTTGGGGAAAAGAAATATTATAAATCAGAATCGGCAGTAATAAACCTATACCACACAAATTCCAACCAAAGGTATAATTGGACTAAATTTTATTAAATTTATAAAAAATAAGACAAAAGAGAAAAAAAGCTAATTGTGTTGCTTACAGAGCTTAGCAGAAGTCTTGTAAAAGTTTTAATTCTTTTCGAGCTTAAAAAGCAAAATTAATTTTTCCGATATTCAACATTTTAGAAAGAACATTTCAAATGCATTATTTAGGTCCAATTAATTTTAATGATTTGCTAAGCATAATTAAACCATAAAAATTGAGGGGGAAAACACATACCTTTTTATTTTGGAGGGAAAATATTTCAATTTATTCATCTTTGTAATTTTATTCTCGAGCTCAATCACTAAAAATTGTTTGGCTTGCTTGAGGTAAGTTTTAGATTCTGGTTTTCTAAAAACAATTCTCTGCTTTCCTAATGCATAGAAACTTCGAACAAACTTCATCTTAAGCAGAAAATTCCCAGCTTTCGAATGATTTAAAAATGTACATGAAATATTTCTCCCCATACTATCAAATTTATGGGGAAAATGAGCTTAAAACTGGAATAAAAAAAGGTCGAATGTTCGAAAAAATGCTTAGATGTGCTCTTCCCCATGCTGCAAACTAATTTTGTGCCAAATTTCATGAAAATCAGCCGAACAGTCTTGGCCCTATGCGCGTAACAGACTTTCTGCTTTTTTATTATTAGTATATATATATACAGTCAACCCTCGATAACTCGAAGCTTTATCACTTGAATATTCCTTTATCTCCAAGTTTTCACTGGGTCCCAAACTCTTGAGAACTAGCGCAAAACTTTAACTCAAAAGGTTTTTGTTGGCCTCTTGGGACTGTGAATTCACTACAGTTGAACTGTATTTCATGTGTGAGACTATTACATTTTACAATTTTTATGTTTTAAAACAAAAAGGGGGGGGGGGTAGGGGAATGTGGGGTAAAGTGAAATGGTGAAATGTTTACTCCTTTTAGCTCCACTTACCTAGTAATATTTTAACTATATAGTAGCATATATAGTCTATTTCAGTCAAGAAAGATTACCCCTGAAAATCAAAGCATATGATAATACAAGCAATTTTCAAAAATTGATAATCAAATTGTAATATTTTGTTGTATGTCAAAAAGTATTTTGAAGGTACCACATACTACAGTTCGTCATTAACATTTTAAACATTAATTGGGACCTTCTAATATTCGGTGCAGTATTTAATATTTATCTTATTTGTATTTTAAATATTTTTCAGTTAGTAAAGTCCATGTGGAATAAAGTGAAATAGTTCATTTCATTTACTCATTCATTTATTAAATCACTTACTTCTCCCATTTATTAAATAATTTATTTACATTCCTTCATTTAATAATTATCTTATTCATTCATTCACTTATTCATTCACCCAATTAATAAATTAATACATGAAGAAAAATAACTTAGTTTATTGTTTGATTATCTTTTCATTTATTGGATTATCCTTTTATTTGCTGATTAATTAGTTAAAAAATATTTTTTTACTATCAAATAGAACAAATTTCATTCGATAAATATTTCATTTTTCACTTTGCTCCAGACAAAAACTAAAAATTTCACTTTTTTAGAGGAACAATTTTACTGTCAAAAATAAATTATGTTTCGTTGCAAGTTTT
Source organism: Uloborus diversus (assembly GCF_026930045.1). NCBI lineage: Eukaryota > Metazoa > Arthropoda > Arachnida > Araneae > Uloboridae > Uloborus > Uloborus diversus. The sequence goes on along the minus strand of NC_072739.1, from coordinate 89,982,912 downwards.
ATTAAAAAATATAATATTCTTTCTTTATCTTCTGTAATTTTCAAAACAAATTTCTAATTTGTTCATTTTGAAAAACTCATCTTAACTGGTATTTCACTTTGCCTCACATTCCCCTACATTTTTTATGATTGCTACTGAATGCATTAAAATTATATTCATCTGTTTTATAAACGTACTGTATAAAAAAAATCTATTATTTCATATATTGTGTATATACAACTGCATGTGGGATGATTTGATGTAAAAATGTCCCTGCGAGAATCAATATATTTGTTATTGTTAAGTTATTCAGTTTTAGTCCAGAATTGAATTTTCTGAAAAAGTTGAAATGATATTTTGTCTGGTGCGTTTTTTTCCCGGAGTTGGAAAAATCGGACAACCCTGGTTGTGGCCTCCTCTCGCCTCTCCCTATCATGTTGCGCGCGATTAATTTTGTCAAATTATACGAAAACCAAAAAAAAAAACGATTTTAGGCCGTGGAAGTGGAAGCATCGCTGCCGCGCATAACCTCAGACCAACGACTGCCTTGAATGCCCAAGAACAAAAATTTAAAAGAGACTTACCCGGGGGTGGTGTTTGTTGACGATAGAAAACACAAAATTAATTACCACACATTCTTTATTCTACGTTACTTCCAAGCAGACATGAAGACAGGCACTAGGCATGGTGATCACCAGAACATTTCACTTAGTATAAAAAAAAACAAATGCGAGGAATACAGACTTAAGAGTTCATGAATGGAGCTGGGTTTTGTTGCTAAGTTCGTTAACGATCAAAAAAAGGTAGAGTTCTCGCGGAGGGCGGTGGAATATTTAAATTGAAATGGACGAAGGACGTACAGTTCGCTATGAATATGGTGGGATGTTATCGAGGGATGGCTTTTGACAAAAAAAAAATGTCCGTTGCAGGCCGATGTACGTTGAGACGAAAATGGTGCAGGCTGTAATCACCATGGTGACAACGTTGAGCTCGTCACACGCTTAAAAAGGAATCAGGATACTTTCAAGGTAATTGCGGATCCATGCCGTCACCTCATGGTATGTAGATCATCGAAGAAGTAGTTACATTAAGGGGACGATTCAGGTGCACTCTGCGTGCCGCCATCGGACGCCATCATTCAAACAGGTGATGGATCATCAATGCACTCATCTTCAGCTGCGACGAAGTACGGTCTTGATTAATATATTTTAAACATATATGAAAAAATGACACGTTCACCTCATGTTGAGGTTATTAACGATTTTGCGGCGAGCAACGGCCGTCCCCAGACGCCGTGCACCGATGCTTCATTATCGCCATCGTAGAACAAAAACCGGAGCCGCAGAAAATGCGACCGAGCGGACAGAGAGCAGCAAGTAGAGTGAAGTGGGGTGGAAAAATGAATCGGCAAATGAGCGATCGGATCCGGGTACGCGGTGATGCGCGGGAACAAATGAGTGCGTTTGGCGCCCAAACAACGAAGGGAAGGGGACGCTACGCCATTTTAATGGCCGACAAGAAGATGCAAAAAATTGGATCGACGCTTGAAAAAGTGACAAAAAGTTAAACGATGGGAAAAGTGAATAAGTCATATTTTGATATCGTAAAGTGTGCGAAATTTAACGGGGGAACGCGGGGAAAACGTGGAATGCACAAGAAAATAAAAAACAACAAAATGGGGGAAGAAAACGATTAAAATGACCGAAAACATGGGAAAAATGTAAATGGGTAAAAAATGTGATATGCATTATCACATACACTGGCAAAGCAAAAGAAAAAAAAAGAGAAAAAAAAGAAAATTTTAAGTCCAGCTCCAATTTACCGAAACTTTACACAACAAATTCATACATCATATATATTCAAATGCATAAAGAGTTGTAACATCCAAAAAAAAAGACATGGGATACAGCTTTATATTATCGTCAAGGTAGAAAATGGGTAAGTCAAAGAAAATGAACAGTTTGCATTTTCTTTTTGCATGTCATGATTGCACCCTGCTCACACAACAATTTGCCACACACGACCAACCAAAAGGACAAAAAAGTACACACAGTTGTGATTACGTGAACAACACATAGCATACCAAGAGTTAAAAATATAAACATTCAAAAAAAATTCACAACAACCCAACACATGTAGAAGGTATGAATACAAAAAAATGCAATAACCCTCAAATATGACCATTCTCGATATGCATTAAATTATACAGAAACATATTAATGCACAAAAAACATTAGAATCATTATCTTGACTATCTATGTCAAGTGTTACACATTAGGGTAACATGAGTAAAAAATTTCAAGTAGAAATTTTTTTTTTTTTTTTAAACAGTTCATATTGTTAAAGAGTTCAACAGCGTAGTGCACCAAATTACCAGGAGCACACTGAGTACAAAATTTGTATTTGAAAAAAAATTGAATGTTGAAGACACACTAAGATTGAGACGGACAAATTCATAAGCATGAAGAGTAAGACATAATAAAGAAAACCGGTTGTAGATATTAGGACATAATCGAGAGATTGACATTATTATGTGGAGGAAAAATTGTTACGCACATGTTGACATACATATGTTGGTACCAACAGCAAAAAATATGACAGCGTCCTGTCATACGTAAAAATAAAAAAAACATAAAAATACATTTCCAAAAATAGAAAAAATGAGATCGACTTGCCGTGTATTAACAATACATTCTCATCACTGTGCCCCTCAATGAAAACAAACATAGGGGAGAAAAAAAAACGTTCATAAAAGACATAGAGAGAATCACAAGCAAAATGATACGGATTCCGGAATTACAATCACGACCAGCACGACTGCCCGTACATAACAGCAAGTGGCACACCCTATGATTAAATTACTTACAACTACGGAGAAAGTAACGGGTTTGTTGACTGGGATGCTGAGGTTGGTGGGACACATTGTTATCTGTGTTAACAGACATTAAATTGCTTTTGCGAGGTGGGGCTAAACGTAAACGATTGACATGAATTACAAAAGGTTGCGCGGAGTCATCACCTAAGAGTTTAATTTTACAATTTACCTCCCCTACTTTGCTTACTACAGTATAAGGACCATCAAATCTAGGTTTAAAAGTGTCAGCCGACTTCATGTATACAATATCATTTTGTTTAAAATTTCGACTGTGAGAAGCAGGCAATTGCCTATTGTTTTGATTGATCTGTTTGAGTTGTAAAGAAGAGTACGCCTCCTCATAGATTAGGCGAAGATCCTGCAGAACATTTTGTATATAATGTGAGGTGTTAAGAAATCGAGGTTGCACGTCATTATCAAAAGTGTCAAAAAACAAGGATAGTTCCCTTCCCAAGTGCAACATGTTAGGAGTGAAACCAGTAGATGAATGAGTTGTCCCATTATATATAGACATGTGAACCATAACAGCAACTTCTAAAGACACATTCTGCTCGAGTAAAGACAGTAAACTAGACTTGATTTGACTATTAATTCTCTCAGAAATCGAATTGGACTGGGGATGAGCACGAGAAGAATGCTGAATTGTAACACCTAAGGCCTTGTTCAGAGAGTGAAATACATCACTGTCAAACTGACGGCCTAAATCTGACAGAAGATACGACATTCTACCATATAGAGAAATGTAATTCAACATGTGCTTAACTATTGTGTTAGCAGTAATATTTTTACAAGGATAAAGGACAACGTGACGAGAAAAATGATCAGTAACCGTCAAAATATATCCATATTGGCGAATTGGACCTACCAGGTCGATTGAACAGAACTCACCAGGTCTCCTCGGAATCCAAATATTTTGCAATGGGGCGGGTTTAATGGAATAGGGCTTCAGTCGAATACAAAAATCACATGATAAAACAAAATTCGACACATCCCGATACATTCCTAACCAAAAATATTTACTAACAACTACCTCATACGTTTTCTTTATTCCGGTGTGAGAAATGTGACAAATTTGCAAAACTTTAGCTTTCAATGTGTCGGGAACAACAATAGTAGGTAAACAAGTTTTGTTGCGTACATGCATTAATAGGTTTGTAGTTGGACAAATGAAAAAATCCTTAAGCTTGTGAGCATGATGCAGATTAGGCTTTTGCAAAAAGGAAACAGCTTCTTTAATGTACGGATCATTAAGTTGCTCACGTAAAAAGGTTTTAATAGATATTTCATTATGTGCATCAGTTTGGGCACACACAAATGAATGAGAGCTTAAATTATGACCTGACTGAGGTTCACATAGGGAAGTAGGGTGCGGTCTCAAATAATTAACCACATTAGTGGATTCAACACAAGGAGTATTAGAGGGTATATCACACAGCATATTGTCAGGGGTGGAAATATCAGTGAAGGGAAGGATCAACTCCTTATCCGCATTGGGTTGAAGAGCTGATTCATGTAAATTGGGGTCAGGGCTCCGAGAACAGAAATCTGCTAAAATATTCTGAGGGCCAGGGATATATGAAAAAGTATAGGAATATTGACCAATTTCTAACAACCAACGAGTAACAACATCGGCTGGCGAGGTTACATTGCTGTAACGCTCTAAGGGCTTACTGTCAGACATGAGAATAAATCTTCTATTAAAGAGGTATGTCTTGAATGCTGTCATTCCTTTATATATAGCATACAACTCGAGTTTAATTGGAGGATAATTACGTTCAGACTTTGACAAAGCTTTACTAAAATAAGACACGGGTTTTAGAATACCATCTCTCTTTTGCATCAATACAGCAGCAATTCCCTGAAGTGAAGCATCAGTATTTAAATAGAAATCATCATTCCAATTTGGAAGAACCACAAAAGGCTGCTTAAAAAAGGTAGACTGGAGATCATCAAAAGCTTTTTGGTGAACATCATTCCATTCAAAAGGTTTATTTTTTGCGGTTAATTGTGTCAACACATGGGTACGTTCAGCATACTTGTGAATTAAATGCCTATAAAATCCACATAACCCCAAGAATTTCTTGACCTGTCGCACAGTGCGAGGTGGGGCAAATTTGGTAATTTTGGCAATATTAGAAGTAATAGGTTGAATACAGTTGTGTGATATATGAAATCCCAAATAATCAATTTCGGTCTGGAAAAAAACACATTTAGATGGCGATAAAGTTAGATTATGTTTGGAGAGAACAGAAAAGACAGCCTCGAGCTTAGATACCATCTGGTCAAAGTTTTCGGCACAAACCAAAAAGTCGTCTTGAAATGCATGAATTCCGTGAATTCCTAGCAATTTTAACTCATCAATTAACTGATCCACGGCAGATTGGAAAATGTTGCTACTTACCTTAAGGCCAAAGGGCAAACGGTTATGAGCAAAAGAGCCAAATTCGGTCGAGAAAGTCACAATATCTTGGAGATGATTGGGAAGGAGAATTTGCCAATAGGCCGAATGCAGATCTAAAACGGTATAGTACTTATAGGATGAGACGGCATTGATTAACGTAGAAATTTTGGGAAGTGGGTATGTGGAACTTTCGATGACGGAATTTAATAATCTTAAATCTAATGCCATACGGTACTTAGGTGGTTCATTAGGCCCAGATTTCTTACGTACCATTATCATTGGACTCGCATAGTGGCTCACATTTCTAGAAATAATTCCAGCCTCAATTAATTCATCCAATTCTTCCTGAACCTGTCCTTTTAACGCCTGAGGAATTTCAAAAGGTAAGGCCTTAATTGGATTATTGTTACGCAAAATGACTGAAGGAGTGACAATGTCAGAACACCCTAAAGCTTTGACAGATTTACTAAACACAGAAAAATTTTTCATCAAAATGTTTAATAAAATATCTTGTTGTGAAGTATTTAAGTGATCTAATTTAAAATCTGAAGGACTCAGTTCCTCTTTCCTGATTTTTAATACTTCGTCTGATGCAATAATTTGGTGACAAAATTGGGATTGATTGCTTGAGCATGTAGTTTCATTCAAAGAATCATTTAAAATTTCAAACTGTTCAGTGACATGACCCATTACCATACCTTTATTTAAATGAAGAGGATTGTTACCTATATTTCTGATAATAGAGGAGAAATTATGTTTCTCGACTAAGTGCACAGCGGGATGAATTTCACAAGTTATGTCATTAACGGTAGGAATAAAATAAATTTCAGATGATTTGACCGGTATGTCAGATAACGAAAAATTAGCAATGGCAGTTTCCCCCGGTTGGATAATTAATTTGTTTTTAAGAGCAACAGAAAAAGCCTTGTCACTATGCAGAGAATTAATTTTGGCCAAATGTTGTGAGATGTCAGTTTGAGGCATTAAAGGAGCTTTAAAATTATCAAAAGTGGCACTGCCGGTCTTAGTGTCAATTAACACATTGAAACGGGTTAAAAAATCATAACCTAATATCCCATAAAAAGAGGAAGGTGCAAAATCAGCAACAAAAAATGGGTGCTTAAAGAAATTTTTACCAATTTTAAATGAAACCTCAGCGCACGCAGAAAATGATAAGTTAGAATTTACAGTCCTGATTGTGACAGTGCGTGAGAGAAATCTGCATTTTGTCAAAGATTTTATCTGTTCGAAAACAGCTTTTGAAAATAAGCTGACCGAAGATCCTGAATCCAAAAGCATTGGGAATATCTCATGACCAATTGAAATATTAAGTATAGGTAAGTCGCTAACCTTGTTATCAGAATGAACATTAAAAATGGATTCGGATTGTTTGCATTGAGACTCATCAGGCTTTGAAAATTTCGACAAAAATTCCCCAATAGTATCTTTACCAATGGAGCTATTTAAAAAGGTATGTAAATCTGGATATGTATTATGTTTCTTACATTGAACAGATTCAGTCTCCTGTACACTAATATTTTGAGGGACCAGAGATGAGAAATCAGTTACCGAGGCCAAGCCGTCCCTCATGGATGACCCCCTCGCCAGTTTAAATTGTCTCCATTTTGTGTTGGAGTACTAAGTCTTACTTCCGGCGATGAAAATCTGTTTTGCGACAGAAAATGTTGGGGTGGAACAAACTGGTTGGGGAAATTAAAGTTACCTCGTGGCCTAAATGGAATACGAGGGGCAAAAAAATTTTGAGTTTGAGGCCTATTTTGACCTTGATTTGAGAAATTGTTAAGGGGTTGACCCCCATTGTAAATCCGGCAATTAATCATTAAGTGGTTTGTTCTACCACAAAATACACAAAAAGTGTTGTTAGAATTTGGAGAGGCTTTTTGCTGGGGTTTGGGCAAAACAGTTTTCTCATTAACGGAAGAGACGCGAATGTACAAAGGACATTCAACAAGTGGGTGTGGACTTTCCCCACAAAGACGACAATTTGACATTAATTTAGTGACACATGTTGTTAAAGATCGTAAATTTTCGGCCAAGGCATCTATTTGCACTTGAGCACTAGTCATAGCATTTGTCAATTTTGGTTGGCCTGTTACATGTAAACAGTGTAACTTATTAGCCTTGTCGACTAAATCGGTAAACTTTGACGTGTCGACATCAAGTAGTTTGTCCTTGATATTCAATGGTAAAGCCGCCAAAAATTGGTAAGATTTTATTTGGGTGAGGGCAGCACTATCCGTAATAAAAGGATATGCAGAGTGAGCAGCACGTTCAACACGATGTGCTAAACTCTGAATACTCTCATGAGTTTCAAATTTGATATTTTGAAATTCTGAAAGGGACACAGAAGAAGGGGTATGCATTTTGAAAAATGCACGCAATTTGTCACAAGCCTGGTTAAAAGTCATAGACTCCAAGCAACTGGGATTGGTCGCAAAAAAATACAAGGCAGAGCCAGAAAGTTTTGACTTTAAAAACATAAGAGTCGTGGGATCATCCCAACCGTTTAAATTCTGCAAGTCCTTAATTTGTGATATAAAAAATTCAACAGTTTCTGGCTCGCCTGAATATGAGGGAATGGGGAAGTTAAAATTCCTACTCGCCACAGCACCTTGAGGTGACTCATTGGCCATATTCACACCTTGGGGTGGGTCGGTTTGAGTACTATCAGTTGACATGGCAACAAATGTGCCGTCTTTTACTTTATCACAAAAATCAATGAGCATCTAATATAATTTTCACTTAATTCACACGGTGCAATCATGAGAAACAAAAAATTTTTAAATGCAAATATTGTTGAAAGCACATGCACACATGAGAATAAATGCAACTAATAAAATAAAAAAATGACATCAAATTTTTGAACTAAATTAAAAATATAAAATTAATATATCCCCCCATTAACATCACAGAAATACAAAAAGCCATATGAAAAAAACAACAAAAGTGCATATGCATTCAACTTCAGAAAAAAAAAGGCATTCAAGACCTGGTCAAAAACGGCGCCATTTTGTCATGTTGCGCGCGATTAATTTTGTCAAATTATACGAAAACCAAAAAAAAAAACGATTTTAGGCCGTGGAAGTGGAAGCATCGCTGCCGCGCATAACCTCAGACCAACGACTGCCTTGAATGCCCAAGAACAAAAATTTAAAAGAGACTTACCCGGGGGTGGTGTTTGTTGACGATAGAAAACACAAAATTAATTACCACACATTCTTTATTCTACGTTACTTCCAAGCAGACATGAAGACAGGCACTAGGCATGGTGATCACCAGAACATTTCACTTAGTATAAAAAAAAACAAATGCGAGGAATACAGACTTAAGAGTTCATGAATGGAGCTGGGTTTTGTTGCTAAGTTCGTTAACGATCAAAAAAAGGTAGAGTTCTCGCGGAGGGCGGTGGAATATTTAAATTGAAATGGACGAAGGACGTACAGTTCGCTATGAATATGGTGGGATGTTATCGAGGGATGGCTTTTGACAAAAAAAAAATGTCCGTTGCAGGCCGATGTACGTTGAGACGAAAATGGTGCAGGCTGTAATCACCATGGTGACAACGTTGAGCTCGTCACACGCTTAAAAAGGAATCAGGATACTTTCAAGGTAATTGCGGATCCATGCCGTCACCTCATGGTATGTAGATCATCGAAGAAGTAGTTACATTAAGGGGACGATTCAGGTGCACTCTGCGTGCCGCCATCGGACGCCATCATTCAAACAGGTGATGGATCATCAATGCACTCATCTTCAGCTGCGACGAAGTACGGTCTTGATTAATATATTTTAAACATATATGAAAAAATGACACGTTCACCTCATGTTGAGGTTATTAACGATTTTGCGGCGAGCAACGGCCGTCCCCAGACGCCGTGCACCGATGCTTCATTATCGCCATCGTAGAACAAAAACCGGAGCCGCAGAAAATGCGACCGAGCGGACAGAGAGCAGCAAGTAGAGTGAAGTGGGGTGGAAAAATGAATCGGCAAATGAGCGATCGGATCCGGGTACGCGGTGATGCGCGGGAACAAATGAGTGCGTTTGGCGCCCAAACAACGAAGGGAAGGGGACGCTACGCCATTTTAATGGCCGACAAGAAGATGCAAAAAATTGGATCGACGCTTGAAAAAGTGACAAAAAGTTAAACGATGGGAAAAGTGAATAAGTCATATTTTGATATCGTAAAGTGTGCGAAATTTAACGGGGGAACGCGGGGAAAACGTGGAATGCACAAGAAAATAAAAAACAACAAAATGGGGGAAGAAAACGATTAAAATGACCGAAAACATGGGAAAAATGTAAATGGGTAAAAAATGTGATATGCATTATCACACTCCCACTAGCCGCCACTCCCAAGCATCGAAAACCGGAACATTTTCCAGATTTCACTTAAATTTTTCAAACCTAAATACTAAAGAAATACACAATTTTTTAAATCTAAAGATATTTTACTTATTTTATTTTAAAGTTTTATGAATTTGTTTGAGATAAAACTTTTCGAAATTAAAAAAACTTATTTGCCTATCGCCTATCCTATCCAAAATTAACTTTATAATTAACATTGTTTCATCTTTTTGCCAATAATGGAATTGCGAACCCTGCAGGCATTGTGTCAGAAAGAGTAACTCAAGAAAAAGTCTTTAATAACAAATATTTATTAATGTTTAAAAATAAAGTTGTAACAAGCTCAACAAATAAAGTTTTGTAGCAATTGATGTAAAATTCAAATGCATACGATTAAAATCAGTAATTGAAGTAAAAATTACAATCGTCTCAGAATCATTCACTAAAACAAATAAAATGATTAAAAACCGTTTTAAAAGTAGTAAGTCTATAATAAATTATGCAGGGATTCTCGAAACATGCTCGTCATACAATTCCAAGACGATCTGCCTTAGCTGCTGAATTTTTTGTACCCTATCTTCAGGACAGAAGGGCAATAGTACTAATCCCTCGTTTTCAGATTCCGATGCCGCGGCTTTTACTCTGCTGCTGTTCCACATTCTGTAAATGAAATGAACGCAATGTTAAAGTGATCTTGGTTATTCAACATTTAGTTATTTCACTGTCACCTGAGTACTGATAATTTTACTACATTTAACAACTTATTATTGAAAAAGTAGATGTTTAAAATACCGCATACAGTAAACTCCCGATTATCCGCAACCTTTCAAACTGGTGGGGGGGAGGGGATCGTCCATGATTAACCGATTCTAGATAAATGCACATTTTAAACTTAAAAATAGCAAAATCTATTTTTAGACATTCCTAATTCTTTCTCCCCCGTCCCTTCCAATGACATCAAACCTTCCATGGTCACCGAAACCCGAGTAGTCGAAAACTGATTTTTAGATCTACATAACTTGTGCGCGTAGGACGAGTGACCGGACCAGTCTTGTTCGAAAATATTCCCCTTTTCTACCGTAAAACCTAGCTTTATCTGTTTCAGTTAATCTGTTTGCAATAATGAGTGGTCTGTGTTTAGCTTTTACGCACACTTATAGTTTAAGCTATAGTTTAAATATATGCTAGTGTTATTGATCTTGTTAAGCTACTGGGATACACAAATATCGTTTTTACCTTTTAACGGATCATCCACGGTTACCGTGCCATCCTATTCCGCGAATAATCGGGAGTTTACTGTACAAGGTTAATGCAATGGGTGATGGACATGCTTCTGAGCAGTGGCGCTTCCACGGGAGGGGTTCTGGGGTTAAAACCCTTCCCAGAACACAACATTCATTTCCTCCGTTAAAGTCAAGGGGGAAAAAACAGTATTTAAGCTTTTCCAAGCGGAATAGGTTTCAACAAAATATCTTACTGCATTTAATGATCGGGAAGCAGTCAGAAATTACTTTTCAATTCTTAAATATAAGAGTTGTACTTCATGATGAGCGTCCCACGTCCCCCCTGGTATAAGATAGCTAAAATGGTGTCATTAAAGCTCTACAGGGTGTCATGGTCCCTCAGCACTTCCATCACTGCACAAATCCTTTTTAGAGACATCTAGAGGAAGCCTACCGCATCGGATTTTCTGAGGCTCTTAACTAATTCTCATCGGAAGATCGAAACCGTTATTAGCTAGCATTTGACATTCATAAAGACATTAATGTATTTGAGGAGGAGGTTTTAAATGATCTCGCGAAAAACACACAAAAAGTGAATATAAGATTAAAGTAAAACTAATAAATATTCTGTGCTTTTTCCCCTTTCTTCGTTTCATAGTGATATCAATACGAATTATTGTTTTTAAGCAGTTACTTTGAATGAATAATTACTAATCTGTAGAAATTCTTTCATATTGAATAATTACGCATTGTTAATGAATGGGAAAGAAAGCAATAATTTTCGATTTTGAAAACCCCTTCCAGAAAAATTATCTGGCTGCTCCACTGCTTCTGAGAGAAATATTCTCAAAACGTGGTGGTTTCTTTGAGAGAATTTTGACGTTAAGTTTCCCATCAGATAGAGGCTCTTGCTCTCATCATTCGAATTTTCACTAGGAATTCAATTTAACTAGCAGTGACTGACACAAATATACTCAAGGGATCTTGAACATGCGGCATGATCATGCGATATAGGCACTGGCCATCAGCGCCAGATCTATGCTGAGGGGGGGGGGGAGAGCAAGGTGGGATTTAAATGCCCCGAGCGGCGTTCACCCTACTGCGCCTTTTCGTTGAAACTAGATAAAGTATTAAATGAAGATAGGGCGGCAGGGGCGGATACAGGGGGAAGGTTATGAGGTCATGACCCCCTCCCCAAACCGTCGACAGTATTATGCATATACATTGTGTTCTAACAATTTATGAATAAAATTTAAACGATTTCAGTTGTTTTTAGTTAATTTTTGTAAAAAAATTAAGTAAAAACTTTAAATACTACTTTTTTTTATTGTTTACGAAATTTATTAGCAACTTTATGGCCCTATTAGGTGCATTTCTGGCCGATTATTTACTTTGTATTGACACCCAAGCAGTTTCAGAAATTTTCCCAACCCAAAACCGTAATTTCATTTGTAGGGAAGGGATATCATCCTTCAGCACGACCCCTCCAAAAATGGTAGTCTGTATCCGCTCCTGAAGGCAGGACCGTCGAGAAGGGGGGGGGGGGGGCAAGCCTATGCATTACACAGGGGCCCGTGAGAGATTGGGGCCCACTAAGCTGACCTGAGAAAAAGATAATTCCCCAACTCTCGAAAAAAATTGCATGATTCGATCCTAAAAAAAGGGAAGAATGCTGTAAAAAGTGAATTTCATTTTCACAAGCATGAAATCCTAAAGAACTTGGCACATTTTAAACTTCTTCAAATGCGAAGGAGAGGAAGGGGATGCTCAAATGTGCCAAATTCAGCTCCTTGCTACATTCTGCATCAAGAATGTAAAAAGCGTGGTTGTCTCGTTTCTGTACCATATTGCTTGAATGAGATATTTTCGTGACTAGCATGTTCACATTTTGCTATTAATTCAAACATGAATTCGGTATTTTTAAAGTTCTTTTGTTATTGCTTGCTTTTGTATTATTTCTATTGCATACTGTCAATCTGTTCCGCATGAGAAAAAGTTACTACACTACCTGTTATTAAAAAATACAAGTAGTGCAGAATAATAGGGGTTTCTTACTAAGTTAGAACACATCCCTGAGGAAAAAACTTAAAATGGCCTGTTTTGCTATTGACATAAAGTTGTCCGAGCTACAAAAGAAAGGGTCCAACATCCTGAAATCGCAAATCAATTTTAATTGAAAAAAACTTCCGGTAAAAAAGAAACTATCAGATAAACTTACAATATTCAGGATATTTATGTGAAAAATTTGTCTAGAAAAAGGAGGACTAAGTAAAAAGGTAGGAGCCCTGAAGAAAGTTGCTTACGGGCCGATAATTCCTGTCGACGGCTAGGCCTGAAGGGCTGCCCCGCCTTCGAAAAATCTAACTAAGATTCGGCACTGAGAGGGGACCATTTTCTGCATTCCGAAAATCTCGACTGGCTACTTGATTTTTTTTCATTATGCAACAGCCATAAATTGTCTACAAAAAGCGTAGTTTGAACCTAAATTTTTTTTAAATAGCTTTTACATAAGAGTTAGTTCGCGCATACGCCTTGGATTGGGCAGGAGATTTTAGCCCAATTTAAGGCGTATGCGCAAACGAAAGATGTTATGTAAAAACAATAAAAAATTTTTTGGTGTTCAGACTAAGTTATATGCCGACAATTTATGGCTGTTGCGTTATAAAAATTATAATTTTATTATTTTTTGAATGATTCAATTTTTAGCATATTTTTTCAAACTTTCAAGCCTTATGCGCGCAAACTAAAAATATCAACTTAAGAATTTTTTCAAATTTTCCCCAATTTAGGATACCAAACTACAACTTTTAAGAGGTAATGCAATTCCAAAATAAAGATATCAATTTCTTCGAACCACCCTAATGAAGAAACGAAAAAGTGGTCAGCAATGGGGTTGTTTCCTTCAGTCAAAAGTACTTCTTTTAGTCACTGAAATTGATAGAATAAGCAAAAATAACAACAACAAGGACCCAGAAAATACTTTCATTTTACCAAAAGTTATTTTTTAATTTTTTTTAAAATGTCCGATTTTTCAAACAAGGCGTGGTCTTGATGACGTCACAAATGATGCTCTTTGTGTGGAGCATCTTTCTACAGCGTTTTCGCATTATGATAATCAAGAAGCGAATTAAACACTGCGCTCTACGCTTGCTATCAACCCTATCGTTGCCAATACACGTGAGTAAAGATGCGAATTAAATATTTTGCTCTGTGAATGGCAACACTGAATGGCATTTCATCATTTGCGATGTCTTCGGCAGAAATATAAAAATGAATTTTTTTTAAAATTATTAAACTTAGCAAATTATTTAAAAAAATGGTCACATCCTACGTTTTTAATCATGCTCTTTCAGAAAAAAAAAATACTTTTAAATTTTTGGAAACTAGCCCATTAACGCTATCTACTGGAGTTTAATGTTAATTCACTAGAGTTAGAGTTAAAATTTCAACCATCAAAATATCACCCAACAAGCAGAATTCTAGTTTTTTTTCTAAGTCAAAGTAACTAAAAAATATGAGGTGTCGCAAAGTTAGCTAGACCAGCTCAAAGATACTTAGAATCACTGCACGGAAATAAGACGAATTGTACTTCTGTGGATATTTAAAAAGGTTTCCTTTGAGAGATTTTTAGAAGAAATGGTTTGAATTTTGGCATTACGTTTGGTGGAGTCTGTGGTATTATTCCGTACCTCGAAAGTGATCGATTAATGCACAGCAATTAAAAAGTTGTACTGCAAAAGCAAACCTTCCACTTCAGCTAGAACATTGTAACAATTATTTAACCATTTGTTTCATTCATATTGTCACCAAAAAATTTAAGTCTACTGAATTTCAAATAAAAATTTTCGTTTAGTGAAATTTAAGAAGCTGTTTAAAATGTTTCCCACATAAAACATTCTCTTCTCACAGCAATTTCAAGTCCACGTCTTAACTTTTCAGCTCTTAAGGAACTCATTTTGTTGATGCTAAGCAAAAGTAAAATTCAAGTATTTCAACTTTTTTTTTGGAATGGTATTTGGTTTAACGTTTTGTTGGTTCAAGACGTAAGTCAATTAGGTTGGAATCTTGAGTTTTCGGTTATTTTATTTAAAAGATATAAACTGTCTTCAAATGAACAATGAGTTTTGAGAAGCAACTCGTGCAGTTTTTACGCATATTTTCCACATTGGGATACCAAATGAGATTGTTTCCTTCAGTCAGAAATACTACGTTTAGTCACTGAAATTTATAAAATAAGGAAAAAATACCCAGAGTCAGAAAAAACTTATTTTCCAAACAGTTTATTTATTATTTTTTTTTTTAATGTCCGATTGTGGAAGTAAGGCGTGGTCTTTATAACATCACAATTTATGTACTTTGACGCGCTACTCCATTGCCCCGCCAAACGTTTACGCTTTGCTGTCAAACGCGTTGCCAGGTTATGATAATTTGTGCCGTGCTCTAATGACATAAGTGAATGGCACTTCATCACTTGTGATGTCATGTGCAGAAGCATAAAAAATTCATTTCAATCTGTGCAACGATTAAAATAATTGTTAAAAAATACTAAGCTTCGTCAAATTAGTTTTACAATGATAAAATCCTATGTTTTTAAGCATACTCTTTCAGAGAAAAATACTTTTAAAATTTCGGAAACAACTCCATTGTAAAATAGCAGAAAAACTGTTTTGGAGGAAAAACACTCCTTCCCGAGCAGGGTTACGTGTTAAAATGATTTATTTTCCTTTTGAATAAAAATGAAAATCTTCTCTTAAAATAAGTATTCTGTTTACGTAAGCCATTAAAAATCATACTTACAGCGTCGCAGAAAAATGGTCGTCTGTGAAGTACTTGAGAAAATTGAAGCAGAAGTGCATAATCTGAAAAATTTCAAATCTTAGAACAATTCTTTTAATTAAGAAATTTATTTTTAGTGAATAGGAGGTTTTTGAAAAGATGCTTAGCTATAATGTTTTATGTGCCTGTCAGCGGCATTTTTTTGAAATACTTAAAATTTGAACACTCCTAAAACTTCATGAGTGGGAAATCGTGAATTTAAGATCTGTTTAAATACACTTCTCAACAAATCTTTAGTAAAAATTTGCATTTAAGCTACACCTCCTATAACACCTTTTAATAAATGTAACGTTCGAATAAATTTTATGCAGCAAATTACTATTTCTGCTTGGTGACCGAAAGATTTTTTACAATATTTTTCCTTAACTACCGAGGTACTCAAATTTGTTTGAAAGCTTAGTTTTCTTTTCTGACGAAAAAAAAGGTATCAGAGTTATTCCATTTCAAATCAGGCAGGCAGGTATGAAAAGTGTTATATGACCATCACCGATTTTTTTGAAAAAAATTATAGTTACAGACAGAGTAAGAGACATATGAAATATCCCAAAAGGATTTTGCAAGAAAAATTTTCTTCAGTTGCAGCCCACTAAAATTCTGCACAAAATCGGCCATTTTGGAAAAACCAGCAAAACACTCGACTAGAAATGGACGCTATTTCAAAAGTATTTAACCTATTTGAATAATTATTTTTTCTAAAAAAAAATAAGAACCTATACATCTAAATATTGTTCTTAACAATGTAGTTAGGTTTTTTTTTGATAAAGAAACAAAATGTTTGTGGTAAAAAGAACTGCATTTTTACTGATTATGATTTTTTTTTCTCCATGAAAAAAATATTTTTTTACTAAATGAAGATGACAGACTAAAGCCCTTATGATAGTTTCATAGCATATTTTGTAATAATCCTTAAATTCATACAGCCTTGGAAATAAAATTTGAAAATTTTCAAAAATTAACGAATTTTGAAGTGAGATTACTCAAAACTCCCATTTTTTTTAATCTAAAAATTGGCTCATTTGAACTCTTTTTATTGCTTAACAAGTGGATATACACCGACTTCCGCGTTTTTTCTCGGAAAATATTTTATGATTTTTTGAAAGTAACCTTATCGACCATCAAGGACGGATCCAGAAAATATTCAAGGAGGGGGCGATTGACTTCGGAAATTTACGCTTTTATAAATTTCTAAACCTCCGCCCCCTAACATCCTGAAAGATACTCTCAAATTAAGTTTTTTTTTGGAATTTCCATTTCTAAAAAATTTCGGATGAATTTATACTGAACCCCATACTTTACCTAAATGTCATCAAAGGTGTCCTATAATTACTATCTTTGGACTTCAATTCAAAAAAAATTTACAAATCAAAGCTTCCAAAACCCATCTAAGATCGTCTAAAATTGATCTTTGGAAACTTCGAAAAACTTCCTATACAAAGTTCCGATCCTTGAGTGTTAAGAGATGTTAAACAATTACTTTTTTAAGACTACAATTCTGAAAAAAATCCGATGGAGAGCACTCTTTTACGTAACATTATTGAAGATCGTCTAAAATTACGTTTTTGGAACTTCAGTTATCGAAAATAAGCCGAAGGAGAGTTCCTAGATCTCGGCTCAAGGAGGGGGCGATCGCCCCCATCGCCCTTCCCTTGTATCCGTCCTTGTCGACCATAGCATGCATGTAAAATGAAAATCTAATAATAATATTCACTGAAATTCTAATCATATTAATGTCTAATACCTACAATTAATGGTGTACTTTATCAATAACAGCTGAAATCATTCCTTTTTCTTGTTTCAATATTAGTTTATTTTGACTCCAAAGCTATGCAATCACAGTTACTTACATATGTCGCAACCAATCAAATTTTCTCTTTCAATTACAACGTGTAACTTAATTACATGACAAGGGAAACCATCCAAGCTCAAAGTGAAGAACAGGACAATGCATTTAAAACGATTTAATATTTTAATTTCGTGCTTTGGTTGTCATTGGTGACTGTTGACCCAAAATTTTTAGATCCTACCTCGTATGATTACTTTTATACATACGTATAGGTACACTAAATTCAAAACTCAAAACTCACCTATAGTTTGGGAATTTAAAAACTTACCTGTTTTATGAAAGTAATCAATTGAAGATAGTTGAAAGAGGAAACTAAACAGATCACCAAACGTAGCTATTATAACAGCTAGGGATCCAAATTTCTTTAAAAATAAGTGCAGGAGCCTTCTAGTCTTCAGAACTTTTTTTTATGCCTAAGTGGCGTGAATTCGGTCAAAATTACAAAAATTTGAGTGAAATAAGCAAGGAAGTACGGGAGCTAAGCTCTCATAACAAAGCCCTGACACCAGGAAAATATATTTATATAACGAAGTCAGATGGTCACCAAAGGCTCTTCTATAATTACGCACAGAGTCATACAAAAAGACAAATTGACTGGATCATCAAAAGCGGTTTGTTACACGTATATTATTAAAAGTCAGTAAGATTTTAGTTGTTGCTGATAAAGTACACCATTATTGTAGCTATTAGGCATTAATATAATCAGAATTTCAGTGAATGAAATTAGACATTTTACATGCATGCCATGGGCGACAAGGTCACTTTCAAAAAATAATAAAACATTTTGAGAAAAAACACGGGATGCGGTGTATATCCACTTGTTAAGCATTAAAAGGGTTTCAAATGAGCCAATTTAGATTTTTAAAAAATGGATTTCTTAAGTAATCTCACTTTAAAAATCGTTGATTTTTGAAAATTTAAAGTTTCATTTTTTTCCCAAGACTATGCATCTAAGGATAAAATATGCTATGAAACTATCATATAAGGGCTTTAGACTGCCTTCTCCGTTTAGTAAAAAATTTCATGAAGAAAAAATGAAATCTGTAAAAATGAAGATTTTCGCCACAAAAATATTTTTTTCTTTGTCCAAAAAACCTAACTAAATTTTCAAAAACGATGTCTAGATGATATATGGGTCCTTATTCATTTTTGGAAAAAAGAATTATTCAAATAGGTTAAATACTTTTGAAATAGTGTCCATTTCAAATCGAGCGTTTTGCTCGGTTTTTTCCAAAATAGTCGATTTTGTGCAGAATTTTAGAAGGCTGTAACTGAAGGTAAAAAAATTCTTGCAAAATCCTTTTGGGATATTTCATATGTTCCTTAGTTGTAACTACTGTATTTTTTTTTTCAAAAAAATCGGCGATGGTCGTATGACAGACCCTGCCTGATCTGAAATGGAATGGCTCATAAAATAAATTACTCCGTTCCAAATCAGTCGCTACATTTAGATCACAAATTGTGTCCCACATTGGATGCTAGATTTGAACACTTCTGTTCTGAATATTGAAAGTAATTATTTTATTCCAACATTTTTCAGAGATTTGACAGGGCTCTGCGCTGTAAATCTACTACAATTGCTTACCAAGCATTCCCTCCTTAAATCACAACTAAATTAGTTTCAAAAATCCAGTGTTCACATCCAATTTAGCCAAGCCCCATTTTGAATGGACTCTTCCACCAGTAATCGCATAAAACTATCTTCAATCGCGAGTTCATTAGAAAGCAAACTGATCTTTCTGGTATAATGGTGGGATAGTCCATATCAAATGGGGCGTAAGGGATTAAGAGTGTGCTAATTGAATTTTTGCAATTAATTGGGTGCAGGGTAGAAATGCTTGGGAAACAAATGCTGATGGCATAGCACACCTAAAACTCGCAAAAAATGTGCACATGAAATCCTAAAAATATCATTAATAATCAGTGCAAAAATATTAAAATGTAGCAACTAAGGGGTTGTCTAAAAATGTTGTCACGGTTTCAGGGTGGTCACTATTTAATAAAAAAAAGTTTATGAAAAACAGAGTGACATGTGACAAAGAATGCTTACCCCCCTCACACGTTGTCACAAGGGTAGGGGGGGGGGGGTGAAGCGTATCACTTTGACAAAAAGGAAAGGGAGTCAAAAATGTTGGGAAAAATGCGATATCGTTCACGTGAATAGCTCTTAATTAGAGACGGAGGGCGTTAGCACTAGGGTCGTCGCTAGGTCAAAAAACAGGGGGGTGTACGCATTTGGCGGCCCCTAAATTGTTTCAAACGCATATTCCAATATGCAGAGAGAGAGATTTAGCTTCTAGTTTAGCAGTGATAGTCATATTACTAGACCCTAGTACTAGCAATATAAATTTAATTGTAAGGATAATATTCCTTCAGAAATAGGGGTGTCGGAAGGCTACCTCCTGGCATTTTTTCGAAATTTAAGATATAAAAACGCAGTTTTAGACTATATTTTAAGGTGGGGAGAAAGGGGAGAGGAGGTCCAGGATAGCTTCTCTCAATAATTTTTACCCAAATTTAGGTTTCCAAAACACAACTGTAAGTTACATTTGATCATGCTTAAAAGCGGGGGTCCGGGGGTTCTCCCCCGGGAATTTTTCAAGATTGTTATTTGAAAAAACACTGTTTTAGACGATCTATGGTGATGCTAAGAAAGGAAGAGACTCTGGATCCTCCCCGACTTATTTTTCAGTTTAACTTCAAGCACACAATGGGGTTGTTTCCTTCAGTCAAAAGTACTACTTTTAGTCACAAATTGGTCGAATAAGCAAAAAAAAAAACATTGACCCAGAAAATACTTTCATTTTACATACATTATTTTTTTTAGTTATTTATTAATTTTTTCAAATGTCCGATTTTTCAAGCAAGGTGTGGTCTTTATGACGTCAAATGATGCACTTTTGAGCATCTTTCTTCCACGTTTCCACATTACGATAATCAAGAAGCAAATTTAACATTGCGCTCTACGCTTCCTATCAACCAAATCGTTGCCAATAAACGTGAGTAAAGATGCGAATTAAATATTTAGCTCTATGAAAAAGGCATTTCAGTTAAAGTAATTTTTGAAAAATATAAAACGTAAATTAAAAAAATGGTCAGATCCTACGTTTTTAAGCATGCTCTTTCAGAAAAAATACTTTTACAATTTTGGAAACGACCCCATTGTGAATTATCTCTGATTGTGACAGGTAAAGGGGGGTCCGGGGGCTCCCCCCGGGAAAAATGTAAAAATAGTTTGAAAAATGCAGTTTTAGACTATTGATGTTGATATTAAGGAAAAGAGATGCGATCGCCACCCATCAGAAATTTTTTGAAATTGAAGCCTTAAAAAAGTAATTGTAGGCTTTTTGTTAAAATTGAGTGCACCTCCAATTTCATGAAATTAAAGCTCCGAAAAAGTAGTTTAATCATTTTGTTTAAATGTCAACCTTCGATGAAAAGGAGGGGGGGGGGGGCAGTTTTAAACGGACTCGCGCAAAGAAATGTTTAGAACGCAGCTTTATAATATTTTTGTTAAAGTTAATAGGTGGAAAGATTCGGAGTCCGGCTCACCTGGCAAATGTTCAAAACTGAAATTCAATTAACGCAATTGTAGGCGCTTTTGTACTGAGAAAGGTAGGGGGTTTGGTAGATCTCCCGCGAAAGTCTTCCTGAAAATAAGCCTCAACAATGCAATTTTGAAGGATCTTCGGTAATAGTAAGAGGACCTCATGGAGACTCATGGAGTTTTTTTTTTTAAATTAAAGTCCATTCGACGGAATGGATTCGACCGTGAATGATGATGAATGATTAAGAAGGCGTTTTTGGGGGGTTACGTTGGGAGACTGATGTGTAGGACGTCTTTAATGGCGTTAGGCCAAGAAAAGGGGTTTGAGAACGTTTTTCCGGAATTTTTTGAAAACCTAAGTTAAAAACTCGCTTTCAGGCCAGCTTTGGGGACTTAAAAAGAAGAGTTTGGAGTTCCCCACTTTTCCCTCACTTTAGCTACGTCCCTATCTCCATTTTAAATTGGAATTGTTAACATATTGTGGTAATATTTTCTTCTAATTTCCCTTTGCCAAAGACGATTATTTGCTTGGAAGCCCCAGAAAAAGAACTTAACATTTTCAACGGATCTGATGATTTTCTGTGATGCCTTAGGTTTTATTTATTCCACTTTTACTTTAAATGTGCTTCCTGCATCTCTTGATCAAGCTTTGATTTACTTACGATTTTTACATTCAAACATTTAGCATTTCTGGTGTGAGTATTTATCACAATAATTTGACTCTTTGCATTAAACATTTTTTTTCCTCTCTATTTCAAATATATTTCGGCGATCTATTCCTTTTTCTCCACTTAGCAATGATTTTCAGGACAATATTTTTCAAAAAAATTACATATGGGAATGTTTCGGTGGCCCCTATGAAGCTATCTTATTTATCTATTTTAACTGAAGAACCATGAAGTATGGTTTTGAATAACCAAGGCCGCCGAGAGACAAGGAGTCTCTCGGTGTTTTGCACAATACTTTAATTTGAGTCGGGCCCGTAGTTTCCGACTAGACAGGCATACCCACTCTGCGGCCTAATGAATCGTGTACTGATTTTTTTTTTTTTTTTGAGTTAAAAATGTTTGAAGCGTACATTTCTGCGGCCCTTACTTAGATAATCTTAATAAAAGAATCGTGGATGTTCCTAAATTGTTATTTTAAGATTACATTTTCTATTCAAATTTTACAGAAAAGATACTTTTTGTCACTATTATTTCAATTGTTCATTTATAATTTCTATTTTAATATTTTTAAAAAGCGAAGAGTTTGCCTTTTTCTTTGTTGCATCGCTAAAATGAAATTTGCGGCTCTACTTTTGAAACACTGAGGGGGGGGGGGGGAGGGTGTAGCACCCCTAACGTTGGCCCTGGTAAGCATTCATTTCAAGTTGTTTTCAACTTGCTTTTTTTCAAGGACAAAAAATACTTCTACTTACTTCTTCGCCATGTTTCACGCGGCTTGGTAGATTGTGCCTGAAAACGAAAGGTACACATAGTTTCAAAAAAAAAAAAAAATATGTTTAATCATCTGACAAATTATGAAGTCCAACGTTGTTACCCACATGTGTAAATATATAAACGAGGTTTATAATTTACTGTGGGAAATTTTTCACTTACCCAAAAAGGTACCAGTCATATGCAAGAGTTAAATACGCCATTTCATGAGCGTTTAGGGATTTATGTATTAGTCCATCGGCCCAAAGTGAGATGCGGAGAAGCGCAATGAAGAGGGGAGTCCTGTCCCAGCCTGATATGCAGTGGATCAATATGCTCATGTCTCCTGCACAAAACATAAAGTAGAATTTGTTTCTGCACATTGTAAGTTTTAATACGCTTCGACAGAAATATTTTTAATACCTCCACAAGCGGATTTCGCATATTGAAAGTAAAAATTTAGTCCAGCAAATTTTCAAGTTCACGCTTTGTGCTCGTAAACTTTTCAGTATGGAAAGCGAAGTTAAAAAAAATTTGAAGCATCACGTTTAAATGTTTTTCAAAATGCAAAATCAATCGTTCTAAATGCATAAATTCAAACAATCGCGTCTCTTCCTTCCCTAATAGCTTCCATTTCGCCCCTATACAATTTATGGAATTGATCACGATGATCGTTTTAACTGCTATCGTCTATATCACTCCTCTATAAAATATCAGGAAGTATTTAAGCCTTGAGCACATTACTAGCTATATCTGTGCACTTCAAGCATCGATTAGGCAAGCACCAATTAGACTTAACTGCTCGAGCACTTAAAGTTGAGCTGGACTGACTTTTTTACAAAGGAGGATTACTATTGGTTTGACCATCATGTTCTTCCAATATGAACTCAATCAACCGATAACTTTCAGGGCTGATCGTAGTTCATTTTTTGGAGCCCCTTAGAGATGAAAAGAACGATGAAAATTTTTTCCATATGTGCTTTTTGAACCCTCTTTGGGACCCCTATGTCATGGTCGCAATTGCGACATCTTAAACCCGTCAATAGAAACACGCAAATTAACTCGTCTAAAAAAGAGGAATAAGAACTTATGCAAAAGTAGCCCAAAGAACGGAGTGTTGACAAAGTGCAGTCATTTTTAAATTTGAACGTCTTGTAGAAAGTCCTTCCATCGTTGTACCACGGAGAGACGGGTGACGCGCTGGAAGCGGAAACAGACCCCTTCATTTTGTTTAGGTATGATCAGAGAGAACGCGCAAGCAGTAAAGTTTTTACTGCTTAGGTACGCTAGTGCGTTTTTGCTGATCGTACCTATTGCAAAGTCAAGTAAGTTTCCCCTACCAAACTTTGAAGCGGAGCAAAATGCTAAACTTCTTTTCACAAACTGCCAGGATAGTTTAAATGCTCATCAGGCTGAAGTAGTCAGTTCTGCTATTTGTAAGAAGCAGCACATAAAATGTGTACCGTTTGTTCATGCCATCATTTGTTTTACATTGCTCCTGTGATTACTTTTCCCATGAGTAAAAATTTTCTATCCAAAACATCTGAACACCACTACCGTGTTCATGAAATATAGACCGAAAGTAAACAAAAATGTTTCCAGAATGTTTGCCACTATGCCAATTTTGGGGGCTTCTTTGTAATAGAAAAAGTTAAATAGGACTCGTCGCCTGCTTGGCACCGATTTGTTCTTGTCGAAGCCAAGCACGTGATTGAGTTTGCCAAATGGCGCAATACTTTGCAGCTAGTCTATCTTTCCCGTAAATGAAGTACAGTTAGATTGTTCCATGCTCTATTCTGCGATTGGAAAAAATAAAATCAGACTTCAGAATCTCCCCCTCTAAATATAATAATCTTATTTCTTTTTAATTCAAACCATTAGTTTTATTTCTAACTAACGTTTTAATTTTATCAGTCATACATTATGAGATGTTGCCTACTAAACGAATATGAACTTGCATTTAAATCTCCGCACAGTAACAGGAAAGAAAAAAATTCTAAACAAAAACTAAAACTTCTAACTAAATTAGATTTTCTAGGAGCATAAGATTTTTCACTCCCGTATTTCCAGTAATTACTCATACACCGAAATTGCTAAGGTATGGACCTTCTTTTTTCCTATTGTAATAAGAAATATCTAAGTTAAAATGCTACTTTTGAGCCGCACAGACTTCAAAACTGATTTTCAAGCATAAATTGCCTGAATTCTGCCTGATATGCAAACATTCACATAAAATTAATACGCAATGAGCTCTGATACCTCCCCCCCTCTCCCGAAAAACCCAGGCTTTGGTTCAACCTCTCACTAGTCTTTTACACAAAAGACTCATTTTAGGTTTCACCTTTCACCATTCTTGCAAGTAAAAGGTGCTTTACTCGCTGGTGCTTACCCACTGCCGTAGTTTACCCTCCAAATAGAAGAGCCAGTAAATTTTCCTCAAATTATGGTTCGACGCTTCACAATGTTTTTAACACTAATTGGTAACACAAAAAATTGTTAACTCTGGCAAAAATTAAAACTTTTGTGTTCAAAGTTCAAAATTAAGCAGTTTCACTTACCTTGCATAAAGTAGGTTAGAATCAGTTCCATGTAGTTCTGTGTAAGTTCTACAACGTCCCATTCCTGAAGAAAGAAAAGCAACATCGATCTTTTTGAACTTCATATCAACAGTACTCTCCTAGTATAGATTTGTTTAAGAATTTCGACATTTTCTTAAACAGTCTTCTGGTAGTATTGCCATATTTTGACAGATAAGAAACATCCTTAATATTCCACTAACTCGTGTATCAGAAAAAACATACAAGGTTGAACACTAGGCAAATTGGTTTGTAAAGCATTACAATATTTTTTTATATCAGGTAACGTTAGTAATAGAAGTGTTAAACGACCTACAGAACAAATAGAGTCTGAAAACACGTTAACAAAACTTTTTTTTTTGGTGGAATTCAAATTAACTGGACGCAAACTTTAAACAGTTAAGATTTCGCATAACATATCGTTTCTGATGAAGAGTCCAAATTTTTAACTACGTAAACATTGGGATAGAAAAACAACCGAACATTTTTGGGATAGAATAAAATAAGCGTGGCAATATGTTTAAAGCTAACATTTATTCAAAATAGGATCCATTTAACACAGTACCATCATGGGCGGATTTATGGGGGGTCAGAGGGGGGCAATGCCCCCCCAGTTTTGGAAGGACTTTATGTAGTAACAACACATCTTTCAAAAATTAAAAAAAAAAAAATATATATATATTATTTTTTCGTTTTTGAATAGTTCAGAAGAGCATGGGTCGATTTATAGGGGGGGAGGGGACAATGCCCCCCAGTTTTGGGAGGAGTTTATATAGCAACAACTTATCTTCCAAAATCTTATACCAAAAAAAAATCATGATTTTTCTTTTTTGAATAGGAAATTAAAGTTTATTTTTTCTTTTAAACTTAAAATAGCCGTTTCCTACAAAGTTTGAACAATACTGTACAAGTGTATAATCTACTACTCAATTTCAGAGACTGGAAAGTGCAAATTATTCATAGGTTCTAAAATCCCTGAAAAGAATTGGCGTAATATAGCCTACAAGGGCTCTTGAACCAAAAACCCAATCTAGCCTACCAAACCTTGAAAATAATTAGACAAGTCTTTGAAACTCCTAAGCAAATTGTGCTTCAATTTTATTTCTTATCAAGTGTATAAATTAAGAATTGTTCAAATGGGTAGTATGTTACTCTCTTAATACCTATTCTCTAAATCTCTGCACCATTTTTTTTAAAGTATTAACTTGCATCACAAAGCACTTTTAAAGTGTAAAATTAAAAAAAAAAAATTATTTGCCTATTATTTCCAATTAACCCTTATAAGACTTCAAAATGCAGAATTTTATATCCACTTTAGATAATTTCCTCCGGGGGAGTAACCCCCGGGCCCCCTAAAACTGGAGATGTTCTATATCCCACTTAAAAGGGAGCTCTACCTTACTCTCTTAATACCAGCCCCCTCTCTTAAGGTCAATTTAAAAAGGACAGCATGATTACACACAGTAATGAAAACGACACATAAAAAAAGTAAAGAATGGCCTTACGCATCACAGAAAACAGACAAAAACATGGGAGGGGGGGAGGGCAATTAAAAAATGTTGCTCCAAAAAAAAATCCTGCCCCCCCAGGAACTCAGTCCTAAATCCGCCTATGAGTACCATGTTTTAAACGGTTAACCAATTTATCCATAGACTTTTTAATTCGGTTATAGGAATAATCTTTTGCACCTGTGTCTCGGATGCTTGAATATCATTGTGAAATTCCATCATCGAAATGATGCTTTACTCCCGAAGTTTCATGACTTCTTAAGAAAGTCATTTCTCCTACAAAAAGGATTTTTGGACCATTCCACGAAAAAAGTCAACCACTTGTCCCGCACGTAACAGTTCATATATTTCATTTGAAAAGAATAATTGAATGGCTCGAGGAAGAAATGTGACAAGCCACAAGGAGTGACTTTTCGATCAAAATTTGTTCCTCATAACTAAAGTTGAACTAAACATGACAATGGATTAAATATGCCTTTTGGAGAAAACATATGGTTTTAGTATTGCATATATAGAACATACAATACGTTTGAAAAATCCTATAAATATTTTTTATAAGTTGGAAAGTGGCCTACTGAAAATTCACATCAAGTGGCATATCACATTCCTGCCCCAATCCCTTCAATTTTAAAGGGTAATGACGAAATTTTTTGCTTCAGATATCACATAAGTTTGTAATTTTTAAGGCAGAAAAAACTGTCCAAAAATATTTTAAAGTATTTTTAATGAAATATATGAGGCATCACGTGCGTTACAAAATAACCGTTTTCCGTGGAATGGCCCTTTTGGGGAAATATGTTTCATTCCAAGAAAAGGATTCTTTCTACACGGAATAGAGATACGTATCTACATTGCACTAAAATACTTAGTCGCTTCAGTACGTACCTTGTATCGATTCCACTCTTTTGCTGGGATTTCCATATTTGAAGTGTTTGGAATCTTCAATTCAGCATTCACGTCACTCTAAAACAAGAGTTAAGTATCACTTCTAAATTAGTTTAGCGGTGCCATTGAAATACTAGTTGGCCCTCCGAAGTGTTTAAGTAGTCCACTCTCAATAACTCGAAGTCCCAAGAGATCGGTTAAAATCTTCGAGTAATCGGCAGTTCGAGTTATCGGAAGTTTCCTTTACAGCCTTCAAGAATAATTTTTTTTTCTTTTTCTGAATGAGTGTATAATAGACTATAACACTCATGGTTCAGATAAAATTATTAGTACTACGGAAAGATAACAAAGAATTTTTATTAAGATTCTTCGAAAAAAGAATGTTTTCTTGACTACTTACGTTTTTTTTTATCGAATCTTAAAACGTCATCAAGTTTGTAAGACGTAAACCTAACTTAATTTCTCTTTTTCTGTTCATATTTCTTATAAACATCTTTTTGCCCTAAAAGCAGATTATTTGAGTCATCCAGAATTTAAAGGCTACTATTTTCAATTTTAGGAAAAAATGTTTCTCAAAGATTAACCAGCAATGAAGTTTTACGTCATCAGCCACGGCAAAACGTAGTCCAATCTGATACTTCTCACCGAGGGATGCGATATTGATATCTATGTTTTTGTTAAAACGTCGATGTTTTTAACATCGATGTTTAATTTTCAATGTTTTTTTAGTATTGATGTTTTAGTATTTTAATTGAATAAAAGTTGCTCCAATTTGCTAGCTAGGTAATTAAGTTTACTTATGAAATTGCTCAAAAAATTCATTTGCACACATTTTATAAGATTAATTTTTTTTCTGTGTAGAGGATGATTTTTGCGAAGATTACAACAAGATGGTAAGAAATAACTGGAGTGTGAGGAAGAGGTCGAAGTAATTGGAAAACTCGACACAGGTAGTCTGGTGCCAGAACTTGCAGTCAAAGCTGAAGGAAAATCCTATACATTACGGTGAAAATTTCAACTTTAAAAATTCAGAACTGGTTATAATGGCATTGAAGTATTTGACAGTGATGGCAACTTCTGTCCCATCGGAAAGTTTTTTCCGCTGACTGGTAAATTTGTCAGCGAAAACGGAAATTCACTTCTGGGGACAAAGTAAACTTCTTTTTCTCAAAACTCAACACTAAATATTGAGGGGTTATAATACTTATCGACTTTCTCAACAAGTCGTCCCTCTATTACTTTCAATTTGTGTTTAATTATGTAGCACAAACACTACACACGTTTCTTGCTCTTAATAATAATTGTTAGAGAATTAATTTTATATTCTTAATATAATTTGCACAACTCTTTCTAATCATTCAACTGACGGCAAGTGCCGATACATTTTTTTCTTAGATTCTTTTTTGATGTAGATTTATTTTTATTCAGTTAGAAAATATTTTCTTATTTCTATAACTAGTTTGTATTAATCGCTGCATGTCTTATTTTTTGCCTATTATAGTAAATAGACGTTGTGAAATTATTTCCACTAAATTATATTCATGATTTGAGGTTCAGTATTGAATACATTTGTCGCGTACGTAGGGTCTGGTGGGGGAAAGTGGTCAATGGGGTAAAGTGGTCATAATTAAAATAAATGGCTATACCTTAAAAATAAATGTTCGAATGAATGTGAAAATTTTATTTTTGCGCTAGTGCAGTTAGAAACTACATTTTGAATACAAAATTTTACAACTGGCAAAATTTTATTTGGTAAAAAAAAATATTTTGAGTGATTATGATTTTTTTAAAAATATAAACACCTTTTTTAACTTTCTTGGGAAATTTTGTTTGTTAGAATTATGAACAGATTGACTGCACAGGAAGCTTCCTACATGTCTCAAGAACTCATACTCATTAGCAGTTAGCTGAATCTATTTTGAATAATTTTTTAGAACACATTTAGTAAGATGGGGTAAAGTGGTCATAATATTAGGCTTAACGAATATTGTTCTTTTAAAATCACTTAATCTTTAAGTATAAGGCAGGTATAAATTAAATATTAATTTCACTTAATATGTATTGTTTTTACAGTAAACAAGGGTAAATATATGAGTATATGCGCATGCATACGCATATACTCGTGTAGGCTCGTATATATACGTATTCACATAAATGCATCAATATACACGTATTTGGGTATCTCGTAGTATTTTTTATCTATACAGATATACATTCGACTATACACATATATACCCGCTTATACTCGTACATATACGAACACTTATATACTCAGGTAGACACGACGTATATAAACATACATACTCGAGCTGACACTTACATACTAGCATATGATATACATGCATGCAGGGTGAGTTTAAACTCTTGGGCAAATTTTTAAAAGGTGTTAGAGAGGAGGATAAGAAGTAAGAATCATAAGAAACATATGGCCACAAACTCAACGTTGACGCGCTACATGCACGCAAAGCCAGAAACTAATGAATGCAAAACAGGTCACAAATTTATTACAAAAAAGACAATTTTACTCAACGACTTAAGAAAGTTTTAAAGTCATTGATGAAGCTTGCGGCCGGCATCTGTAATACATGCGTCGTAATCACTCTGTTGCAATTACGAGACTCTTGAAAAACTTTCATCAGTAGCTGCGCCTTTGTTGCGATGCGTGTATTAGAGCTACTACAGGTCTTACTTTTTAACAACTGTCTGAATATTTCTTAAGAACTAAAATATCGGGTAAAATCATCTTTGTGTAACAAATTTGTGACCTGTTTTCATTCCATCGATTTCTGTCTTTTGTGCATGTAGCGCGTCAACGACCATAAGTTCCTTATGATTCTTTGCTTCTTATCCTCCCCTTTCACACCACTTAGATTTTGCCCAAGATCTTGGATTCACTATGTAAGCATACATGTATATTAGCGGATATACTCGTAGATATACGTGGATACATGTACTGGTGTTTACACGTAAATGTACGTATATACGTCTAACAAGTATAGAATCGTGTTTACACGTAAGCATACGTATATACTCTTGCTTCCACATATATATATATACGTGAGTAGACTCGTACCAAACACGCACTGGATATATCCACGAATTAACTCGTGTATACCCGTATATGTATGTAAGTGCACTACTGGCCGTTAAAATTGCTACACCAAGAAGGAATAATCTGAATGAAACAAAATTTTGCACACGTGATGGCAACATTGACACCAGGAAACGATTACAAAATGAAAGCAAAATGATCATTTATTACTGGAAAACTCTCACATGAATGGATGTTTAAGTACCCTGTTGCCCCACCTCTAGTTGGAATTTAAGAACCGATACGGTCGAGCATTGAGGTACAGCAGTTTCGTACGATATCTTACGTCTTCTCGTACCACAGTTGCTGTAAACGCGCCACTAATTTGATCAAACTTACAGGCTGTCCAATTTACCGTCTCAAGTGATCCCAGATATGCTCAATTTGTGACAAGTCACAAATCGCAGACCAGAGAAAGTGATAGTGCGGAAGAGGAAATCCCTTTACACCCTTGCTGTGTTTGACCGAGCATTGTCATGTTAAAAAATGGTTCCTGGGAGCCCCGTCGTGAGTGCTAACACGTATGAGTTTGATCGAATGAGTGGCACGTTTACAGCAACTGTGGTACGAGATGACGCAGGATATCGTAGGAGACTGTTATGTCTCAATGCCCGATTGTTTCGCTTCAAGTACATCGTACATTCACGCTAGAGGTGGCTTAACAGAGTACTTAAACCTCCATTTATTCGAGATTTTTCCAACCATAAATGATCAATTTGCTTTAATTTTGTAATCACTTTCTAATGTCAATTTTATTATCACGTGTGTAAAATTTAGCTTCATTCTGGCAATTTCTTCTTGGTGTAGCAATTTTAATGGCCAGTAGTGTATCTATGTACACTTATCTATGCGTATATACGTCGACTATGCACGTATATACTCAGAAACTCAGGTATGCACATATATACTCGAGATACATGTGCAAACACGCAAATGATGTTCGTTTTGCGCGTATATACTCGCATATACACGTGACTCGTATATACTCGTGTAGACACGTATACACTCCTGTAGGCAATCACGTATACATGCTTATACGCTCGTGTATACACGAATATACTTGAGTAGGCACATGCATGCATGTATCTGATGTATACATGTATTTATTCATATATGAACATGTTTACTCTTGTTTACACGACACGTATATACTTGTGTATACCCGCATATATTCGTACATATACTTGTAACTATAAAAATAACGGAAATATACAAATAATAGGGTTATTTGTAACAGTTTTGCAGCTGTTTTTAACTATGACCACTTTACCCCATACTATGACCACTTTCCCCCACCCCATGGGGTAAAGTGGTCATAAATACAGAGGGAAATGAAAATGTTATAAAACTACTTAAATCAATATTTTTTTTCCTGAAATTCAATGTACGTGTTCTTTAATAATGCAATGTAAAATAATAACAAAAAAAGTTGAAGTATTTAAAGAATTTATTGTATTTATTATCCACCTAAGTTGAAAACCTACGATTTTATGACCACTTTACCCCACCAGACCCTATTCTTTTGAATTGCTTAAAATAACAAATATATATGTATATTATTGACTTTACTTAGAAATTTCTGAAATAGCTATAATTTAACAAATTGACGCAATGCCAAAAGAATTCACTGATCCACTAAGAAACATTTGTTATAGATCATTATGTAAGTCTATAGTGTAAAATATTGAAAAATATATGCTATGTATTGATAAAAATATCGATGTTTTGAAATATCTGTTTTTTTTTTGGTCGATGTATCAAAACCATCGATGGTATAATTTCTTACATCGATGTGGCACCTCTACTTCTCACTCTTATAACACTGTATGCCGAAAATAGCACTATTGTAAATTGTCTCCCTCACACAAGATAATAAGCAAAGCATGATGTGAAGGGGGGGGGGCACTTTTCTTATATTGGCTTCATTTTTATGCGTAAAATGGAAACTAGACTCGCGCAAAAACTTGACTTAAATAGTACATTAGAGCTATAGTACACTCCTGTTTGTGAAAATTGTAGGAAATATAAGGTAGGGCATGATATGCAAATGATTAGAATTGCAGACCGGTATCGCATGCTGAGCAACGCCCTCTGAACGGCGGATCGAACCGAATATAAATAGACGGCTGTAGCGAGGAGTGTATGATTATCGGTGGTTATATGCTACAGTAAACGTTAACTGAATCTTTACTATGCCTCTTCGACGAAAGGAAGCGAAATTTGAGCAAATTTCGGTGTTTGAACGTGGCAGAATCGTCGGCCTTCGTGAAGCTGGATTGTCTTATCGTGCAGTAGCCGCTCGTGTGTGTAACAGCAGCACAATCATGCGTGTTTGAAAGCAGCGGACGGACGAGGGTCGGACAGCTTGGAAATCCGGGAGTTGACTCCGAAATGTGACGTCAGCTCGCGATGACAGACACCTGGTGCGTATGGCGCTGACGGACCGCACAGCTTCTAGACAATTGGCAGCACAGTGGTAAACAGCTACTGGTGTTTCATCGTGTGCTTCATCAATTCAGAGACGTATGCTGCAGCGTGGGCTGCGCGCAAAGTTTCCTTTTTACAGGATTCCTGTCACGCAAAACATCGCCGCCAGCAGCTACAATGGACCAATGTGCATAGAAGCTGGAGTGCTGATTGGCAGCAGGTCGTCTTTTCTGACGAATCCCGCTTCAATTTGTGGCACCATGATGGCCGAATTGGTGTCAGGCGCCATGCCGGTGAACGGCACATCCCGGAGTGCATTATCGAACGCCCACAGTGGACGAACAGCCGTAGTTATGGTCTGGAGTGCCATAGCATATCATAGACGATCACAATTGCTACGAATTGTAGGCAATTTGAACAGTACCCGATACATAAACGACGTTTTACAGCCCCAAGCTATTCCTTTCCTGCAAGGATTGCCAGGGGCTGTATTCCAGCAGGATAATGCACGTCCACATGTCGCCGGGACCGTCAAATCCTACCTTGATTCGCAGCAGGTACAGCTTCTTCCTTGGTCTGCATATTCCCCGGATATGTCACCGATTGAACATGTGTGGGATTTCGTTGAGCGGCGTTTCGCTCATGATCCTCGTCCTGTTGCTTCGACAAACGAACTTGGGTTGCGCATACGAAAAATATGGAATACTCTTCCGCAGGAAGATATTCAAACTTTGTTTCACTCCATGCCGAGTTGTGTAGCAGCTCTTATTTCGGCTCGTGGCGTCTATATTTTTTTATTGTTTTGTTTGAAAACTTAATCATTTATTTGTACCATTAGCACTCAACTGTGTATTAAATTTCATTCAATTATGATGCTTCCTTCAAGGTGTTGCAATTTTCACAAACAGGAGTGTATAAACTTTGTATTTAAAGAAATTGTATCATTTTAGGACCGAATGAAAACTTCGATATAAAGAAATATTCGAGTTATAAGGCCTCGAGTTATCGAAAGTCGCCTGCATTACGTTATAGCAAGGGTTTGCAACCTGCGGCTCGAGAGCAGTCAACTGCGGCTCTGTAGAACCACATTCGTGGTTCTTGAATGCTTTAATAGTAGCATTGAAAAATTAGTCTGAGTACTGCCAATGCCAAACAAATTTCTACAATCCCGCGCACACATCAAAATGCGCCGATTGCAGGCAAGTACTTTGACCACGAAATAAGGACACCTGCACCGTAAAAAAACTGCCTGTTTTATTAGAGAATGTTTAGGAAACTGGGCTTGCATAAAGGTTTTCTAGTAACAATACAGCTACGTAAGTAGAGTTACTTAAGAAATTCTAGTAAAACGGCGGACATCCTTTTTTTTTTTTTACCAGTGCGGACACTAGCAGAAAGAGGCTTCGTGGCTCTGTGGTCGAAATGTTGGAACTTTACGTTTCTTTCATACTTTATTTTCAGCTTAAACCAAAAAAGCAAGCTTGTACAATAAAGCAAAAGTAGTACATTAAAGGGAAAATGCAAAAAAATAAATAAAATAAAAAATAAATCAAAATAAATTAAAAGAAAATATAAGAAAAATTTGCAGTAACTGCTCTTTGCCTTCCCACGAAGTATGACGAAATTAGAGTGATTGTCTGCGACATGACAGTGGAATAGCTCAGCAGCCAT
The DNA here is from genome assembly GCF_026930045.1 of Uloborus diversus. Taxonomy (NCBI): domain Eukaryota; kingdom Metazoa; phylum Arthropoda; class Arachnida; order Araneae; family Uloboridae; genus Uloborus; species Uloborus diversus. The sequence continues at coordinate 89,948,264 of NC_072739.1, read as the reverse complement.
CGACAAAAAACGCAAACAAGTTTCGTTAACATTCCGGAGCTGTTCGAAGTGGCATATTACACTTTTCATTACAAATTAATTTTCACTTACTCTTGCCCACTCAAAAATCAATCCATCAGGTATCCTTCCAGCTTCATGATATCGTCTAAAGAACTTGCAACCTGGAACAGATTAGAGATTTTGCACAAAAACTACATAGCGTAAAAATCAGTGAGATGACATCTGCATCCCAGCTCGGTTCTTCACTAATCCAGACTGATGAGTTCGAATAGGAACAAAACTGAAGTCTCTGGATGTGGTAACCGAGCTGTCTGCTATATTGCATGTGGTTCTTTCTTAGCCCTGGATTAGGGGCGGTAACTTACTGCTTAATGCATAAAATGTAAACAATATACAGTAAAAATTCGTTTATCCGGACTAACTGGGACCAAAGGCGATTCGGTTAAACGAGCACCCGGACAATCCGGTTAGTGTGTAAAATACGTAAAACAAATCATTAAATTCGTAGACATATTTTATTACAGAAAAAAATGCCATGTAACAAAATTATATTGGATCGCTTTGCACAATTCTTACAAAATCATTAATTTATATTATTCAACCAAACACTTGATCATTAACATTTCAGCAGCAGTGGTGGTATCGGACTGATGTTTCAAGTAAGGGTTGCCGTTGCCTGATTGATGCTTGAATAGTTTATTATGTAAATGAAGATTTAATTAATGCAATTAATCGAAACAAATAAGGTGTGAAAATAAAGTTCATTACAGTAAACATTTCCTGATGTATTTTTTATTGGATTTGTGAACTAAATTATCTTTCTAGATTTACCTTAAATGACATTTTACCCAACTTATCAATTCTGTTACGACATAGCAACCAGCGAATATTTTAACTTATTATGAATACTAGAAACAAGGTTGGATCCAAAGCTATCTTGGAACCAAAATGTCAGATAAGTCGGCCAGTCCTTTTCAAGGGGATCTAGTTCCAAGTACACCATGAGTGTTTGTTAGATTGCTATAATTTATTGCGCCATCTAAGCAGGAGTTTTACATTTAATCAAAATAAAAAGCGAATGCTTGGCGCACTCCTAGTTAAGCTATCATGATTTAAAATTAATTGTTTGAATATAAAACTATTTTACAACTCGACAAATTTGATCTGGATTAACCGGAAGTTCAGATAAACAGGGACCGGATAAACGAGATTCTACTGCATAGTACAGCAAGAAGAATATTGGCACATCTCAAAACTCCGAATTTCAGGACTGTTCCCGGAGCTATGGCTTACAAATCGGGGAGAAAAAAAAATCTGTTTTAGGAACACATAATGAATGCAAGTGGGCCGAAGTATTCATAACTTACAACAGCATCATAAGCAATAACTGTTTTTACGAAATTTATCGTCCTAGTCTTATTTTTGAGAGTCAGTTAAAAAGGTGTTTTTCTAAATACAGTACAAGTACAACTTCGTTCATCCGGATCGATTGGGATCAAACGCAAACCGGACCCTCTCCCCCCCCCCACCTTCGCCCGAAACCTAAGTTTTTACGAAGAGCAGAAATTCTCAATTTTCCGAATTGGACTCTAAATTTTGCTGAATGCCGAAGAGCTACAAATTTTGCTGAATGGAGTTCCAAATCTCGCTGAATCTTCAGAAAAAATGTGCAGAGAAAGAAATTTTTGGACGATCACACTGACCTTTCGTGACCTCCCAGATCAGAATAGCCGAAAATCCGAATAATCCGGGTAGTATGGATGAGCAAAACATATTCAAAAAAGCACACTTCCTTTATTGCAGAAAAAAACTATGTTTTGTAACGAATTTGCATAGGATTGTAACTCGAACACTTTAACTTTACAGTGGAGCTACAGTGATGTCGCACTGACACTCAAATGCGCCATGTTTGTTAGATTATTACAATTTATTGCACGATCTATACAGAAGTACATTTAGTCAAAATAAAGGCGCTTTCATAGTTCCATTCTTGCTATCATAATTTAGAATTATTGTAGTGAATATAATTTTTTTAGAATCTACAAATTTGGTCTGGATAAAGAGGATATCCGGATAAACGGGTGCCGTACAAACGAGGTTCTAGGGTATAAAGTTGTACAGTAGAACGTCGAAAATCCGAGCGCACCTTTCAAAGCTTTCAGGCGAAAATCGGTAATTTTTTAAAAATTAGTTTAAGTCCATTTTTCCCTCACGGAAACTTATTCAACTTTCTTTGCGGCGAGTCTGTACTTTCCATAAGTTAATTCCATTTTCTTTGTTGAATTACTGTATAATAGTTTCTCACAGAGGATATATACAGTACTGTAAATATTCTTATTTTGTCTTTATGTTCTTAAACAAGACTCACCAGGATATGGCATTTCAAGTATTTCAAAATCTGTGTAGGATTCTTGATATATCTTCTCTGACGAACTGACGCTAAGATCAGAAAATAATATTTAGTAATGAGTATAAGTAATTAGTCTTCAAATAAAAATATGTATTCACGTTTCACTGACCTTATCCCGAACTTTTTTTTCTTATCTTCATACATGAGGTCAGCAATGTGCAAAACTTGACAGTACTCTAGTAACTTTTTGTCATCTTTTCTGTATTGTTTCATGGCATCTAAATCCCTGGAAAGAGTAATTTCAGTCATTCCGGCAATCCTTAAGTTTTGCATAATTTTTTAACTATTAAGTGCCACAGCTAGGAATATAAGTGCCACAGCTAAGCGTTGATAAAATAATTTTTCTAAGCCTGGAACTGCTGTTCTTTAAAGAACAAAAATTGTAACAATTCATACTGGTTATAGCCCAAAAAGGAGGTGTCGATTGCAGATGTATGATTAGTAAACTGGATTTAAGTTACGGCCATTATTTTTACGCATTGTTGACAAGGAACGTCAAATGAGACAGTAAGAAGTAAAGGGATTAAGTGGCCATTTTAAACCTATGAGTGAGACGTGTTTAAAGTTTCGGTCCTAGGATTTCATTGAAAAGTTTTCCAAAATCATGCTGTGTAGAAGCATCTACCAGTTCTAATCCTACTTTTTCTGGCCCCATGACAGAGGAAATGTTCACCTACCATTTGTACGAGTATCTAATTTTTAGTTTTGGCACTTACATCCCTTTGCTTCTCTGACTCATGTCTTTTGATAACCACTCGTTATTTGCCAGAAACTTCATATGACGTCCTTCGATAACCGTATTTAATCAATGTGGTATTATATCTGTAGCCAGATGGCAAAATGTTTCCCGCACACGTCTCATTTTTCACATTTTTCATTAAAAACAGTTTCAAAGTTCAATGAACCAAGAAATCTTTAAAAAATTTCTTACAAACTTTCCAGCAGTAATTCAGAAGTTATTTGTAGTTGCAGATTATTTTTGTATAAATAAGACTTTATGACGTAAAAACTAAATTAAAAAATAACATTTTGCTACAGAGTCATGTTGCAGTTATCGTTAATTTAACGTTGTTTTCCTTCAAGAAGTTGGCGTTCAATGACGAAAGAAGTTTGAGTTTCCAGTATGGGCGCTTTGAGTAGAACAATTTTGATTGTGTGATGACTACAGTCGTTTCAGGTTAACTGAGCGCTTTCGGTTAACATGTGCTGCCTCAAACTTTTTTTAATATATTTGATTAAAAAACGGGAAGACCTAATGCTATAATACTCTCCTTACGAGTTTATCTTATAAGTTTTCGACCTCTATTTTAGAAAAAAAGTTTGCAATATTGCTCACAGAATCAAATAACTCTGAAGTTATTGCTTGAAAGCTATCTTCGAAGTTTTTGAAAGTGCTTTTCTTATCCTTATGTATAAAATAGCCAAAATCACTGATCGAGTAACGCTCTGCTAGATTCACCACACCAACAATGAAACTCTCGAGATAGCATGAGTGACGGCATTATTTCATTGTTAAATATTTTATTCCTATTTCTTCCCATCGATAAAGTTCAAGACTTTGAAGTTAGATCGTGATACTTTAACGTATCAAGTCGATCTTAGCGCTTTGCTCTCCGAATTTTACTTCAATTTTGTCACCAGTAACTCTCAAAGCTTTGGAATGTTTGTTTGGGTGGGAGTTCAAATGTGAAGCTTTTGAATATAATGTGTGGGGGAGAGCTATTGGTTATACTTGGGGGGGGGGGGGGGAATTTACCAAGTCCTACTTGACGAAAGGAGTTTCCGAAATAGAAAACGATATCGAAAGAAACTAAGGATCTCCCGAGATAAAACTGATGTCGAGTGAAATTCGACGAAGGAGTTCCAGAGAAGAAAATTATGTCGAGTGAGAGTACAAAGGAGCTCCCGAGAAAGAACTGCTGTTGAGTGAAATTCAGCAAAGGAGTTACAGAGAAGAAAATTATGTCGAGTGAGACTCGATAAAGGAGCTCCCGAGAAAAAATCGATGTTGAGTGAGAGTACGAAAAAGAACTAGATCTTCCGGGGAAAACTGATGTCGAGAGAGACTACAAAGGAGTTCCCGAGAAAGGATCTGAGCTTCTGGGAAAAACTGATATCGAGGGTGACTACAAAGGAGCTTTCGAGAAAAAAACGAATAGCGAGTATGCGAGTCCTATACGACGTAGAAATTTAAGTTTCTGGGAGACATGCTTGTGTCTTCCTTGCTACACAGTTCTAAAACTATTGGTCATTTAAATTAAAATTTATTTGATGATAGAAAAAACTAATTAGTTAAGTAAAAAAAATAATTGAAAATTAATCAATATATAATGGAAATACAAGTTTTGCTTGGAATTCTTTTGAATTACTATAAATTTTGAAAACACTCACATTAGTTTGAACATTGCTTGAGCAGTTTTCGAAGTCCTATGAAGAAATGATTCACTTTTGGCCCTAAAAAAAATGAAAACACAAAAATTTTGCTAAAAACATCATTGAAATAATTGTTACCTGCACAAAGTTTAGTTTTCATCACTAATGCGTTAGTGGCGTAAAAACGATACATTCAATAGTAACACATCCTTGAAATTTCATAATCTGAAAAAAATATTCGAACTACAAGTTTGCATTATTAATTTAGACAATAAACAAATCAGTAAACACCTCATCGTAATTTTTTTGCGCGTATAGTAAAATGTTAGATTAAATCATTTTAAACTACCTTATTGCCTAAAACCATGATTTTCTCCAAAGCTGTTTTTTTTTAAACTTATTTTTTTGCGTTTTGTCACTTTAGTTGCCGGGGCGTGATACTCTAACACATTGAATCAGCCGAACAAGAAAATGAGTTTAAGTATTCCTTTTTTAAGCCGGGACAGGTTCTTATTAATCTGCATGAAGTACAAGGTACAAGCTGAAAGCCATTTTAAAAACACAAATGCATTATATTTCTTTTATTAAAAAAAAAAACACTTCATGTATAAACCAATTTAATATGAAGCAGACTTCACGCTATGCATTCTTTATAGAAATTCTACTTGTCGATATTCTTTATAGGATTACATCAGCTATTCTCAACCGGTGGTCTTGCGAATCTGTACCGGTCCGCCGAAAATGTTGACCGGTCCTCAGATTTGAGACCGAAAAAAAATTGCTTAAAAAAATAAAGGAAATAAAAACGAAAGGAGCAAGAATGAAAACACCAACATAATAATCTTACACCACATCTGTTACCTGAATTTTGATTATTTTCAGTAATTATGATTTTTCATAATTATGTTACGATAATTGCTTATTTTTTTCTTAAAATTTAAATATTTTCGGTACAGTTCTTTGACAAGTAAAGTCTTATTTTTCGTTTATTATTTGTAAAAAAAAAAAAAGGAAAACCTCAGTCGTTCGAAAAAGAATTTCACAAGTGTGTTTAACGGTCCCCGAAATAAAAGTTTTTTTTTTCTGCAAAAAAGTGTTGGAGGGGGAAAACCTTACCGGTTGGTAAAAAATTATGTTTTTAGCGGTCAGCGAATGATTTTTTAACGAAAAAAACGAAAGAAAAAAATAGAATTAGGAAAAACACCACAGGTCCGCGAGTTTTTTTCTAAAGCTCTTGCCGGTCGCGTGGATCCAAAAAAGGTTGAGAAACTCTGGATTACATGAAACTAGCTGACCCGTGCTAAGCATCCACTCTCGACAAAAATTCAAAAACCCGGGTTTAAGTAATTTTTCGACTGGCATCAGAAACGGGACTTGTTTATTTTTCGCTGATAGCGGTGAAAAATACTTTAAACTGACTTATTACTTTTTAAGTTTGATGTAATATCGTACATTCAAAAAACACTTAAGAAATAATATATAAAAAATGATACTGTGATTTATCGTGCTCAAATATTTTTTTGTGTATTTGGAGTCAATATTATAGTCAGCCCTACTGCTGCGCCAGCGATGTCGATCCGTGAGGGTAACCGATCCTCACTTGGTCAATCCTGATCAGCCAAACGTTTTTTTTTTCCTCATTTTCATCAATTTTCTTTCATTTTTCTTTTTTAAATTTCTCTGATTATACTGTCCAGAGACGATCATCAAGTGCTGATCGGGAATCCAGTATTAGGTCCACCCGCTGTTCTCTAATAATGTGCGAGAAAGCACTTTATGAACATTTGACATTGAACATGAGATCCGTTGTCGGGATTGGAACCCGGGACCTATTGCGCGAGAGACGTCCACTCTACCGACCATGCCGTGGGTGGCACAACTGAAATCATTTTTATATGTTTATAAGCTTAACAATCGAACGAATGAACAGTGTAGGCACCTGAATCAACAATATGTGAACAATTTTTCATTGTTGCGTTGGACGAACGATTCACAGAATTTCAGCCGAAAATTTTATTGTTCCATATGCTGCCATCTAGCAGCTAGATATACAAAAAAGAGCTAATGAGACATATTACACGCAAAAATTAAAATATTAACTTCCATATCTTAAAAAAACCACGCCGAATAGAGGCTATGAAACCCTTTAGGTATCAATTTCAGGTTATTGCTTATGGTTATTTTCTATACAGTGTTATTTTGGGACAATCTTCGATAATCTTAGGGGCCGGTGTTTTGAGAATTTATAAGAGAAAAAGTATCTGAAATCAGTCGCACCCTCCGTGAATACTTTCTGGATCCGCCCTTGATGCCCCTCCTCCTGTATCCACCCCTGGATACATGTCCCTTCTTTTAGAACACTTTTAACACATATGGGAGACTCCAGTAGTCTTTTTGCAGTTGATTTTATAGAAAATCGCGTGGCAGAAGCCAACCGCTGCCGGGCAATGGACGATAATTCAGCCAGGGTATCCTATCCTTTTTGACGACACTCGTGAGAAAGCAGTTGAAATTGCATTTATAAGAAAGAAAGTGAGACCGTTACGAATGTTGCCCAAATCTGTTCCCTACCTGCTCTCCAATGTGCCCCAGTAGGTTCTCAAATGCGGTCCTAATTATAATTTGAAAATTTTGGGGATACATTTGGAGCATATTTCAACAGAACTTTTTAAGGGAACATTTTGGAAAATATATTGGTGCACACTCACGCAACAAGGACAGATTTTCTTAATTTAAGTACAGTTAAACTCTTTGTACGAAATGTCAAAAATGCACGAGTTTTTTCGTATTAGCCGTTATTCGTAACAACCGTGAATGAGTGATACTGAGGAAAAACTAAGAAATGCTTATCTATATTTAAAAAAAAATTACTACCAATACACACATTGTAATCTAATGTTCAGAAAAAAAAATCACTTTTTTCTCATAAATGAATGTTTTTTGGAAAATATTGAAAAAGGATGATAATCGAGTATCGCGGAATAAGTTTTATTCCACATTGGAAGTTGAACAGTTTTTTTTCCTTGAGTAAATTGAAACGTCCATAGGTAAGCAAATTTACGGGCTCTATTTTCTGTGAGCTGATTATACTTGGGGATGATTACACTTTTATAGACACGTTTTTGTGGTACTTGTTTTGAATTAGTGTTTTTTTTTTCTAGTTTAATGTATAACTTCAATAAATATAATGTTTTATTTTGCTGTTTTATACTCGCATGGTCTGATATTTATTGACTGGTATTCATTACAATTTATCTCTTTCAATACTTTTTATTTTGGGCAGAGGGCGGCAATTCGAATTTTTGTCCGGGTCTGCAAAACTGTTAGAACCGGCCCTGATAAAGATCTCCCATTCTTTAAATAAAATTAGGTATATTAAATTGTTTTTACTATCATGTACCAAATGCTAGTTTTTAGTGATAAGGAATTTATAAAAATGAAATTGCGCTTTGGTAGGTCCACCCTACACACTGAAGATGTTTTGAAGCTATCTGTAACTTATTAGTTACAGCACAAGTGCTTTTAGAAAATAAGCATTTTTAACATTTGTTATATGTACCTTTTGTTGTTCAAAAATGTCTATTTGTTATTCCGTGACTTAAAAAAAATGTAGTGCTTAAACAGCAAGATCTTTTTACAAAACTTGAAAATATTTCATGACATTAAACTATTAAGGTTTTTATTATTTATTTTTTTCAAGTAAAGCCCAACATTGCCAAATGGTTGAACAGTTTAACCATAAACTATACTTATATTAAAGTGATTTAAGCAAGAAATAAAAGTCAAACAACATTTTTAAAAAAGCTTAAAGAGTCAGGTACTAAAGAAATAAGTCTGATCGTGGTTTTGAGAAAGAAACCAAGTATTTTACCTTACATGTTTCAGTATTCGTTTACCAGAGCCAGGATCTGCTTCGACAGCTGGAAGATAGGACGTGATTTTAGCATTGCGAACTAAATGGATCGGAAAAATATTAGATAAATTTTAAGAGTGAGGAAATTTTTTTTTCTACCTTTTGGTGGTGGAGATTTTGTCGCAGTTTCGTACACAGCAGATTTCTTCACCGTCAATGTTGCAGATCTACAAATGAACTGTAATATTGAAAGATTAGGTTAATTAGTACTATGAGAGAGTAGCTACTCAATTACCTCATTAATCTCATCCCAGATAGAACGCACTACGTATTATAAACGTTTTAAAATGTGGGCACAAGGTTAACCTTTTTACAACGTTTATGAAACGAATGTTGCTACCTAGGAATGATTGTGACATTGACAGAATTTTTAAATTGCGTTAAGAAGCTGTCCGTAAATGATGTCACTTTTTTGGGGCACTTTTTGACCTCTCATTGTGTCACAAAGTGTCACACTTAGCCTCATTTTCTTCCCCTTTGTAACATGTCACGGTTTTTTTACTTGCGTATTATGGAAAAGCGTGGGTGTCTTGTTATCCCCTCCCCTTGTCACAATTTCACCAATCCCATACCCTTCACTGCGTGACATCATTTGTGAACGTTCCCTGGTTATTTTTTTACTGTAATAACAATCTTTACTTTTCCATTCCAAAAGATCGTGGGTGTAACGAATCTGTCTCTGCATCTAGCCCCAGAAGATTTCATTGTGAGGTCTTTGTAAACATCAGGATCAAAAGCTGCTGACCTGAAAAATGAAACAGCAATATTAAAATCATCTATTAAAAAGGTGAGCTCCATAACAGATTCCCACTTCTACAGCAAACCAATGTTTGGCTTTCCTTGTATATATATTTTTTCAGAATATTTTCATTTCTTTACGATTATGATTTAATTTCTGGCGTTTCCAAATCAGTTGTTGACAAAATGAAAATGTGACTATAAATTTGAAAATTTCTTCAAGATGAAGTAAGCTTTTCTTTGGAGCAAGCGCCTTTGTGCTATCGAACGGTATTTCGTGTTCATTTTCATCGCTATAACTCAAGAAGTAATGCTACGATTTAGATGAAATTTGGAAAAGTAACACTACACGACGGAAACTGACGCCGATTCAATTTTAGCGTTAACTGCTCTAGGGGGGAGGGGGTGATTTTTTTAAAATCATTTCGTGAGCTTAACTATATGAAAAATGTAAAAGATGAATCACATAGAAATGTTTTCACATACGATTGCTTCCAGAAAGCGTTTCACGTGATTAATTTTGTTGGTAAATGATCGGAGAAATCTCAAGCAATTTTTTTTCTCTTGCGATCTTTTAACAAATTAAATTCGTTAAAATTTAAGCAAGACTTGAAATGATTTTCATTTTTTGATTCTGTTTTTACGAATAGCAAAAGCTTAGTAGGTACGATCATGCCTAAGAGATTAGAACTCATAAGAAAAATAGCAAAGTTTTGGGATTGCCACAACATGCTAGTTCCATTTCAAATCATTGTCTTAAAAGTTTACTAACATTAGCTTTTACATTGCACTGTGAAATCTGCGTTGCTTTAAAAACTATTTCATAAAAGATGTTAAAAAATAAAATGTAATCGACTTACGAGTGAGAATGGTTTGAGTAAGGTACTATAATTCGTGCCGGATAATTTTTGCATAAGGTGCCACCTTCATTGTTTATAACCTGAAAAGGAAAACAAATCAATGAAGCACGCTAAATTTTGAGGTGCTTATTGGCTACGAGTAAACCGATAAGATGACTGGTTAATGAGTGAAAATTTATGTTTGAAGCTCTTAGAAGGCAAATGAATTAAATGAGAGCATTAAAATTTTGAAAATAACTGGTACAAATAGATGAAACTACAGTTGGGGGCAAACTTAACCTGGCAGCATTGATTCGCAGATTCTTAATGGTCAGCTTAAACGGGAAAATAGGATGATCCCGGGTAATCCCCAATTACTACGTGTCTGGAGTAAATAATTTAATTTTTTTTTTAAAAAAATAAAATGCGAAATATTGCTAGGAGTCTTACTAGTTAGAACGTTTCACTTCAGTACAACTACACTTACTCGATTGAAATATGCTGTCAGTTTATAAAATTAAACATTTTTAAACTTTCAACTAAACATGTAACGATGGGGTCCTAAATATTCATATATTTACAACGATTTTCTTCTCTTAAAACTGTGCTATTTGTTATTTTTTTAGTTTATACAAAAAGAGTTTTTGATTAGCGTCTCCATATCCATTGCAAATATTAAAATTAGCTACAATGAGGTATGCGAAATGTTGCCCCTTATAGATAGATCCCTGGGGCAATTTTCGATCATGTTCATTTCTTGTTGAAAATATCAGAAAAAAAAATCTTATGCGGACACCACACTTCCTTTGAGTTTTTAAAAATTCAAAAGAATGCGGAAGTGTACAATATACGCACGTTAGAAGCAATACTTATTAAATGAATGATTTTTAGACATTTTTCTACAAAAGCGTGCATAACCCTTCTTGATGAGACCAACGAGTTTTTTAGGCCTTTAATTTCAGAATTTCTCCTGGGGAAATGTCCCCTACCCCCCAGGCACCACTTTATATATAATATATATAAACCAAAGATTACGGTCTTTCCGGGATTTCAATTTCAAGCAATTGTTTTTTAGAAATCTTTCCTTCAGAAAATTTCAAATTTTCATTTTTCTAACTAACTAACGAATAAATACCTTTGTGCTTGAAAATTGAATGAATTACCAACATTTTAATGCACAAAAAATTGCAAATTACTGCAGATACGTGTTTCGGGGTTCCTTGCAACCTCAAAACACGTGTCTGCAATAATTTGCAATTTTTTTTGCATTAAAACGTTGGCAATTCATTCCTTTAATTCTTTTTCCTCTTGATATTAGCCTCTTCCCCAGTATTTAATGGTAGCAGTTGAAAAGTCAATTTCAACCTTTTAACGAATGAGAATGCAAGTTCTGTTGAGAGCTATAGACCCATATCTTTGACATTCTTCATTTGCAAACGCTTGGAGGGACTTACCTTGGGCAGATTAAATATCTATATGTCCAGTAATGGACTGCTACCTAGAGAGCAATGCAGTTTTAGAAAAGGCCATAGGAGCAGCACTGGAAGGGGGGGGGGGGGGTAATAGGAGCAGTTACTAATCCAAGAGCGTCAAAAACTAAATGGCCTAGCTGTCTGATGTCAATACACAGAAATGGAGAGTCGGATATAGAACTGAAGAATTTTTGAAAAATATGTTTCAATGTTAATTTTTAAAGAAAATTTGTAAATTTTAGGGAATTAAGGCTATTGTTGAGAAAACCATTAGTTCTGTCTTCTAACTAAGAAGGTATTTTAGTTGTATTACTTTTGCCTAACACGTATAAATTGAGGTAATTTATCTTTTTTTAAAAATACCCAGAATCAAATATGAGAGTTTTAGTATTTTATAACTAATTATAAATTGTGAATTGGAAATTATCAATAATTAGCGCAATAAATAATAAAGTCTAAAATTATTTAGCCGACTTAATGAAAAATGTGAAAGGCTCTAGTGCAAGGACATGATCCCGCCCGAATCTGAATTCTGGGCTACGGCATCTGTATTCGATATACCGAAACATCAGTATTGCAATCACTAAGACTAAGTTAGTACGGAATGTTTTAAAACATACTTCAAATAAACTCCTCAACACAAACTTCAGGATAGAATTGACCCTCCCATACCCAAACTCTTACTAATATTTACACTACACTTGTATAAACTTTTGCAAAAAAGTATAAGACTATCTCGAGCCGAGAAAAGTCTCGGGAAAAAGAAAAACAAACATAATGCATCTAAGTATCATGTCACACAACTGGAGCATCCGAAACTAATAATACGTGTACTGTAGGGTCTTATTTTTGTAATAGATAAGTCCTTAACAAACCAGAGTTAACCAGTGAATGAATAGTTCGTAATTTAAGAAAGTAAAACAAAATGAGGTTTCAAGAGTTTTTTTTCTCAGATGGATTTTCAAAGCAAGTTTCTTATACATTTCCAAAAAGGAAAACTTAACTAAGAAACACTGCGTTTGTCCACTGTATGAGGTGTTCATTCATCGGGTTGGTACTTTTTTCGTTTCAGTCCTCTACAAAACTTGACGTAAAATATTAAAAGTACTTCCATTTTTTTTACATTAATTAATTAAAATGTTTTTACTACTGTCACATGCTAGTTTTTCATGTCATGATTTTTTTTAAAATGAAATTACGCTTAAATGTTCATTCACTGGTCGGTCTACCCTATACAGAAATACGTTCAACTATATCGACATAATTTTTTTCAATTCAAAAAGCAATTGGTGC